>NC_041005.1:39459306-40068676 GCF_004193775.1 Glycine soja
ATTTTCGCCCATGACATTTACACCCCCCACCACATCTATGAGATTCTCCATCGAAGTTAATTCCCATTGGAACCATTGTTGCCTCCACTTGAAATTCCACACCCACTTATTTTCTTCCCACTTTCCCATATTGCATATAACTTCATTTTGTTGTTCCTAATTCAAAACGAGCCTAGCAAAGGAATTTTGTAGACACTCGTCACCCACCCATTTATCCAACCAAAACTTAACCTCTTTACCATTCTCCACCTTCCACCTTACCCCCTTTTCAAACCAATTTTCATGATTTTTGTCTCCAAATTTTTTTTTAACATCCTTCCACAAATTTTACCCCACATACTTAGAATCCAATATATCTCCTCATAGAGAATCTTTCGTGTGAACAAGATTCCACCTCCATTTAGCAACAAGTGATTCATTAAACATTCCCAAATCTTTAATACCCAACCGACCATGACTCTTAGAGCACATAGACTTTTCCAATTCATCCAAGAAATTTTTCCCCTCCCTATACACTCCCCACAAAAACCTAGTTTGAATACTTACAATCTTCTTATCACACCTTTAGGCATCTTAGAAAAACAAAGGAAGAAAGTAGGAAGGATGATAATTGAGTTTATAAGGCATACTCTCCCAATAAAGGACAAATGTTTCCGCTTTCAAGAGGGCAACTTTTTTACATACATCCCAGTAACACCTCATCATACAACCAATACATTTGTCAAGGATGCCTCACCCACAAAATTGTGTCATCGAGATATTGCAAGAGATTCACCTTTACATCTCTTTTCTCCACCTTGAACCCCAAAAACAATTTTTTTCTCACCACCTTCCTCATCTATCCACTAAACCCCTTGGCCACAATAGTGAATAAAAATGGTGCTAAAGGATCTCTTTGGCAGCCCTTCTTGGATAGAAAATTCTTTTGAGGGACTTCCATTCACCAACATGAATACCATGCTAGACTTCAAACATGTATCAATCCATTTAACCCACTTGTGACTTATAATCATATATAGTTGTCTCAAAATAAACTAATTGTTGTATCCCAATAGAGGATGGCACACTAAACATAAATTACAACTAGCAACACTTTTGACATTCCTATATTAGCACTACAACCTTCATTACTTACTTCACTAGATAGGAGGAGGGTCACTCAGACCCATGTGTCACCCTTTATCCAATAGCTAATTAAAAAAAAAATATTGTAAAAATAAATAAAGTTAACTCTTCCGAAACTTCTTTTTCAAAGTATGAACATCACATATCTCATTTTCTCAAATCTTAAGTTTGTAATTGATGTAACTCCATGTGAAGCTTGTAGGCCTTGGATCTTCTTCATCAATGGAGTCCTTTGCTTCTTGAAGTTCAATGGCGATGGAATGGAGAAGGAAGAAAGATGATTGGAGATGCCACTTCGAGGAGAAGATGAGTGAAGAAGAAGCTCGTCAACATAGGAAGTCATGGATAAGAGCTTGAAGGTAGGAGAAGATGAGTGGAGGAAGAGGGAGAGAAGGAGCACGGAATTTTGTGCCTCAAATAAGGTCTGGACTTTGAAGTGTAATTCTCAAATGATCAAAGTTAAAAAAAATGCACACACGTGGCCTCTATTTATAGCCTAAGTGTCACACAAAATTATAAGGAAATTTGAATTTCTATTCAAATTTCACTTGAATTTGAAATTGAATTTGTGGAGTCAGATTTTGGAGCCAAAATTTCACTAATTATGATTAGTGAATTTTAGCTATGGTTCAGCCCACTAAAGTGTAACTATATGATGTGGCAATGGGGTGTAACAAGCAAATGCTCACCCCCCCCCTTCTAAAATTTAATTGGATTAGGCTTCTCCTAATTAATTAAATTTATTTCCCAACACACACATCAAATTTTAGGTGCCCTAAAATATAAGGGCTAAAAAATTCTACATTTCTAGGGTACCCTACCTACATTATGGAGCCCTAAATACAAGGCCCAAAAATAATGAAACCTTAATATAATATGTACAAAAATAAGTGGGCTCATACTTGGCCCATGAGTCTGAAATCTACCCTAAGGCTCATGAGAATCCTAGGACCTTCTCATGCATCTCTGGCCCAATCTTCTTGGAGTCTTTTATCCAATGCCCTTGGGGGGTAGGATTGCATCAGTAATAAATAAAAACCTCAAGAATAAAAACACCATTAATGAAAGTTGGCACTCCAAAGGCCATGCAACTCAAGTTAAATACGAATATTAAAGTCCATAGTAAAAAACGTACTAAAATAAATAAAAAATAAAACATCAAAGTTTCCATACCCCAATGTTACAACTTATCAGAACATGTTGTCCATGGGCTAAACATAAAAGGAACTATAAATGGAAGACTAAGCTCTCTCACTAGCATCTTGCTCAAAATCCATATGCTCATCACTTGCAAATGGCTTTTAGCCCTAACAAAATAAAGCAAACAACAACTAATAGGGAGTGAAAACACATTCTCACATTGTGATTAAAGTATAGCATAACAACAAGTAGAGCACATGCACACACATACACTAACACATTGATAACTGTGAAATTTGAGTTAATTTGATAGTCAATTTTGGCTAAGAATGATTGCAATTTCTTTACTTTACTGTTGTTTTTAATGAAATAATAAAGAAATTAATATCTTTTCCATTTTTTATTAGCATAAGTTAAAAGAAGAAGATTTCAAGTGCTTTGGAGGAAAATTGATGCAAAAACTTGAAGAAAAAGCCTTGAAGAAAAAGTGGAAGATTGGGACAGCTCACTTAGCACATAAGATAGGCCCAGCGCGTCTCCTCGCTTAGTGGCCAGCTCACGCTTAGCACAAGGAAGGCCCACGAAGAAGCCCAAAGGCGCGCTTAGCGAGGTCGCCTAAAAATTAAGCTAGCTTAGGCCTATAAAAAAAGTAGGAAGCAGAAGGGAAAGACACAACCTACACACCGAGACAACACCACCCCGGAGACTAAGAACTCTCTAATGAATACATTGTAAGCTAAAGTATCTCTAATAGGAGAAACCCTCTTTCTATGTCCATTATCCCATTTTCCTCCTCTATCCATACCTCTTCTTCTATCCATATCAACCCCTAAAGTGTAAAGGTCTTTCATGACAATGAAAGGCTAAACTCCCATTATTGGGAGCCTAGCAGCCAAATGCCCTTGTAATGTAATCTTTCCTTATTACCTATTTAATGCAATGCCAATTTATATTGTTTCTCTCATGTGCTTTATTGTTATTGTATGGCCTGATCATCCATGCATTAGTTTTAGGGGTTATACATTGGGAAATGGTAATTTCTAAAGAACTGGGAAAGGGCATCTCAACAGTTCATTGCTAGGGATAGAGTGACTTTGTTATGCCTCTGTATACATCTTCATACTTAATGCAATTTATCATTAAATCTTTGCAAAGGGATTTGGGAGAAAGAATAGATAAATTAGGCTCTTCATCATGAGGGATCAGGGTTGAGTGTCTTAGTAGATGTGGGTGGAAATTGGAATAACATTAGATAGAGAAAATCATTAACATTGCATCATAAGTAGTTTTGGTATGCTAGGTCCTAACATATTTGCATTCTGAATTTATCTTTCTTTATCTTCATCTTTATCTTTTATTTTTCTTATCTTTTACTTTTCTTGTCTTTTCTTTTTTTATCTTCTACTTCTTTTTTTATCTTTATCATCTTTTAATTTAAATCTTTTATCTTTTCTATCTTTAAATCTCTTATCTTGTCTTTTAAATCTTTATCTTATCCCCTACCTCTCCTTATCTTCTATTTTAAATTCCTTATCTCTTGCTTGTAAATTGGGTTTGCATCAATCTAAGTACAAACAAAGTCCATGTGGATTCGACACTCGAACTTCCAAGTACTTTACTACTTGTGACAAATTGGGGCACTTGCCAACGAGTTAACACATATACACACACACTCCTTTAACTTCACATAAACACACAAAGTAATATTGGTAATCACTAATAATCATATTCACGTGAAATGCAATGTTTAAACTCTGCTCCATATGCCATGTGGTACTAACTATTACTCTTAAAATAGTCTAGGAGCACATATGTTAGTACTAAAGAGAAGACAACAAACATGACTCTCTAATTGTGGAACTTCCTAGCATTCATGAAGACTATATTCAAGGAAGTTCTGATTATGGGTTTTGGTGAAGGCAAAAGCAACAAGTAAATCAATCTCAACACAAATCAAGTCAAAGCAAAAAATAGAAGAAAGAAGCTATGAAGTCAAGGTTCAAGACTAAAGATTGAAGAAGAAAAGTTTGTGTCCTAGGTATGTCTTCTAAACTCTTTAAGCATCATTGGGACTAACATCAATGATCCACCAAGGGCTTAATAATCTACCTAGGTCAATAGAAAACACCACTAAGCAAAGCCTTTCATAAGAAATTGACCCAAGAACCTTAAAAACTCAAATGTGGGAAAATAAGTTGAGAAACTTGAGTCTGCCTAGTGAGACTTGAGTTCAAATAGCCCACACTTGAGTTTTCAATAGTAAACTTGAGTCCAAACAAGCTTAAACCTAAGTCTGCTATATCAAACTCGAGTTTCACAAGTCTAGTAGCCCAAATATGAAGATTTTGTGAATTTTTTAAAAGCATTATTTCCATAATTAAATAAACCTTTTGAATCTCAAAATTGGAAAGAATTTTGTGACAAAATCTTGTTGCTTCTAAATATATAAGAGCTTGTTTTATTTGGGAATAAAATCAAATTTTTGAAAATAAATCTATAAAGTATTTATGCCTAAAAGCAAGCTAGTTTTCAAATTGGGATATTTTTAACTAAATCTATATTGTAAAATTCCCAAATTCATACCTCATTAGACACTATAAATAAATGTCTCTACCTAAGAGCAAAATGCACCAAACACAAAATAGAAAATCTCAACAAGAGTTTTAGTATCCAAGTCTACAAAAATAGAGAAGTCAAGTTCCTAAAGCTTGGATCATTGATCATTAGCAAGTTGTTACTAGAGGCTTTGAGTCATTGAAGGTTTATATAAAAAGGGAAGAGGAGTGTCCATTTGATGAGTTGTCACAAATGGCGACATAATTAGCTCATTGCTTATTTGTTATATTTACTAGGTGTGTGATCCCTAGGGTATGAGCCTAGGGTCTAGAGAAGGATGTCCCTCAGAGGTTGTCTGTTGGATTTCCCTTGCAGTTACTTTTTGGTCCACTTTTTCTTTATACAAATATGTTCAAGGGAAATTTGGTTTGCTGGAAAGCGCACTGGATCGTCAAGTATTTAAAATTAAAACGGATGAATCCGAGTATCGAACTCAGGGAACTAGTCTAAGACAGGGTTAAATTCAGGAATAAGGCATTGTTGAAAGAAACATTGATAATTGATGATTTGGAATAGAATTAAACTAATTCTAGGATAAAAACGGTAAAAATGCAAGTAAGTAAAATTGACAGTAGTAAGTAAATATGTTGGGTCTTTCTAACAAACCAACTGATGTATATAAAGATGTTTCTCTAATCAATCATGCTTTTGTGTTCAACACTATAGCCTAAATTACTAAACCTCGATCCCTAGTTAGACTGAATCAATCCAAGCTTCATCCTCAGATCCCTCTTTGAAATTCTGATACCAGGGGACAGATGTCGTACCGGATGTCACGACATCACGCTTCAGAACATGCAGATTATATGTGTCCGTATGAACAGATTAAACAAGTAAATAACACAAGAGAATTGTTTACCCAGTTCGGTGCAACCTCACCTACATCTGGGGGCTACCAAGCCAGGGAGGAAATCCACTCTCAATAGTGTTAGTTCAAGGTCTAACAGCCCCTGTTTACAACCTTCTCACCTAACCACTACCCGTGCGATCTCTACCTAAGAGCCACTCTTAGATATGAGAACCTCTGCTCACTCCCTCTCACTCACACTCCCGTGTTTACAATTAAGTCAAAGACACACCAGAGATCAACTCTGAACAAAAGAGATCAACTCTACACACTAGAGATCAACTCTACACACTAGAGATCAACTCTAGACACAAGAGATCAACTCTACACACATAGGTCCAACACTTGATGCTAGGGTACCATCAAGGTGGCTCACAAAAGACTCAAGTCCCAAAAACTCACAAACTAACTCTTCAATCCCGGACTTGGTACAGAACTCGTGCAGCCTCCATGATTATATAGCAATTTGCGTTTCTGGGCTGCAACTCCTTGTGCTGGAGGAGATCTATCTTCTTCTGAAAAAATCTGCAGTTAAAGAACTAAAAGATAACTTTTGATCTTTTAGTTTGAATCTTTAATCTTTAATCTTTAATCCCTGAACGAACTCTTCTACTTTGAATTTCGAACTTTAATGATCTTTTAATTCGTTCCTAAAGATAGATCTTCTAATCTCTTGCTAACTGCACAATAATCTGTTAAAGATATAACAGATTTATATGTCCAGTATTATCGGGCCGGATGTCAGGACATCGTGTCCGACATCGTGGATCCTGCAGCTTCACTTCTGCACTTGACTTTTATCTTGCATTGTACAGCAACTCCAGTATTCTCGGGCAGGATGTCAGGACATTGTATCCGACATCGTGAATCCTGCAACTTCAATTCTTCATTTGACATTTTATCTTGTCTTGTGCATTGTGCAGCCCGATCTTATTCCTTGACATAACGTTGGACATCATGTGCAGCAACTCCAGCTTTCCTTCATTGTCTAAGTGCTTATGTTTTAACAAAATCTTAGCCAATCTTTTAAAGCTCAGTAGAGCTAAACACTAACAATCTCCCCCTTTGGCAAATTTTGTCTAAAACATACTTAGACACTTCCTGAGCAGGTACGAGCAGTTATGCAAGTGGGATCAGCAACTTCCATTATCAGAGTAATCAAGCACAGTGGAAATTCTTCAAGTTGCAAATCTACAAGTCTTCTCCAGGATGTCAAGATATCTCTCGTGACATCAGCTTTTTGCTACTGCTCCCCCTGTCTCCATGCTTACTGCAGCATCTTCTATCAGCTACTAGTCTTTTCCAGGATGTCGAGACATCTCATGTGACATCCGCTATCTGCTCTCCCTGTCTTCATGCTCTTACTGCAGCATCTTCTATCAGCTTCTAGTAGCTTACATCCTTCATCATCAGCAGCAGTCTCCCCCTCAAAATCGTGTACATACGACTCCCCCTCAAGGTCATGAATCATGCATACATCGTATCCTACTGCCATACATCTACTATTGCATACATAGTATCCTATTACTCAAAATCATGCATAATAGCAAGCATAATACTATTACTCCCCCTTTTTAGACATAAATTTGGCAAAAGTAGGATGCATGAAATTAATGTGCGAATATTACAGACCAATAACAATCAATTGTTCAAAGGGACATGCCCCTTTAGCTAATAAAAGTGAAAAGCAAACATAAGGGTCTGATGATCATGGGGTGGCTTCAGAATCATCATCTGATTCTGTCTCTTCTGCTGCATCTTCCTCTTCCTCAGCAGCTTCTTCTTCTTCTTCAGCTGCTTCTTTGTCTTCCTCAGCTGCCTCTTCCTCTTCTTCAGCTGCTTCTTCATCATCAATGCCACTTTCTGAGAGCCTTGTGATCAGCCGTTCTAGCTCCATCTTCTTTTCTGTGGTGGCTTTGATGGTTGCTTCCAGCACCTTGCATGTGTCCTTGAGTTCAGCAATCAAGGCATCCTTGGACACAGCACCTGAAGCAGCAGCTTTCCCTGATGTCGAGACAATGTCTGGGACATGTGTCCCCTCAAACAATTTGTAATGCAGGGATAGAGGCGATTCTCTCTTTATCACAGAGTCAGTGTAGTTTAACATATTGGGATGCTGACTCAACATAATGCCACACAATACAGTAGGGAAGGCAATGGGTAATTTGACAGCAAATGATTCTGAATGCTTAATAGTTTGATCAAAAATATAGTTTCCAAAATTAAATTTGGACTTGATTCCAACAGCATACAGAAATTTACCCAAACCTGTGGCAACAGTGGAAGTATGATTAGTGGGAACCCAGTTTGCAGCTCCAATCCTGTGCAGAATTGCATACTTCACACTTAGCTTCCCTGCTGAAAGCTTCCCTTTCTTTGGCCAATGCTGGACTCGTTTTCCAGTGATTTCCTTGGCAATTTGATGCTCAAAAACATCAATATCTATCACTCCATCAGTAGGTCTGCCCAGATATTTGTTAATCACAGCATGGGAGAATTTAACACACTTTCCTCTGACAAACACCTTCTGATACTCATCACTCTTTCTGTTAGTTATGTCAGAGGGAATGTTGACAATGAATTCCCTGACTAAGCCTTCATAGCAATCTCCCAACTTGCTGACAGTCTTCAGCAGTCCAGCAGCCTTGATGAGGTCCATGATCTCCTTGCAATCCATGGCAGCTCTTCCCAGTTCTCTTTCCAAGGCAAGTCTGCGTTGATACACATATTTCCACTTTTCAACATTGCCAATGGAGTGGAAAGAGATGTTGTCCAATGGTGCATCAGGAACATTTCCAGGCACCTTTCTTCCAGATTTCTTGGCCCTCTTAGATGTCGAGACATCTAGTTCGACATCATCATCAGAATCGGATGAGGAAATTTCTTTCCTTTTCTTGGAGGGGATAGCAACCTTGCTTCTTCTGGATGTGGTAGGAGTGATTGGAGTACTCTTCTTCTGGGCCATAGTCTTGATTCTTCCAGACCTCTTAATGGGAGTTTTTCCCTTTCTGCTTTGTAACCTTTCAGCAATGCCAGGTGCCAACCTGTTGGCAATGGGTTCTTCATCAGATTCTACTTCTTCCAGGTCAATGAGGTCACCTGGAGCAGGTTCTGGTGCCCGTGGTGCAGGAGTCTCCTCTGAGGCTTGATCCTCTTCTTCTGTTGATTCCTCTTCACTGGGTGAAGGGAGGGCTTCAGCATTTGGAGCGGAGGATGTTGGAACATCTTTATTGACATCAGGCACAGAAACATCTGGGTTGGAAGATGTTGGAACATCTTTCTCAGCATCAGGCACAGAAGCATCTTTCAGAATGCTACTCACAATACCGCGGATTTTCTTGTCCATCTCCGTGTCTACTTCCCTAGGACTTGTTGCAGAGCTAGGGTTTTTAGCAATCTTCACTCCCTGTTGTCTTCTGGGAACCAGTTTCTCAGGGACTGACGCTTGACCAGGAATTATCTGTATGGGTTGGATGTTGAATTCTGGTTGTTCCTGGTGCGGAGATGATGGTACAGCGGGTGAACCAGAAGCTGCAGTTTCTTGTGGTGAGGTAGCCATGGAAAAGCAGAGCGTTTGGAATGATTTCGTAAATCTCAGAAAACTATTGGGAAATGCTGGTGAAAACACGAATGCCAAGCAGATATAAATTTGAATGAAGAATGTAGAGGGGCGTGTGAAGCAACGGTCGAATTTGCTTTGTGGTGAACGTGCTATTAATGTTAAGTGATTCGTTTGGGCACGTTCAGATTGCAGTAGCTGCTATAATTCCTCTAGCAGACAAATGCCCAGCTTGCCCCTCAGTTTTTCAGACTGATTTGCATCCAAAGCCTTTGTAAAAATATCTGCTATTTGTTCCTCAGTGTCAACATGCTTCAATGTGATCACTTTATCATCAACAAGATCTCTGATATAGTGATGTCTAATGTCAATGTGCTTGGTTCTGCTGTGTTGAACAGGATTTTTAGAAATATTAATAGCACTCATGTTGTCACAGTACAATGTCATGACATCTTGTTCGACATTGTACTCCTTCAGCATCTGCTTCATCCAAACTAGTTGTGAACAGCTGCTTCCTGCTGCAATATACTCGGCTTCTGCAGTAGATAGGGACACACAGTTCTGCTTCTTGCTGAACCATGAAATAAGGTTGTTTCCTAAATAGAAGCATCCACCAGAAGTGCTTTTTCTGTCATCTGCACTTCCAGCCCAATCAGCATCACAATACCCAACCAGCATTGAATTTGAACAATGACAGTACATAATCCCATAGTCACTGGTGCCATTTACATATTTCAGAATTCTCTTTACTTGAGTCAAGTGACTTATCTTAGGATTGGCTTGATATCTTGCACAAACACCTACTGCATAGGTGATGTCGGGTCTGCTAGCTGTTAAATATAGTAAGCTCCCTATCATGCTTCTGTACAGGCTTTGATCAACACTGGTGCCAGCTTCATCCTTTGACAGCTTCAAGTGAGTAGGTGCAGGTGTTCTTTTATGGCTGGCATTCTCCATCCCAAACTTCTTGACAGTGTTCTTTGCATACTTGCTTTGTGAGAGGAATATGGAGTCTTCCATCTGCTTCACTTGGAGTCCCAGAAAGTAAGTCAGCTTTCCAACAAGACTCATCTCAAATTCAGATTGCATCTGTTGGACAAAATGTCGAAGCATCTCATTCGACATCCCTCCAAACACAATGTCATCAACATATATCTGTGCAATCATCAAGTTTTCAGCATCTTGTTTGACAAAGAGAGTCTTGTCAATTCCTCCCTTTCTATACCCTTGCTGAGTAAGGAACTCTGTCAGCCTTTCATACCAAGCTCTTGGAGCTTGCTTCAATCCATAGAGAGCCTTCTTGAGCCTGTATACATGATCTGGTTGAGTCGGGTCTACAAATCCCTTTGGCTGCTCCACATAGACTTCTTCATTCAGGTATCCATTCAGAAATGCGCTCTTCACATCCATCTGGTACAGCTTGAATTTGAGGATGCAAGCTACACCAAGTAATAATCTGATGGACTCAAGTCTAGCAACTGGGGCAAACGTCTCATCAAAGTCTACACCTTCAATCTGAGTGTAGCCTTGAGCAACCAGTCTGGCCTTGTTTCTGGTTATGACACCTTCTTCATTGGTTTTGTTCTTGAAGATCCACTTGGTGCCAATCACATTAGTTCCCTCGGGCCTAGGAACTAGCTCCCAGACTTCATTCCTTTTGAATTGCTCCAATTCTTCTTGCATAGCATTGATCCAGAACTCATCTGTCAGTGCCTCTTTCACATTCTTGGGCTCAATTTTGGAGACAAAACATGAGTTTGAGACGATCTCAACCTCCCTTGATCTTGTAGTGACCCCTCTGTTTGGATCTCCTATAATCAGCTCCTTGGGGTGTATCTTCTGGATTCTAATGGAGGGTTTCTTGTCAGGTTGGTTGATGTCTGGTTCATCTGTAGCAGAATCAGAGTTTTCTGCATTTTCTCCACTTTTAGCTGCATCTGCTACATTGTCTCCCGATGTTCTGACATCTTCTTCGACATCCTTCTTTCTTGCTGGAGACAGATCATCAACAACCACATTGATGGATTCCATCACTGTTCTGGTTCTGGAATTGAATACTCTATATGCTCTGCTGTTTGTAGAGTATCCCAGGAATATTCCTGCATCACTCTTGGGATCCATCTTTCTCCTTTGCTCTCTATCTGCCAAAATGTAACATGGACTTCCAAAGATATGGAAGTGCTTGACAGTTGCAAAGGTGTCTGATTTCTCTCTGATAAAGTTGACCCAGGTAAATCTGGAGAAATCATCCACACCCACATAGGCATACCTCTTTCCTCCAAGGCTTCCAACTTGCATAGGCCCCATCAAATCCATGTGAAGTAGTTCCAGCACCCTGGAAGTGGTCTGATGTTGAAGCTTCTGGTGGGACATCTTGACTTGCTTTCCAATCTGACATTCACCACAGATTCTGCCTTCTTCTATTTTCAGATTGGGAATGCCTCTAACAGCACCTTTGTCAATGATTTTCTTCATGCCTCTTAAGTGCAGATGTCCAAATCTTTGATGCCATATTCTGACTTCATCTTCTTTGGAGGATAGACATGTGGAGGAGTAGCTGGTTTCTTGAGGTGTCCATAGGTAACAGTTGTCCTTTGATCTGCTGCCCTTCATTAGAACTTCACTCTTCTCATTTGTCACCAAGCATTCTGACTTTGTGAAGTTTACATTGAATCCTTCATCACACAGCTGACTGATGCTGATCAAGTTTGCAGTCAGTCCCTTCACCAGCAGTACTTTGTTCAGACTAGGAAGTCCATCATGAACTAGCTTTCCCATTCCAATGATCTTTCCTTTAGAGCCATCTCCAAATGTCACATAACTAGTGGAGCAGGGCTCAATGTTCAGCAGGAATTCTTTGACTCCTGTCATGTGTCGGGAACAGCCGCTATCTAGGTACCAATCTTCCTTAGCTGATGCTCTAAGTGAAGTATGAACAACAAGACTGACAGCCTTGTGTTTTGGAACCCACATCATCTTCTTTCTGCTGTTGCTACTTTGAGTTCCATGATGTGGATGGCCATGTAGATGATAGCAAAAGGGCTTTATGTGACCATACTTGCCACAGTAGTGACACCTCCACTTCTTTCTTTTGCTCTTTTTCTGCTGCATTCCATGATGTCGAGACCGATGTTGTGACATCGTGGCTCCAGTCCTGTTTTTGGCAGGAACAAATTCTGTCATGGTTGTTCTGCCAGCAGACTTAGGATTAAATCCAAGTCCTCTCTGGTTTCCAGCATTCTTTCCAAGCAGCAGCACCTCATCAAGCGTATCTGAGCCTTTGTTCAGCACCTTTATTGATTTTGTCATGTTTTCCAGCTTAGAGTTCAGAAAACCGACTTCACCTTTAAGCTCAGAGATCTCCTCTTTATGTGCCTCCTTCTCAGCCTCCAGATCTGCAATGACCTTCTTCAGTTGTGCTTCTTGCTGAAGAATCTTCTCACTTCTGATGCATAGTTCTCTATAGGATGTAGCAAGCTCATCAAAAGTGATTTCACTGTCTGTGTCACTTGAATCTTCAGCAGTTTCAAATCTCCCAGTGAGTGCATTCACATCTCTGTCAGAGTCACTTTCTTGTTCACTCTCTGTATCAGATCGACATACAGAAAGTCCTTTCCTCTGCTTCTTGAGATGAGTGGGACATTCAGCTATGATGTGTCCATAGCCTTCACACCCATGACATTGAATTCCTTTGCTGTGACTGGGCTTTACATCTGACCTTTTCTGGTATTTGCTGCCTTTCCTGATGTCGAAAGGGATGTTCTGGACATGTGGCTTCTGCCTCCTGTCCATTCTGTTCATCACTTTGTTGAACTGTTTTCCAAGGAGCACAACTGCATTAGTCAGACCTTCATCAGTATCCAGGTCATACTCATCTTCTTCTCCTTCATCATTTGACACGAACGCCAAGTTCTTGCTCTTCTTTTCAGCCCTATCCGAGAGTCCTAGCTCAAAGGTTTGAAGGGAACCAATGAGTTCATCCACTCTCATGTTGCAAATGTCTTGGGCCTCCTCTATTGCAGTGACTTTCATGTCAAATCTCTTAGGCAAGGATCTGAGGATCTTTCTCACCAGCTTTTCATCTGTCATTCTTTCTCCCAAGGCAGTGCAAGCATTGGCAATTTCAAGAATGTTCATGTGGAAGTCATGAATACACTCTTCCTCCTTCATCTTCAGATTTTCGAATTTTGTAGCCAATAGTTGCAACCTGGACATCTTCACTTTGGAGGTTCCTTCATGAGTGATTTTCAGGATCTCCCATGCATCTTTGGCCACTGTGCAAGTGTTGATCAGTCTGAAGATATTCTTGTCAACTCCATTGAATAGAGCATTCAAAGCTTTGGAGTTTCCAAGTGCCAATTCGTCTTCTTCTTTAGTCCAGTCTTCTTCTGGCTTCAATTCTTCAGTGGGCTTTCCTTCTGTGTCCAGCATCTTGGGATGTTCCCAGCCTTTGATGACAGCTTTCCAGGTTCTGCTATCCAGTGATTTGAGGAAGGCCACCATTCTTGCTTTCCAGTATTCATAGTTGGTTCCATCAAGAATTGGTGGTCTGTTCACTGGCCCTCCTTCTTTCTCCATGTTCATCAGAATTTATCTCCCTAGATCTCACTCTGTGATTTCGAGTGTTGGCTCTGATACCAATTGAAATTCTGATACCAGGGGACAGATGTCGTACCGGATGTCACGACATCACGCTTCAGAACATGCAGATTATATGTGTCCGTATGAACAGATTAAACAAGTAAATAACACAAGAGAATTGTTTACCCAGTTCGGTGCAACCTCACCTACATCTGGGGGCTACCAAGCCAGGGAGGAAATCCACTCTCAATAGTGTTAGTTCAAGGTCTAACAGCCCCTGTTTACAACCTTCTCACCTAACCACTACCCGTGCGATCTCTACCTAAGAGCCACTCTTAGATATGAGAACCTCCGCTCACTCCCTCTCACTCACACTCCCGTGTTTACAATTAAGTCAAAGACACACCAGAGATCAACTCTGAACAAAAGAGATCAACTCTACACACTAGAGATCAACTCTACACACTAGAGATCAACTCTAGACACAAGAGATCAACTCTACACACATAGGTCCAACACTTGATGCTAGGGTACCATCAAGGTGGCTCACAAAAGACTCAAGTCCCAAAAACTCACAAACTAACTCTTCAATCCCGGACTTGGTACAGAACTCGTGCAGCCTCCATGATTATATAGCAATTTGCGTTTCTGGGCTGCAACTCCTTGTGCTGGAGGAGATCTATCTTCTTCTGAAAAAATCTGCAGTTAAAGAACTAAAAGATAACTTTTGATCTTTTAGTTTGAATCTTTAATCTTTAATCTTTAATCCCTGAACGAACTCTTCTACTTTGAATTTCGAACTTTAATGATCTTTTAATTCGTTCCTAAAGATAGATCTTCTAATCTCTTGCTAACTGCACAATAATCTGTTAAAGATATAACAGATTTATATGTCCAGTATTATCGGGCCGGATGTCAGGACATCGTGTCCGACATCGTGGATCCTGCAGCTTCACTTCTGCACTTGACTTTTATCTTGCATTGTACAGCAACTCCAGTATTCTCGGGCAGGATGTCAGGACATTGTATCCGACATCGTGAATCCTGCAACTTCAATTCTTCATTTGACATTTTATCTTGTCTTGTGCATTGTGCAGCCCGATCTTATTCCTTGACATAACGTTGGACATCATGTGCAGCAACTCCAGCTTTCCTTCATTGTCTAAGTGCTTATGTTTTAACAAAATCTTAGCCAATCTTTTAAAGCTCAGTAGAGCTAAACACTAACACTCTTGTTGGACTAGGCTCAATTTAGACAGCCCTCCTAGATTTAGACTAACTTAAACTAAGCTTCATCCTCAGATCCCTCATGTTGGACTAGACTTAGCTTAAATAGCTTATGGAAATTTAGACTAATTTAGCCTAAGCTTTGTCCTCAGATCCCTCTTGTTGGACTAGACTTAGACTAAACAGCATTATTGTAACAGCATATTTAAAACCAAAACTTAATCCGTAGATCCCTCTTGTAAGACTAAGTTTCAATTCTACTTCATTCAAGTTCTAAGGCAACAAGACATTTCCCAATGCTAAAGTCACCTAACTATGCATACAAATGGGTGATCAGACCAAGAGCATACAAAACTTAAGCACTGAAAGAAGCATTGAACACAAGAAACACAATCAATTAGATATTAAAGTAATTACATTAGTTGTTTTTTAGAAATACCCAACAAGGGTATTTAGCCAGTCAATGCAGAAGAAACCCTAAAAATAATGAGATTACAAAACCTAGGTATCTCTGCAAAAGCTGCTCCTCTTGCTGCCTCCAAAGCTCTTTTCCTGAAATAGGCATTGTGGTGTGCTCTGGAATGTTGTAAAAATCTGTGTAAAAGTTCTATACCCTAATTCTGCACAAGACAGGCTTTAAATAGGCTCTGAATTCGGGACGTTGCGCTTAGCGCGAGTAAGTGGATTTGAGCTTAGCGCCAGTCGTGCGCTGAGCCTGGCTGAAGACAACTGTTGCGCTTAGCGCACTGATCTCGCGCTTAGTGCACGACCTTGTTATTGATGCTCTGTCAAATTCTTATGTCGCACTAAGTGCGCTGAAGCTACGCTTAGCGGCGGATGCGTGCTTAGCCCATTGATGAGCTAAGCTCAACTGTCACTTTTAACACTTCATGACTTAGCCTCTTTTTCACCTGAAATTGCACATATTTCATCATTAAATCCAATGGACATATTCTAGAGACAGCTTTAACAATAAAACAAGATTTATTTACAAAATCACTACAAGATAACCATAAGTTGGGGGAACTATACAAGTTTTGGAAAATGTTTTCTATACAAAAGTTAGTCGTATAAGATGACTAACAAACTCCCCCAAATTTATAGTTTTGCTTGTCCTCAAGCAAAGAAAGAACAGTTCACTTGCCCTCAAGTGGCAAGCTACAGTGATCACTCAAAATGGTGTTTTCTTCACAGAGAAATTGAACCATACGAACTGAATATCATGGACTACTTCAATCAATTGATTTTCACAAACATGTAGCTTTTCAAAGATAGGAAGATACACATTAGAGTCACAACTGAAATAAGCTAGTAAGGATGACAGAAATCAAGGAAGGATCATCAACCACAACCTCATAGTCATTGTTTCACTCAAGCTCAAGTGTTTAGGCTCATTCTATCATAAACAACTAACACAAGTCCCAACCTTTGCATTTCATCTCGTATCACATAGCAATGAACACACAAAATGAATCCGAAGGACTTTCTAGGATTGTAATGGGGTTAGGCTTCCAACAAATCATGGTTTTTCTAGGATTCAAAAGCTTAGGTTCTAGAAGAGAATTCATACAAAGATAAACCTTCACATTTTTCATTCATTCACACCCCATACTTGCCTTTTATTTAGGCATTCACCTTCATTTCATTATTTTGCAACATACACACTTATTAATTTCATTTGTACTTGTAGTTTTTTTTTGACACAATATATACAGAGACATTATGTGTATATACAGAAATAGTGTGTGTATGCTATTTAATTTGACCATTTCAATTCTTACCCAGTGCCTCCCCCAAATTTGGAACAAATTTACCTTGATAATTACTACCCCAAATTTGGGACAAATTTGCTTTGAACCACGCTTCCTGTGGATGATGCTCTTCTACAACCTAAGTCAAGGTAGCAGGAGATAACACTATATAGGCTTAGGGTTCAATCAATCAATAATTCATTTAACTCAAACTGGGTACAAGGGATAATTCATTCAAGCACGCGGTCAGCTTTTTAGCTAAGTGGCTATCACAATCAAACATGGCCTTCATCATCCTCAATTTCATGCATTCAATCCATACTTCAGAGATTCACGCAAAAATCAGTACTAAATGATAGTCGTTTCTCTCAAAATTTAAGGATCACACTCTCACCAGGATACGGTTAATGCATTCCTTCACAATCAATCTGACAAACTGACTAACATTTTTAGTCATACTTCCAATCACATGTTCATACTCTTCTAATGGCTACAAGCTTGATCAAAACAATTATCTAATCATTCCAATCCATTCAAATCATACAATTGTTCATTCAAATCATTCTCAAACACTTATTTCATACCAAACAATCCACTGCATATCATTTTCAATCAATTCACTGTTCAAACACACTTTTGGTACAAGCAAACATCTCAAAGTGCTGAAATTTAAATAACTGAAATTTAAAATAATTGAAACGTAAAAACTAAAATTAAAATGACTGAACATAAATCATAAAATAACTGAAAATAAACTAAAATGTTCAAGATGCATAAATTTAAATGTCCTGCTCCTATGGTTGCTCCTGTGCATGCTCATTAAGGTCTAACACCTAAGCGGCTGGTGAATCTTGAGAGATAGGGTGCTCTAACTCAGAAGCTAGTGCAGATGGTATGGGATCATCAGGTATAGGTGTTGGGGATGGCTCTGGGATCTGGTCTGTAGAAGTCTCCTCCTCCTGAGCCATGTGTACACCTGCATCAAAATAAAAAGGCTCAGGAGGGGTGAGCTCATCCTCCCCCTCTGCTGCTGGCTCCTCAGGAACAGTCTCTTGGGCTGCGAAGGCCCCATACCCTCTAGAAGGAGAAGGCTGGGCTCCTGGCTAGGCCACCAGCATATTAAACTCATCCATGTTCATAATGGATGGCAAGCCCAAGCCCTAAAGGCTCTGCATGATAATGGACTGTCCCCTGTGGATGCTCTGGAGCATGGAATGAAGCACCTGAGGTGTAAATATAAAGTCTGATGGTCCTACAGATATAGGAGCTGGAAGTGACATCTGAGTAGATGTAGGAGGAATAACTGGAGCTGAGAAAGGTACTAGAGCTGTGGAAGAAGAAGGAGTTGGTGTCTCAGGTGGTGCTGAAGTAGTGGGGACCTCTGATCTCTTACCTCTAGCCTTCCTTGGCCCTCTAAATGTCATCGTTGGATCATCAAGATTCCAACAGTTCTTCTTAATATAAGCCAAGTTAATGGCAGGGCTCAAGTTCTCCAGGGATCTAGAATCTGATTGGACTCCTCTAGCCTTGCATAGAGCTGTGATCAAGGCAGGGAATCCAAGTCTGGATGTATCATGTTGTGCACTTAGAGAGATATGGTGGGAGATGAGGTACCCCAAGTTCATATCCATCTTCATAATGATACCATAAATCAACTTGGCTCTGTCCAAGGTAACATCAGATGTGTGGGAGGTAGGAATGAGGTTCGAGAAGGAAAGAACGCTCCATGTATGGGCTAGAGTGGTCATGTTCTTCCTCAAAATCTTCAAAGGCTGCCCATCAACATTAAGCTCGAATCCCCTCCATGGGATACAAATCTTAGCAACCAACTCCTAAGGATCAGGCCTCAGGAGTGCAAATCTGGACACAAGTTCTTCCCCTCCTCCAAAATTACTGGGGTCTTCAAAAATGTGTTTAAAGTATCCTCATCAAACTTCATTAAATGACCTCTCACCCTCACCTACTTAGGTGATTTATCCTCGGAATCATAGAGGTTGGCGTAAAACTCCTTTACAATGGCAATGTCTATGCTACTGACAAAAAAATCAGTCAGCTTCTCATCCCAATGTCTTCTCTCGAGTTCCTCCTTGAACTCGTCAAACTCTCTGTAATAAACTACCACATTCCTCTCTGGTAGTAGCTTTCGAGGCACCACAATGTCGGTATATCTCTCCCAAGTCTCTTGGGATGTGAACTTGGATCTATCAAATCTGGCTTGGGTAGGTGTAGAAGGTGTTTTCCTTTTCTTAGATGCCATCTGCAAAATATAAGACAAACACAAGAGATTAGCACAGGTTATTTTCACAAAAACATAAAAATAAAACTGAAATTTTGACTGGGCGCTTAGCGTAGCAGGCTGACGCTTAGCTCGAAGACACAAAAAATATTTTTTTTTTCTGCAGAATAGGCTTAGCGCACAACTAAGCTTAGTCTAAGTTTTACAATTTTCAAAACCAAAGAGAGTTGGAGCTTAGCGCAACATGGCACGCTTAGCTCAGCCTCAACAGAATAACACTCAGGCTTAGCGCACAGGGCACGCTTAGCCTCACTACAAAAACTTAAAAGACAGTGAGGAAGTTGAGCTTAGCGCAGCAAGGCGCTTAGCTCAACACACAACCAGGGCTTAGTGCACAGACACGCTTAGCCTTATTCAAAGGAAAACTTACAGAAGCAAAGTAGTGCTTAGTCGTACAGCTCAGGCTTAGCGTTGAATAAAAATTCTCAAAATCTTAATGTCTGAACACTAGTCCCGCTTAGTGCACAGACACGCTTGGCAGGCTCATCACTTACGTTCATCAGCAGGGATGAACGCGCTTAGCGCGACATGGTCCGCTTAGCGCGTTCATCTGGAAATCCAAAATTTTGACAGCTGCGATGAATAGGCTACGCGCACAGGCGCGCTTAGCGCGTTCATCGCGATTTCCAGACAAAACCACAGGGGTCTTCACCCCTTTCAACCACATTGCCCCTAATGGGCTTCTAAGTTACCTAAAATCCTACATTGACTAACCCTAAAACTAATAACCTTAACCTAGCAGCATACAACTAAGAAAAGAAGAAGTCATCTATCCTAAGGTTTGAAGAATGAAAAATAAAAATAGAAATGTGCTAACTTACTTGGATTGTTCTTGAAATGAAGTAATGAAGATGTAGGCAAGCAGTACACACGCAGCAGAAAGTACACAAATGCTCAAGGTTAGGAAGGTGCAGAGGTTTGGGTGTAAAGGTAACACCCAAAGTGGCTCTGCCTTTGATTTTTAAAAACTGAAATTCGTATGGCACGCTTAGCGCACAGCTGCGCTTAGCCTAGCCTTGCGCTAAGCCCAACTTGAAGTTGTAAAGTCCCGTGAGCATCTAGGGCTTAGCGCGGCAGGCTGTGCTTAGCGCTTTCTGCAACACAAAATTTTTTCTGCAATATGCGCTTAGCCTGAGATGTGAGGCTTAGCGTACCATCAAGCTTCAACTTACAGAGAGTAGTTCAGGCTTAGCACAACAGGCGCGCTAAGCGCACTTCCAAGAATTCAAAACCTGTAAGAGATTGGCACTTAGCGCTTCCTGACCCGCTAAGCCCAGCTAAAAAACTCAAGTTACAGAACGGATCTGGGGCTTAGCGCAAGATAACACGCTTAGCGCTGCTACAATAAAATTTTTCCCGAGAAGAAGTGGCGCTTAGCGCATCATCCACGCTAAGCCCACTGGTTAAAGTTCAATTACCGCAAAGATGTGGGGCTTAGCACAGTGATGTCATGCAATCCTACCCCACAAGGGCATTGGATAGAAGACTCCAAGTAGATTAGGCCAGAGATGTAAGAGAAGTCCCTAGGGTTCTCATGAGCCTTAGGGTAGATTTTGGGCCCATGGGCTAAGTATGAGCCCACTTATCTTTGTACATATTAGATTAAGATTTCATTATTTTTGGGCCTTGTATTTAGGGCTCCATAATGTAGGTAGGGTATCCTTGAAATATAGGATTTTTCAGCCCTTGTATTTTAGGGCACCTAGACTAGTTTTTGTATTAGGGGTAGTTTTGTAATTTCACATGCATTGAGTAAATATTTGATGTGTGTGTTGGTAAATAAATTTAATTGAATTGAAAGAAGCCCAATCCAATTAAATTTTAGAGGGGGAGGTGAGCATTTGCTTGCTACACCTCATTGCCACATCATATCGTCACACTTTGTGCATGTCCTTCATGCTTTACATGCCTCATGACACCTAAGCACACTTAGTGGAGAATCTTGGACTTGATCTTGGATTAGTGGGCTGAACCATAGCTAAAATTCACTAATCATAATTAGTAAAATTTTGGCTCCAAAATTTGGCTCCACAAATTCAATTTCAAATTCAAGTAAATTTTGAATAGAAATTCAAATTTCCCTCCAATTCTGTGTGACACTTAGGCTATAAATAGAGGCCATGTGTGTGCATTTTTTCGACTTTGATCATTTGAAAATTAAACTTCAGATTTCAGAGCTCTTTTAGAGCATAAAATTTCGTGTTCTTCTCTTCCTCTCCCTTCATTCATCTCCTTCTTCCTCCAAGCTCTTATCCATGGCCTCCTATAGTGGTGAGCTTCTTCTAGACTCATCCTCTCCTTGAAGTGGCATCTCCTCTCTCTCTTCCTTCTCCATTCCGCTGCCATTCATCTTCCAAGTAGCAAAGGAATCCATTGATGAAGAAGATCCTAGGCCTACAAGCTCCAATGGAGCTTACATCATGATGTGCGCTTAGCTGAATTATTCAGCCTACCAATCAGGGGTCTATGTGCTTAGCGCGAGCAAGCTCGACTTAGCACGTGAAGACTAAGTGCTTAGCGCAAGGTCTGTGCTTAGCGGATAGACAATTGCAAAAAAATTTCTTAGTCTTTTTCTGTCTATCTCTTCACACAAGCTTAAAACCCCTTGTTCATTACTAAACAAGCTGAAATTAATCACAATCACAAGCAAGATATCCTAACTACATGCAAGAGATAAGAATGAAAATTAGGAAAGGGAAAGAAAAGATGGGTTGCCTCCTAGTAAGCGCTCTTTTAACGTCATTAGCTTGACGCATCATCCTGTTATCCAGGATCCAACAGAGTTCCTACTTCAAGGACCTTCTTCTCAGGTCTCTTTTCCTCCATCATATGCACTTTAAAACAAACATTTTGGCTAGGTGGATCTTTATCCTCATGGAACAAATCAAAGTTGATCTTCTGATCTTCTATGCCCATCTGCAGTATTTTCTTTCCCATGTCCATCACGCAGCTTGCAGTAGACATGAATGGGCGGCCAAGAATGAGAGGAATGTCAGCATCCTCTTCTATATCTATGACAACGAAATCAGCTGGAAATATAAGGTGTTTAACCTTCACCAAAACATCTTCAATGACTCCATATGGCCTTGTGATGGAGCGGTCAGCTAACTGGAGGGTCATGCGTGTGGGCATTATCTATATCTCTCCAAGTCGCCGACACATGGAAAGAGGCATTAAATTGATACTAGTTCCCAAGTCTATGAGAGCTTTTCCTACAACAACCTCACCAATAGAACACGGTATTGTGACAACTCTAGGATCTTTGTGCTTGGGTGGAAAAATGCGTTGAATCACAGCACTACAATTACCTTCCACAACAATTCTGTCACTATGGATGTACCGGTTCTTCTTGGTTAACATATCCTTCAAAAATTTGGCATAGAGGGGCATTTTCTGAAGTGCTTCTCCAAATGGCAAAGTAATTTCCAGTTTCTTGAAGATATCAAGAAATCTGGCCAAATGTCGCTCTTTATCTTTCTGAGAGGGTACCAATGGATAAGGTACCTCTTTGCATTCAATAGGAGTAGCCTCTTTCTTCTTTTCTTAGTTAGTCTCACTCTTGCCCTTCTTTTTCTCAAACTCAACAACCTTCTCTTTTTGTTTTTCATTTTTCAACTTTTTTTCTTTTTCTTCTTTTTCTTTTGTTTCTTCTTCTTTTTCTTTTTCTTTTTCTTCCTTCTTCTTTATTTTCTCTTGGCAATCTCTTTTTGGTGTCTCTCCTTGTTCATCACCTTCTGCTTTCTCAACAATTTCTTCAAGTTCAACTAAATCATCAACCAATTCCAGCGCTAGTTCATCAGCCAGCTGTTGTTTAAATCCCTCCACCTTCTGATCAGCTCTACTTTCCTTTGCTTGAATTGCCATTTTGCTTCTAGTCGTCACAGCTTTGCACTCTTCTTTAGGATTTTTCTCTGTGTTTGCTGTAAATTTGTTTGATGGTCTTTCAGCTAATTGCTTTGCAAGCTGGCCCACCTGGACTTCCAGATTCTTAATTGCAGACTCAGTGCTCTTTTGGTTAGACATTGACACTTGCATGAATTGAGCTAGAGTCTCTTCCAGCTTCGTGGTTTGGTCATAGAGACTTGGCATATGCTGTTGTGGCCTTGTAGATGAACCACCCTGGTCTCTGTTGAATTGGTTACCAGGGTGATTTTGCCACTGTCTCTGTTGTTGATACTGCTGGTTGTTCTAAAATCCTGGAAATCCACTTGTATTGAAATTGTCTCTGGGCTGATTCCCCATATAATTGACTTCATGTGCAATTTGCTCTTCATTAGGGATACAACATCGAGATTCATGAGCTCCACCATAAATTGTACATCCTGCAACCTGAAAAATAGAAGAATGTGAAGTTTGTGCAGAATGAAGCTAAGTTGGCAACTTACTGAGTGTTTCTGTTAGTGTCTCTAGTTGCTTGGACAACAACTTGTTTTGTGCCAACAGAGCGTCTTGTGAGGTTAGCTCCAATAAACTCTTCTTGGTAGGAATATAGGCTCGGTCTCTCAAAATGGCTATGTCACTAGCAGCCATGCTTTCAATTAAGTCCATTGCTTCGTCAAGGGTCTTCATTTTGATCTTACCCCCAGTTGAAGCATCCAAGAGCTGCTTAGATTGTGGTCTCAACCCATCTATGAATATGTTGAGCTGTACTGGTTCTGAAAAACCGTGAGTGGGAGTCTTCTGCAATAAACCTCTGAATCTTTCAAGTGTCTCACTCAACGATTCATCTGGAAATTGGTGGAAGGAAGAGATGGCAGCTTTGCCTTCTGTAGTCTTTGATTCAAGGAAGTACTTCTTCAAGAAATTTTCTACCACTTCATCCCATGACTTCAGACTGTTTCCTTTAAAAGAATGAAGCCACCTCTTAGCTTCTCCAGATAAAGAAAATGAGAACAGACTCAACCTGATTGCATCCGCAGGCACACCCGCCAACCTAATAGTATTGCATATCTCTATATAGATGGCCAAGTGAGCATAAGGGTCTTCATTGGGTAAACCTTGAAACAAATTATTTTGAATTAGCTGTATCAAAGAAGGAGGATATGTAATTGTCTGAGCTTGAACTTCTGGCTGTGCAATACTAGTGAAAAATTGTGGCACAGTAGAACTTGAATAATCTTCCAAGGTTACTCTTCTTGGCTCTTCAGCCATGATTGTCTCTTCAACTGGTTCTATATGAGAATGCCATGCAATAGGAAAACTAGAAGATGCCTCGAAAGATCGAGGTTCTTCTTCTGAAGTTGCTGCTGCTTCTAAATCCTACAAAAAATTTCTGATTCTCTCTGAATTATGCCTTCTACAGGTGGCGTTAATCTCCAAATCGATGGGAATCAAATCACCTATAGTAGATCTTCTTTGCATACAAGAAAACAGAACATCAATTATCCAGTTCAAAAGAACATTGAATATACGGTAACTAAAATATGAACAAAAAAGAATCAATGAATCAAAGAGAAAAATATAAAGTAATGTCGCAAAACTGAACTAAACTCTTCCTAAATCTAGTTCCCCGGCAACGACGCCATAAATACTTAGTTGGATTTCGCCTGCAGTTACTTTTTGGTCCACTTTTTCTTTATACAAATATGTTCAAGGGAAATCCGGTTTCCCGGAAAGCGCATCGGATCGTCAAGCATTTCAAATTAAAATGGATGAATCCGAGTATCGAACTCAGGGAACTAGTCTAAGACAAGGTTAAATTCAGGAATAAGGCATTGTTGAAAAAAACATTGATAATTGATGATTTGGAACAAAATTAAACTAATTCTAGGCTAAAAACAGTAAAAATGCAAGTAATTAAAATTGACAATAGTAGGTAAATATGTTGGGTCTTTCTAACCAACCAACTGATGTATATAAAGATGTTTCTCTAATCAGTCATGCTTTTGTGTTCTATACTGTAGCCTAAATTACTAAATCTCGATCCCTAGCTAGACTGAATCAATCCAAGCTTCATCGTCAGATCCCTCTTGTTGGACTAGGCTCAATTTAGATAGTCCTCCTAAGTTTAGACTAACTTAAACTAAGCTTCATCCTCAGATCCCTCTTGTTGGACTATACTTAGCTTAAATAGCTTACGAAAGTTTAGACTAATTTAGCCTAAGCTTTGTCCTTAGATCCCTCTTGCTAGACTAGACTTAGACCAAACAGCATTATTGTAACAGCATATTTAAAACCAAAACTTAATCCGCATATCCCTCTTATAAGACTAAGTTTCAATTCTACTTCATTCAAGTTTTAAGGCAACAAGACATTTCCCAATGCTAAAGTCATCTAACTATGCACACAAATGGGTGATCAGACCAAGAGCATACAGAATTCAAGCACTGAAAGAAGCATTGAACACAAGAAACACAATCAATTAGATACTAAAGTAATTACATCAGCTGTTCTTTAGAAATCCCTAACAAGGGTGTTTAGTCAGCCATTACAGAAGAAACCCTAACAATAATGAGATTACAAAACCTAGGCATTGTGGTGTGCTCTGGAATGTTGTAAAAATCTGTGTAAAAGTTCTGTACCCTAATTCTGCACAAGACAGACTTTAAATAGGTTTTGAATTCGCGACATTGCGCTTAGCGCGAGTAAGTGGATTTGAGCTTAATAGCGCCAGTCGTGCGCTGAGTTTGACTGAAGACAACTGCTACGCTTAGCACACTGATCTCGTGCTTAGCACACGGCCTTGATATTGATACTCTGCCAGATTCTTCTATCGTGCTAAGCGCGTTGAAGCTACGCTTAGCGGTGGATGTGCGCTTAGCCCACTGATGAGCTAAGCTTAATTGTCACTTTTAGCACTTCATGACTTAGCCTCTTTTTCACCTAAAATTGCACATATTTCATCATTAAATCCAATGGACATATTCTAGAGACAACTTTAACAATAAAACAAGATTTATTTACAAAATCACTACAAAATAACCATAAATTGGGGGAACTATACAAGTTTTGGAAAAAAATTTCTATACAAAAGTTAGTCATACAAGACGACTAACATTGTCATAGATGGTGGCATAATTAGCTCGATCTCTGTATTCACTGACTCGGGTTCAAAGTTTAGGATTTAGGAAGGATTTCCATATGACGTGTTGTCACGAGTGGTGACATAATCAACTTTTTCTCTATAATTGCTTTACTTCTAGGAAAATATCAAGTTAAGACTTAAGTACTGGATTGACCAAACTAGTATAAAAATCAATGGTGCACTCTCTTCTAACCCTTAGCTCTTCATTTTGTCTTTATTGCTTTGCTATAGTTTTAATATCTAATATGCAATATACATGGGGTTAGGGTTTTGAGATAATAAGAAGATTATTTTTCTCACTAAGTTAAATAGAATTAAATATATTTGAATATATTCAATTCTTTTAGGATTAAAGGTTGGGGAAACAATTTTAAAAAAAACATAACTAATCCCTCTTCCCTCTTAAGTTAATGAGACCACTTGGTTAACAAGTGGTATTAGAGCTTAACACTTGGGTCAAGCTTAACAACTTCAAGAGAAAATGATTGTTGGAGTATTTTAAGCAACCACATCGAGTTGTGCAAGTAGGCAATGTAAGTAAAGTATCATTCTCTCAAGGACTAACCGTCTTTAAAGCCAACATCATTGATAGTCTAGACTTTTGATGATGGTTCCATAAATAACTGTCTTTGAAAAATGCATCCTTTTAAGACGCTTTTTTGCTAATAATCGTCTTAGAAATATATCCTTCTAAGACGGTTCTTAGTTAAGAACTGTCTTAGAAGAGTGATCTTCAAAGAGTGACCTTCTAAGACGGTTCTTAGCTTAGAACTGTCTTAGAAAGGTACTTTTCTAAGACGGTTTTACAAAGAAGAGTCTTAGAATGTCACATGTAGATTTTATTATTTATTTTTTATTTTTGGTCACATGAAATGGTCAACCTCAAAAGTGCTTTAGCAAGATCAAACATTATGGATACAATATGAATATTTTGTAGTACACATAAATGCTCAAAAATGAAAAGATACGTTTATTTTTAATAATTAAAATTCACAAATACATACAATATGCATATCATTAGGCTCAATATGCATATCCAATATTCTGAAAGGAAATATATACAGGATTCTGGATGTGAAATTTCAATAAATCATCATGGAAACAACAAAAAAGGTAGTAATGTAATTCACCATGAAATAGATAATGAGTGTACTTGAATGGAACAAAACATTAAAAAAATCCAGCTGCCAAAATATTAAAACTTCAATTGACAGAAAAAGATTTGATATAATATGTTATCAACAATAAAATGCTTGACTATGTAAAAGAACACTTGAAAGGGTTTTTAAATAAATAAATAAAAAAGAATAACAAGTACATAGGACCTCACAAAACTATTATACATTCCTGCTCCATAGCAACACCAGAAAAATGAATCAGTTTATCCTCGCCAATCATAATCTCCTCAATAAGGTCGCAATGCCCAAGCTTAACAGACTTAGGATTGTGAAAGGTTGACGCAATTTCACCACTAGTTACCAAAGGCAGACGCTCAATGCTATCAAAATCAGCATTCTTAATAGCTAATATTCCTGTATCAACAAAGAACTCCTCTAGAAAACTTCAAAATAAGAGAGAGAAAAATCAATTTATATAATATTTTGATACATTTTTTTTTAACAAATGAGACCACAAGATAAGAGAGAAAAATGTTAAATAATTACAATTAAAAAACTTATGTGTCATAGCTACCTCAAATACAAAGAAACCTGAGCCAAGATAACTTCACAAAGTACTAACACAGAATCCAGGACTTACATGAGGAGCAAGCATGTAACAGAATTTAAGAGGCAGACTCATGATTACACAAAATCAATCCAACCAAAAAATTAACCTTTTTTCTTGCATTTGTATGAAGGTAAGTGTATCTTGTTCTCCCATGCATACCATTAATGTCATTAGAAATAAACAAGTTAAAATTATAGTTTAAGTTATTTTTTAACAAGATTTTAGGTCTTAAATTATGGTTTGAATAGAAGTAAAAAAAAAAATGGTACTCTTTCATTGAATCAAGTAATGATTTGCCGACTATAATTCAACTATTTATTTGTATTCTTTGAAATGAGATGAGATGTGTGAAGTGTTATAAAACAACAATGTATTTATCACTAATTTAAATTTACATATATTATGAAAAACTTTAATTTACATAGTTAGTGTAAAATACACATACATTCAATAAGAATTGACTTTATCATATAATACTATTGTATATGATGATATATACAAATAATTTATATATATATATATATATATATATATATATATATATATAAATTATTTGTAAAAGTATCTTTAATTATTTTATTTTATTTTATAGTATGTATCTTCACGTCAACATATTTAATTCCAATCAAAACACCTAAACATGGACATTGTTAATCTATGCATGACGTATTAGAATCTTAATTATCCTCATGACCACTACAATTTCCAAATCCAAACCTTCTAGTTATTTTCCACATTTTCTTCCTAATGCGTCCAAAAACTCAACTAACCACATGGAATCAAATTGAATATATTATAGTACAAGAGAATTAATGTAGTAAACATTATAGTAATTAACATGACCTAGCTAGTTTGAAACATAGAGAGAGAGAGACTATGTTAGGTATGTCACGTACGTGTTATATGTGATTTGCATTATGTTGGTCTGTTATTGTATATTATCATAGCTTTACGTAACCTACCTATTATGACACCATTCAATATATATAAGCAACAATGGTATAAAGTTGCAATATATTACAAGAGCTAAACTCTATGCTTTCTTGTTGGCTAGTCTGAGAAGCGAGAAACGGGGACATTATTGACCCAGAAACAAAATAATCGGAACATCGTTTAAAACAAAATTAAAAATTTGACTTACGTGTCTGAACTCTGACTTTGAACACTTAGTACAAGCATTTTCTTCTTCATTCCTGGAAGATATGGATTTGAGCTGATCTTCTTTCTTATCTCTTTCTTTCTTTAACTTGACACGCTCCTTTTCCTAAAAGAATGCAAGTTATGAATATCAACGTTTTTACTGATTCACAAAATCAAAATTCCCAACAGCTGCAAAGTGAGAACAAATAAGGCAGAATCTTGTTCTCAACCAATTAACAACAACGAGTATGTATAGTTGCACAAGCATACCAGATTTGCAATCTGCTTTGTCGCATGTTCCAGCTCCCTCTGTTCTTGCCACCAACCAACAAAACAACACCAAATTTAGTATAAGAAAAGCTTAAGTGAATTTGAATCAAGTGACAGGACAGGATAGGACTAACAAAACCAAAATAATGAGTAGGGTATATATTTCCTCTATGATTACACTTGACTTCCAAGTTCCAAATTCCAAATTCCAACACTACAAGTAAACCTCTCTGACATAACTAGATTAATCCAAAAGCCGCAGTTATTTATTACAAGTACCTCAGCTGTGTGAGTCAAAATATTCACCTGCGAAAATTATTGAACAAGAATTAGAAGTAAAAAAAAGTAAATGTGCTACCATTTGAAACTTGACATATAGAGGAAATTTCTAAACAATAAAGTATATTGTATTATAAAGGAGCATAATATTTGCATTTTGCATAATCCAAAATTCCACCAAAAGTTCAAATTAAATTAAAAAGAAATTCATCCTTTCTTTACAAAGTAAATATGAACGCTGTTCCATCTTACATAATGGTTACACATTAAGAAAACTTTATCTTCTGACCAAGTGAAAATTTAGACTAGGTAAAGTATTATGAAAAGCAAAGCTATGAACCATAGGGCTGTTTATTGATGCAATCCTATCCTGCAATGGCATTGGATAGAAGACTCCAAGTAGATTGAGTCAGAGATGCAAGAGAAGGCCTTAGGGTTCTCATGAGCCTTAGGGTAGATTTCGGGCCCATAGACTAAGTATGAGCCCACATATCTTTGTAGATATTAAATTAAGGTTTCATTATTTTTGGGTCTTGTATTTAGGGCTCCATAATGTAGGTAGGGTACCTTAGAAATGTAGGATTTTCAGCCCTTGTATTTTAGGGCACCTAAACTAATTTTTGTATTAGGGGTAGTTTTGTAATTTCACACACATTAAGTGAATATTTGATGTGTGTTGGAAAATAAATTTAATTGAATTGGGAGAAGCCCAATCCAATTAAATTTTAGAGGGGGAGGTGAGCATTTGCTTGTTACATCCCATTGCCACATCATATTGTCACACTTTGTACATATCCTTCATGCTTTACATGTCTCATGACACCTAAGTACACTTAGTGGAGAATCTTGGACTTGATCTTGGATTAGTGGGCTGAACCATAACTAAAATTCACTAATCATAATTAGTGAAATTTTGGCTCAAAAATTTGGTTCCACAAATTCAATTTCAAATCCAAGTGAAATTTGAATAGAAATTCAAATTTTCCTCCAATTTTGTGTGACACTTAGGCTATAAATAGAGGTCATGTGTGTGCATTGTTTTCAACTTTGATCATTTGAGAATTACACTTCAAAGTTCAGACCTCTTTTGAGGATTAAATTTCATGCTCCTTCTCTCCTTCTCCCTCCATTCTTCTTCTCATACCTTCAAGCTCTTATCCATGGCTCCCTATGGTGGTGAGCTTCTTCTTGACTCATCTTCTCTTTGAAGTGGTGTCTCCTCTCAACTCTTCTTCTTCTCCATTCCGTTGTCATTAAAATTCAAGAAGCAAAGGACTTCATCGATGAAGAAGATACAAAGCCTACAAGCTCCACATGGAGCTACATCATGTGGTATCAAGAGCATCTTCATCTAGGTGATGTTCTTTTGCTTCCTCTATCTTTTTGTTCGGTCAATTCACTTTAATTCCTTGTTATTCATCTTATTCTCCATCTATATCCTCCATTGTCTTGTGGTTTGGTGTTGTTTAGAGTAGATTCAAAAAAATAAATTGATTAAATCTTATATCTACACTTGTTCTTGGATTTCTATAGTTCAAATTTTATAGATCTACTCTTGAATCATGTTTTGGTGTTGATTTTAGGTTCTATCATTTTTCAATTATAATATTATTGTGCTGAACCTTTAGATCTAAATTTTCTTCCAAAATATTGATTAGAAAAAAAAACACAAAAATCTAAGTGTAAATCACTTAATCCATGTTGTCTTAGAGTCATGTTTAGTCATAGTAATTGTCACATTATGTTTTAAGTTTGTGTTGAATTTTTATTTTTTTGATTGAATTCTAGATACATTTGTTCATGTATTCTTGTCATTCTTAGCCTATCCTTTGAATTTTGAGTCTAATTCATGTGTGTTATTTAGTTCATAACATGTTCTAAATCAATTCTTAGAAGTAATCTTGTTGTTGAACTTTTTTTTGTTTTCTAAGTTTCCTACATGATGCCTATGATGAAGTTGAGTTGTGGTGTTAAGTTGTGGCTGGATTTGTGAATCAAAATAAGTTTTAAGCTCTCTTGAATTGTGTTATTCAAGATAATTGAGCATAAGCAAACACAAATTGTAACTATCAAAGCCTTAAGCAACATACACACTACTCTTGATTTCTAGGTTGAAATCGTTGGTGGTAGCAGCTTGAACATACGAACTTGTATAAATTACTGAGAATTGGTCACTTTGAATTTTGAGCTGAAAGTTTTACTGAATTTTCTAGACATCGGGAAAAAAATTATAAAAAAGGAACCAAACGATTTGGATAAAAGGAAAAAATAAGAAAAATCACACAAGTTGGCAGAAAAATCAATGTCCAGGAAAAAAAAGTGAAAGGGAAGTGTGCTTGTTGTTTTGGCTCGAAATTTGTTCTATAATTGGGGCCTATTTTATACCAATCTTAGTTCTAAAATTTCAATTGAAAATTAGTGTGAAAACAAGTGCCAAAACTAGAGGTTTCTTGAGGTTTTTTTTTAGTTTTTTTTACTCTACTCTATAGCCATTCTAAGTTTCTTTTTGAGTTCTAGCTTGCTTTTATGTGCTTTTCATTGCTTTAATTGTTGAATAATCCTTGAAAATTTGTCTTCTTAAAAATCTATTAGTTTAACTTCAATTTCATTTTTTTGGTCTTTGGTTATTGCTTGTCTCTTTGTTTCCTTGTTTGTGAGTTGCCACATAGGGAATTGGAAAGGAGGATTGGTGTCATCCCTTGAAGAATTTGAGTCAAGAAGCAAGGGGCCAACCACCTTATGAGCTATTAGACTAAGAAGCACTCCAAATTGAGTGAAACACCACAGAGAGAATAGCCACCAAAATTGAAGACTTTTTTTTTGTAATTTTGTAATTGGCAATTTGCTTTGCTTTCAAATTTTGTAACAAAAAGGTTTTTCATTGGAAGTAAGTTGGGAGCCTCCAATAGGTCACCCTACTTCCATTTATGTGTAATAATTTTAGGCAATTTTCCCTTAGGATGGTGAGTGTTTTGTTGGAAACCTTAAATGAGGTCATCCAAACACTCTTAGGATCCGCCTAGTTTACATTTCTTGCACTTTAATTTCTTGCTAACTTTCATACCTTATTTCATTTACTTTCCCTTGTCAAACCGCCTAGGTAGCTTTCCTTTTACCAATTAGTTTTTTCCTTATCTTTCATACCTCTTTTAGTGTTTATTTTGGCTAGTTTCAACCATAGTTTCTTTTACCTTTTGTTTTCAAACCCCAAACAAGAAAGAACCACAACTTAGGAACCAACATGAGTCTTCATTCTTCATCTAGTGTTAATGGTGAGGGTTCTACTCCTAAGGACCCCTTGTATAAGATATTAGATGAGTTGAGATCCCTTAAGTTGTGGAAAGAAAAACAAGAGAGAAAAGAAAAAGGAAAAAAAATATTGGAAGAAATAAGTCAAGATGAAAGAGAAAATAAGAGAGGAAGAAAGAAGAAAAATAATGAAAGAAATGAATAGAGAAAAACATGTCTCCTATAATAGTCATAACTCTTGCAAGAGCCTAGTTGAAGAACTTCATGACTATTATGAAAGAAGGCATAGGTCACATCTTAGACCTCACTCCCGTAGGAGAGAAAATGAAAGAAAGCCTCGAGAGGCTAACATTAACCTCCCATACTTCCATGGGAAGGACAATGTAGAGGCTTACTTAGATTGGGAAATAAGGGTAGAGCAAAAACTTAAAAGAAAGTCTACTTTAAAATCTTATAGCTCTCATTCTTATCCAAAGAAAGACCAAGGTCTAGGCATCTTAAGGGCAGTACCTTCTAAGCCCAAAGAAGATAAGGGGAAGATAATAGAAAAGCAACCCCCTAAGGCTAGTATGCAAGAAAATACTAGCTCTATAAAGTGTTTTAAATGTCTTGGAAGAGGACACATTACTTCTCAATGCCCCACCAAGAAAACCATGATTATGAGGAGCCAAGACATTTATAGTAGCCGAGATGAAGCTACTACTTCACCTTCCTCTAGTGAAAGTGCAGAAGCAAAAGGGGAAGAATCTAGTGAAGAAATCTACCCCCAAGAAGAAGACAACCTTTAATGGTTCAGGAGGAGAGTAAGGAGGTAAGTGTATCCTCCAAGAGGTTAGCTAAAAAGGAAAGACATTTTGAAATAAACACAAATATTAAAGAAATTTCCCCTCTTAGACAACCTCCACATTTTCTCCTTTGTAAAAAAACACTTATTAGCATTGCTACACCTCTTGGACTTGAGTTTATTCCTCAAGTAAATGAGTTGTTGGATGAGGGTTTGGTTTGCAAGAGCTTAAATCCTTCTGCTTTGTTGGTGCCCAAAATAGGTATTATTAGGCACCAAATCCCTAAAATAGGTGGTATGATGAATGTTTTGAGTGGTGCAACCCTCTTTTGTAAAATCACTCGTGCACCCAACATCTTCATGATTTGTGTACATAGGGACTCATTAGGTAGGTTTGTTCTTATTTTTAGTTTCAATACAAATTTAGGTACTCATATGGGACACCTTAGGTTTGTCATACTTTTTGGTAGGAATAATCAATATGAAAATATAGAAAAAGGTATCATTTATTGTATTACTTTTCTTAATTTTTTAAATAGTGATCAAGGGGTTCCCATGAAATTTTTTATCCTTTGCTAAGAAAAATTATTTTGTAATTGAGCTCTATTGTTTATCCACTCATTGAGTGTTATTGAATCTTTGTATTCATTCAAATGACTGTTTGTGAAAGTCAGAAGTGACTTAGTGTTAAAAAATTCTTGGGTTTTCTTAGATTTAGGGGAGTCTAAGATAATGCTAGAAGTGGCTAAAAGAATACTTGTATAGCCAGGAGTGACAGGGCAAAATACTTGTTTTATAATCAAGTTTTTTATTAGTGGAATCCTTTACTGTTGAGTAAAGGAGAACTGGACATAGCTCTATTTGAGTGAACCAGTATAAACCAAGTGTTTCTATGTCTCTCCTTAATGGTTTTATTATGCATTTTCTTAGCACTTTCTGTCATTCTTTTTGTACCAAGTGTTTGCTTGAAAACTGTTTTAAAATTTATTTCATATATTTACTAGACGATCAAACTCAGCTTTATCAAAACTTATTTCTTTTCCGTTGACGACTCAATATATATATATATATATATATATATATATATATATATATATATATATATATATATATAAACCTATGATAAACATTTTTTAAGTCATTATATTTGATTAGCATACTATTCAACCCCCATCCCCCTCCTTCTAGTGTAATTGTTAATTAGGTTCTTAAACTATATTTCTTTTTTCAATTGGATCCTTGAACTCGTATATATTTTTTGGTTGGGATCCTTCTATTTGTAGCACTCCATTTTTTGTAAAATAAATTAAAAAGGATTTTTTTATTTTAAAATTAAATAGAGTTGTAGAAAAAAATGATGAGGTTTTTATAATTAAATAAATAAGGAGAAATAAATATTTATTAATTAAATAAAGAAAAATAGAGTAAATAGAGACTTGGTCACTTTTTACATTTACCGCGCTCTCTCTTCCTCTCCGTTTATCCTTCTTCCCTCCCAAAACTTTTTCTTTTCCCGCATACATTCAAACATGTTTAAGTAAAATGACAGTCAAACATGTGTTTGACGGGCCAATTGATGTCCTGATGCGAATTGGTTGATAAAATTGAGTGATTTTGGTGTTTTCATGTTTTTAACCTAGGATTTTGATTCATTGATTTTGATATGATTGTGTAAAATTGTTTGAGGGGTTTTACTGCTCATGTCGTGAGAAACATTTTTGTATAAATTTTTTGTACTTTGGACAAGATTTGCTAGATTGGCATGATAAATTGTTATATTGAGATTATGAAATTGTGATTAAAATTGTTTCTAAGTGATAAATCGAATATGTGATGAATTGTGAGCTAACATGCTACTTTGAGATCATAACTAATGAGAATCCTAAAACTGTCCAAATATAGGGACCTATGACCAAGAGTAGGACCAAACAGTCAGTGGATATCCTCTAACAAATTGTAGCAGGCATACTTAACAAGGCCCAAGTGGAGAAGGATGAAGGCCCAAGTGGAGAAGGACGAAGGCCCAAGTTGAGAGGGATGAAGGCCAAAGGCAGATGCACTACTAAGAATATTAATTGTTGTTGAAGGCCCAGACTAATTTGAAACCCATGCCAAATATGTTCTATTTTTTATTTATAATTTTTTATTGTAATTTTGACCCAAAATGTTTAGAAGGCTCATGTCTATTTCTATCTTTTTGTTTAGATACACTATATGTATTGTTTTTGTTTTCAATAGAGACTTTTGGCATTTGATAAAAAAATAAAAAAAAAATTGTGAGAGCTTCTCTTTGGGTTCCTTGCTGAACCAATCTCAGACTTATTAAGGTAATTCTTGTGGCATCTACCCTAAATTATCTTCCTTCACTAGAAGTGGCATCATCCAAAACTCTGTAACCTATATCAAGCGATTCGCTCCTAGTAAGGATCACATCATCTGGTATCAGAGCTTTGGCTCTTGTTACAGGTTTTATCCTATCCAATTTTTATTTTTTTTCTCTTTGTAATTTGTCTCAGGTTTATGTTTTGTTCTTGTTTGCGCTTTGTTGTGTTCTTGTTTGTGCTCTTGTTTTCGTTCTTGTTCTTGTTCTTCTTTCTTTCAGATTTTGTGTCAAAAAAGAAATTCAAATTCTGTTACAAACAAATTCTATTTGGGAAAATTTGGTAGGAGTGAATCTTTCAGAAGGACCAATGATGGACCAAACCGAATGGATGGGCAGAATAGAATTGAAGGAGTAAAACTCAATGTACCCCCTTTCAAAGGCAAGAGTGACCCAAACGGCTACCTTGACTGGGAGATGAAGATTTAGCATGTATTCTCCTGCAATGATTATACTGAAGAGCAGAAGGTGAAGTTAGCAACAGTTGAATTCTTACACTATGCCCTTGTTTGGTGGAATAAAAATCAAAGAGAAATGATGAGAGAGGAAGGGCGGGAGATAGATACATGGACTGAGATGAGAAGAGTTATGCGAAAGAGGTATGTTCCAACTAGCTACAACAGAACCATGTGACAGAAACTCCAGAGGCTATCCCAGGGAAGTTTGACTGTGGAGGAGTACTACAAGGAGATGGAGATGACACTAGTGAGGGCCAACATTGAATAGGACACTGAGGACACAATGGCTCGTTTTTTGAGTGGCCTAAATCCTAACATTAAAGATCTTGTTGAATTGCAGGATTATGTGGAATTAGATGACTTGCTGCATAAGGCAGTTCGGGTTGAACAACAGCTAAAGAGGAAAATTGCAGCAAGAAGGAACTCATCCAACAATTTCAACCAGAACTGGACCAACAAATCCAAGAAAGAAGGAGGCAACTCGTCTAGTCCCCATGGAAAGTCATCAGTTTCCAGGGCTAAAACCAAGCATAATTCTGCCTCATCATCCAACACTGGTACTAGAAACATAAAATGCTTCAAATGCTTAGGTAGATGACATATTGCTTCTGAGTGTCCAACTAGGAGGACCATGATCATGAAGGCAGATGGAGAAATCACCAGTGAATCCAAAATCAGTGAAGAAGAAGAAGTGGAAGAAGAGCTTGAGGAGGCAGCCATACAGGGTGATATGCTAATGGTGAGAAGGCTCTTGGGAAGTCAGATGCAGCCATAGGACAACACCGAAAGAGAAAATATTTTCCACACCAGTTGTACAATTAATGGTAAGCTTTGCTCTTTAATTGTTTATGGAGGGAGCTGTACCAATGTTGCAAGTTCCAGGTTAGTGTCCAAACTGAATTTGGATACTAAATCCCATCCTAGGCCATACAAGCTTCAATGGCTTAGTGAAGATGAAGAGGTAAAAGTGACTCACCAAGTTAAGGTGTGTCTCACCATTAGAAGATACAATGATAGGGTGTTGTGTGATGTGGTTCCAATGGAGGCAACTCATATACTGTTAGGAAGACCATGGCAGTATGACACCAAAGCAGTGCATAATGGCTTCACCAACAAGATTTCTTTCCATCACCATGACCAGAAGATTATTCTTAAACCTCTATCCCATAGAGAAGTGTGTGATGATCAAATCAGAATGAGAGAAAAGAGAGAACAAGAGAAAGAAAAGAGTGAGGCACCAAAGAAAAATAGGAAAAAGAATAGTGATACACATGAGAGAAAATTTAATTGTTTAGTAAAGGTGAGTGAAGTAAGGAAAGTGCTACTTGCTCGTGAGCCACTCTATCTACTGTATTGCAAAGACAGTAAAATTTCTACTGATAATTCTAATGAGTTAACTATTTATGTTTCTCCTAGTGTTGAACCCTTATTGTAGGAATTTAAAGATGTCTTTCCCAAGGAGATTTCTCATGGACTGCCACCTTCAAGAGGCATAGAACATCAAATTGACCTCCTTCCAGGAGCTTCATTGCCTAGCAGGACACCTTACAAAAGCAATCCCCAAGAGACTCAGCATAAGGATGCACAGGCTAAAGTTGAGTACGTGAAAAGATTGCATGAGCAAGTGAAGGCTTAAATTACAAAGAAGAATGAAAGTTATGCCTAGAAAGCCAACAAGAACAGGAAGAAAGTGATACTTAAACTAGGTGATTGGGTTTGGATACACATGAGGAAGGAGAGGTTCCCTAAACAAAGGAAGTCCAAACTTCAACCTAGAGGAGATAGACCTTTCCAAGTACTAGAGAGGATCAATGACAATTCTTACAAGATCAATATTCCATATGAGTATGGAGTAAGTTCTTCATTTAATGTTGCTGACTTGACTCCATTTGTTGCAGGTGATGATTCTGAACATTTGTGGACAAATGCTTTCCAAGAAGGAGGGAATGATGAGAATCCTAAAACTGCCCAAATACAGGTACCTATGACCAGGAGTAGGATCAATCAGTCAATGGATATCCTCCAACAAATGGTAGCAGACATACTTAACAAGGCCCAAGTGGAGAAGGATGAAGGCCAGAGGCAGAGGCACTACTAAGAATATTAATTGTTGCTGAAGGCCCAGACTAATTTGAAGGCTAATGCTAAATATGTTCTATTTTTTATTTATAATTTTTTTTCATTGTAATTTTGGTCCAAATTGTTTAGAAGGCCCATGTCTATTTCTATCTTTTTGTTTAGATACACTATATGTATTGTTTTCATTTTCAATAAAGACTTTTGGCATTGGAAAAAAAAAATATGAGAGCTTTTCTCTGGGTTCCTTGTTGAACCAATCTCAGACTTATCAAGGTAATCCTTGTGGCGTCTACCCTGACTTATCTTCCTTCACTAGAAGTGGCGTCATCCAAAACTCTGTAACCTATATCAAGTGATTCGCTCCTAGTAAGGATCACATCAATAACATTGTTATTAGGATTGAGTATAAGTGCAAAGTTGAACATGCATTGATTTGTGAGATACATGTAAACATGTGATGGTGGATTGTGAAGTTGTGATATGTTAAAATTGTGGACATGAAATTTGGTTGTGAATAAGTGTGTGGTTAACCCTTGATGTGACAATACGTTTACCTTGAGAAAAATGTTTATGCACAGTGTTAAAAGGAAAGTGTAGGATTCCTAGTTAGGAACCTAAAGTGTTAAATTGTAGTGCAATGTGTTAAACGTGTTTGAAACACGAGTGTGAGATCGTGGGTATTGTATAATTCATGAGCAGTGTTTGCGTGCAAAAATTGTTTTAGGGGTTGGACCTAAATCAGGAAGGTGAGGCCCTAATGGATTGTTCGAAGTTTAGGCCTTGGGGGTAAAGACACTCGATTTGAGTTCTACTTTAAGCCTATATTGATCCCATATGGTTGGAGCATTCTCGCAAAACAGAGTGACCCTGACTGGTCAGCTTATGATTTTACTTAGTGTGAGTGACCTGACATACCCATTATGTGATGTGTCTAGTTATGTACTCCTAAGCGTCCAATGTGGTTTTTCACTGACGTGATACCACATTGCATATATGCTTGAGTCTTAGTATAATTGTTGCATAACGCTTGCTAATTGTCTATTATGAAATTGATGAGTGTTATTATGTCTTGACCCGAGTGTGTGATTCATGTGTAATGTGATTGATGATTGAAAAATAAATTTTAAATGATAAAGTGGTGAAGTGACGTGGATTGTATTAAGTTGAGCTATGTTAATTATAAATACTTCCATAATTTATTTTGATCATGTCTTTGTTTATTTGTATTTTTTTAAAATGTGATAACTCACTCCCTGTGTGCTATTTGTGTTTGGATCTTGTGATGATCTCGAACCTTGTATTCGTGAGAACAGATGACTAGGTGGATGACTTTAAAGAACCTCATGCTAGAGGACGCTGAGACACAATCCTCTGATAGAATGTGACATTGGGGATGAGTTTTTTATTTTAATTGCATGATGTTATTTTATTTTATTTTACCTCCCTGATTTAATAAAATTTCTCTTGTAAACTTTGACGGCCATGTTCTGTTAATAAGTTTTATTTGATAATAGTGAAATAAATGTGAACCTTTTACCCACGTTAATTTGTTTACCTTTATTTTTATATGTTTTATTTATTTATATGTATGTCGGGGTAGAGGGTGTCACACTGACTAATTGTCATTATAAAATATTAATCGTTTAAGTAACTTGTATGAGTTAGTTGTTGTTGTAAGTGAAGTAAAATTTGAAGAGCTTGTAAAAGAATATTAGGTTGAGTGGACCTATAGAGATGAAAACATTTGTTGAAGAATCCTGCTAAGAAGATCTATGGACAAAATACTAACCTTTAAGGATAGACTCACTGCAAACCTGCAAAGATAACAATACTTGAATCAGAGACTAATTATATGTTTTGTGGTTAATTTCCTATAATAGAAGTTAGATTGAAAGATTCATAAAGGTTGGTCCAGTTGATAATGGACAAACTCATATCCCAAAAGGACGTGAATTTTATTCTCGTTATCGATGTGAAGATCTTATTGATGGTTAATCTGTAAGTACTTCTATAAGTACTCTTTGAATCTTGAAGCTTGTCCCAACCCTAGTGAACATCCGGAATCCAACTCACCTAAACTTATTCAGGTACCAAAAAGGATTGAAAGATTCAATTAAAAAATAAATATAAGATTCAATTATAAAAATATTTAAAAAACTAAAAAGTTGTCTATGAAATACCACCAAGCGCATGAATCAACTAGTATGAAGTTGTTCTAGCTTAACCAGAAATCTGATGTTCAAGTCCTAAATATATAGTTGTGTTAAATACTTAGAGAAAGAACTTGGACGTCTATAATACTCCTCTCCGACTCAAACATAATTCTTTTAAGTGAAAAATATTTGTGGTCTAGAAAAAAAATTGATGAAATTTAACCTAATTAAAAAGAATTGAATAAGACACATGTACTCTAAGGAAAAACAGCTTAGGTACTTGTGGGAGTGAGTTGGCGTTGTTCCCCCAAAGTGGCGTAGGGAATTACTTGGCGTGGCGAAAGAAAGATGTCGAAGTAAGGTGGTGCCTGCAAAGTGCAGAGAGTCGAAGCACAAGTGTACTGTAACCGTAGACGATGTGAACCAACCTCTCTCTTCACTGATTACCACGTGGAACTTTCAAACGCTTCCTCATAATTCACGAACTACACCCATGAATGAAAGAAACATCATTGAACAACAACATTAACATCAACAAACAAAACTCATCTTCCTCTTTCATCTCTCTCTCTCTCTCAACCCCTTTTAAGTTTTCTTCTCAGACCCTCTCTCTCAGATTCTTCAATTTTGTTTACTTTTTTTTTTTCCATTCACTTCTTTCTTTAAAACCACCTTCATAACAAAAATTGTGAGCCACCTTCCCCCATTTTTTTTCTTCTCTTAATTTCAACACAAAATTTGAGCTTAGTAGCTCTTTGTACTTTTAAATTTGTGTTTTTGTCTTCTAAGTGGACCACCAAAATTGTACTTGTTCCTAACTTGTTCGTGCAATTGTATTTTTTATTTTATTTTCAGAGAGAAACCTTCCAGGAGTTGTTCTGTTGAAGGATTCCCTCTTTCTCATTGGTTTCAATGGAGGTAAATAAAGCAAAAAGGAAAAGAAAATGTTGATCAAGTTGTTTTCTTTTTTTAATTTTTATTTTTCATCATGCAACAATGGCCTAACATTATGAGATTTTTTTTACTCGTTGTGTGTTCTTTTGGGTGCAGAGGTGTTACAATGAGAAAGAGTACAAGTCCAACAAAACAGACCTTACTCTAAAGCTTCCACCTTGTGGTGAGAATGTAGCAGAAGAGAGGGGGTTGAGAAGGTCATCATCATCATCATTAGTAGTTGGTGTTGCAAATGCGGCCCAGTGGGGTCCATCTCTTGGCAGATCTTGCTCACTGCCAACAGAGAGGCAGAGGAGGAGGGTGGCTGCACTTTCACCTCAAGTGCTTGCTTGGGTGGCTGCTTCTTCTGCCGTCAATGTCAACAACACACCATCTTCACTTCTCAAACCGAAGGCACTCCCAAATTCTTCTCAGGATTCAGGCCTTGGTGTGTATTCTTATGTCTTGTTTAATCCCTTGACTAATGTTTCTGGTGATTGCATTAAAATATTAGAAAACAATGATATATTTGTTTATGTTGCAGCTAAGTTATTTAAAAAAAAAATAAGATGAAACTTTTTTTGGTTTTGGGGACTATCCCCCATCCCTTTTCTTTGTGTCATTTTCCTTGCTTCATTGAATTTCAGGTTGTTTACATCAATTAGGTTTTTGTACTATTATTTGATTCATCTTGCTTCCTAGTGTTATGTGATTAGTGATGAAGAGTAAGGAAAGATTTATCTTTGAAGCTTGTATGACTGAAAAGTGAAAACCCCGGGGGATGAGAGAAGAACAGTCAAAAATAAAAATTTATTGTTTACTTTGAAGGCAAATGCAACTCCAAATGCAAAACTATTCTTAGTTGTTAGTCAAAGAGCCTCACATGGCAATCACAAGTGTGCCTAGTGTTGGTACTCAAATTTTGCCATGGATTTCAAGATGTGAAGAAGAAACTATACTGAATTACTGACAAGATACTGAGAAAAGATATATGAAATCAATTACATAAACATGCTATAAAATATAGAGAATCACATCATAAATGACAATGTATGACAAGTAAAGAAATATGGATGATGCATATGAATTATGATAGATTTTAAAGCCAATGAAGAAAACCAAGTTTCTCCTTATTTTGAAATCATATGATATTCTAAGATAACATAAGAGATACAGAAATTTTTAAATTATAGGTATATCTAAAGAGCAAAACACTTTGTATATAAATATGATTGGGAGGAACTATTTCATAGTGCATATGCAACTTTTGTTAGATATGAAAATTGACAATTTTCTACCATCTCTTGAGACTACTAATGAAAAGAGAGATACAAATTGAAAAGGAGGTTTGCTTATAAAAGGTTTCAATCTAGCTTAGCAAATTGATAAATATTGTCTGATGTTATGAATGTTAACCATGTTGTCTGATGATGTTCTTAGTTGCTTGCATATGTTTCATGCCCCTTTTTTGTAATCAAATGATACCACGACAAACGATATTTAGCAACTATAAGATGAGCATTTTTCTGAACTGCTCTTTTATCAAACTTGCATTATATCTCTCTTTTCTTCTCAGTTGTCCCCACCAATAAAAGCTCTTTGGAATTAGTTTTGGATATGCAGAATCTTTAGATTCCTCTGTATCTTTCATTGATAATTGTTTTTTTCTTTTCCTTTTAACAAACTTCATTGTTTTGGTATCTTTTTTTATCTGTTAGATTTAAATGAAAAAGGAAAGGCTGAGGTGAGGGGTCATTCAAGTTTCAAACTGCGATTCCAGAGGAAGCTATACTCATTTTGTTTAGTGTTACATCACTTGATCCTTATAAATGCTTGTACTATAGAGGATGGTACGAAAACCACACACTGCTGAGTGTAATTATTGAAAGAAGATATGATTAACCCTAAAATAGGAAAATAAAAAAAAATTAATGTGTCCAAATGTATCATCAAATCGAAAGTGTCTACTATGATTGCTTCCCTGGTTACATTAATATTCCTGATCCCGATGTCATTTGGCTAAATATTGGGCTGAGGGCAGGCAAACATAACCCTGGATTGTTGTGCAAGATGCAAATATATAATACATGTCAAATACAGGATGGCCATTGCTGATGTACTTAGGTGTTAAAAGACATTGTTAAGAGTGAAACTTAATAATAAATGGTAACGCTGAATGTGTTATGGGGTAAATCTATACCAGTGTTGTTAAATGGCAGCGCTATTGACGCCCTGGCAGAAATGGCATGGCAGTTTTTTTGCCAACCGCCATAGGCAATTTGTGAAGGGAGGCCTGCTATGGCAGCACCATAGGCCACAATGGCCTGTTTATATAGCAGAATTTTGGTCTTCCCCCGTGTTCCGCCATCCGCCATTGATAACACTGATCTATACTAAAAGAGTAAGACTGTCACAATGACCCGGTTTAGTGAAGAAAAGTGCATTATGTACCCATAGAGGAAAAACTGACAGTAGTCTTTTAAAAATTCCTTTTAGTGGCCTTCCATATCAATTTTGTTCTTGCAGAGTTGTGTTTAACTCTGTAAATTATCTCCCTCAATGTGAGTTTATTCTTTATATAAATTTTTAATGATATCACAACTAGTTGATCTTGTATAATTGTTTTCATATTCTTTGTATGACTAGTCTTCACTAACTCAAATTCTATCGTCATTGGTGGATAATGGCTATCATATCAGTGTACTAATATTTATATACTAGAAATAAATAATTTAAGCATCCTTGATATTTTAGGACATAATGTTACATCATTCTCTGGATTCAGACGCCCATTTACATATGGAAATTGGTTTGCTGGTGTACGATTCCTTTAGACTATAACTTTTGTTAATTCTGTTTAATTTAATTTCTGAATCATATTATTGTATTAATTATTTATGATTTTTGTCCCCTGAAACACCGTTCCTACACTTTCACGCTACATACTAATAGATTATTATGTATGCTGCAAGTGTGAAGCCAAACTTATATCACTGGATACCTCTCTTTTATTTGTTTTATCTATAATGATTAGAAACTAAGATGTAACATTTATGAAAGTAAAGCGGGATTCGTAACTTTCCCTGATAGATTTATACATCAAAGATATTTGTTTTTGGCATTAAAAATTGATAATTTGGGAGAGGGTCTTTTGTTCTGTTCATGTTTTCTTCATTGTTTTCATGGTTGTTTTCACTTGGGTTATTTTGGATAATCTGGTCACTTAATGCAACAAAGGGTCCTAAAGTACCGTTTTCCTCCCTACGTAACCATTTTACAGAAATAACCTTGTAATTGTAAGTGGTTAAGGTTTAGCTGTAATACATTATTAACTCGTGAACAAACAACGGCTTGATTACAATTAGATACAATAGAAATAAATTTCCTTATCTAGCAGTAATCTGAATCATTTGCAATAACACATGGAGCAGAATATTACTAAAGCTGTAAGTGTTTTGTATCACAGATTTCTTTGCATTGCTGTAAGTATGTTTTAGTTTGCTTGCTAAATTCATTAATATAAGTTTAGCTTTAAAAAAATAAAAAAATCTCACAGTTCATCACATTAACTAGTGCAAATATTAAAATTAACTCTATTGCTGATATTTGACTATTTTTTCTTTTGATTTTGCTTATCTGAACCTGAACCTGAACCTTTCTTGTGTGCTTTCTATCCCAAAGATACACTCAGAGGTGTCTCATACAACATTCCATATATAGGTCCCACACATTCAGCCGAAGGAGTTGCTTCGAATATCCAAACATCAACCAAGCAGGAAAACGATTCCATGGCTTCCCAAAAAACAATGGCCAAGGGAATTTCACCTAGGCCTGCTGATACTAAGCCGGAGAATCCGGCCAAAAAGCATAAACTTGGGAACTACTGCAGCCTTAAAGGTGATGTAATGGAGATCCTGAGGCGGATGCCAAGTGTGACTACTACTGGAGATGGCCCCAATGGGAAGAGGATAGAAGGGTTTCTGTACAAGTATAGGTCTGGTCAAGTGTGTATTGTTTGTGTCTGCCATGGTAATTTCCTCACTCCAGCTGAGTTTGTCATGCATGCTGGGGGAAAGGAAGTAGCCAATCCAATGAAGCATATCACTGTTTTATCTAACTCATTTTAGAGGCAATGTGAATGGATTTATAGTTCATTCATCTTGGAATGTAAAGGGAAGTGGAAACAATGAAACTATCTTTGGTTAGTTTAGTTTCCATGAATTAATATTATCCATTGTTCAAGTGGCCTGTGTGAAAGGAAATTTTCATCTGAGGTTGTGTTCTTTAGTATTTAATACAAGGTAAAAACAAGAGAATTATGTGATTTAGATCAAGTTTTTCCATCACTTTCAAGTTATTATTGAATTCAACTTGGAGAATAGGATGTTGGAGTTATCAACCTTTATGTTCCTAAGCTTAATGAAGATATAACTACATTTCTGAAATGGGTAAGTGACTGAACAACATTATTTATTAAATACATCACTGAGTGCATAGATTAATTAGCAGAGGTTGTTTCAATTTAATTAGTAGTCTAAGTTTAAATATTGAAGACGTAGTTATAATAAAATTCAGTAAGTAGAGTTTTGTTGTCTTTACAAGTTTTGTGTGACTACAAATCTCCAATTTAAATAGGGTGGGTCAAATTAAAAAAAAAAAAAAACACTATTTATCATACAATTTTCCTAAAGGAGTTAGTTATTCTTATATTTTTTACCCTCTATTTAAGGAGACTTAAAACTGCCTGCAAAGACATGTTTATTATGATATTATTTGTATGGAGTATCTAAACTCTTATATGCTGTTATTTTACTTATCTTTTTGTTATTACGCAGTCACTAATAGAAATAGAATGATTGTAAGGTATGTATTCAACCTTGCTTCACATACTCCTGTCACGACCAAATGCTTCTAATATTCAGTTATCCGACAGGAAGCACAGTCCTATACTTTTACAAATTTAGTCCCTGTGATTGATGCTCTAAGCAGTCCAACTAGCGCCACTTAGGGAATATGAGAATTCTACTGTTTTATTTAACAATCCTCATAATTTAAAAATATAAAATATAAATTGTACATGTGATGAAATAAACATGCTACTTTAGGTATGAATTTTCCTTTTTTTAGTACAGTACTATGTCAATTTTGCCTTTATCACAAGTTAATGGGCAGAATGGGGTTAACGTAGATGCTTCATTGCTCAGGAATGCATCTCTTCATATAAGATTTTGACATGATTTTATTGCGTAAAAACTTAGTTCATTTTTTCTGTCCTTTGATGGAAAAATTAGTTGAAAAATTAATTAGAAGTTGAAAAGTCCGTTAAAAATTGGAAAACTAAGTTATAGCTAAAGGCTTAAAACTGAAAAACTAATTTATTATCTTATTAAATTATAAATGTTTATTAAAATTAATTGTTCAAGTACATGAAAGGTGTAAAATGACAAAAAATAATAAAATTAAGATTTATTTAAAAAGAGTAATAAAAAAATTGGATAAATATATTTAAAACAAAAAGAAAAAAATATATAAAAATTAACATTTTAAAAAATTCTACTTAAAGTAACATTTCAAAAAACATTAGAGACTATTAAAAAAACTTGTTTATTAAACAATCAAGCAAGTTTTTAAACTAGTAAAAAAAAGTTAAAAATTAATTAAAATGTTTTGCGAAGCATAACCTAAATAGGATAGGATTTTATTAGGGTTGTAAAAATCTATCAAAAAAACAAATTGGTACAAAAGTTTTCAGTTGTCTCGGTCATGTAAAATTACATGAGAGGATTTATTTTCCTCTTTTTTTTTAAAAAAAAAAAAAGTAATTACTCTTATCATTTGATTAATACCCTTAAAAGGTGCAACTATGCAAAACACAATTCTACAGGAGTTCTTAAAAATAAAAAAATAAAAAAGCCTTGTTTTAATGAAGAAAACATGAATAAAGAGAAGCTTTTATATCATTTAATTTTAGGAATTTCTAGTTTCCTTTCATATTTCAAATCCTAGGATTCAAAAACACTTTATTCAATTTTCTTCTAACTTAAAAGTAGTTTTTAGTTTGAAACACAGAAAATCATCAAATAATTTTGACTCTTATTTTTAATTTTATTAAGAGTTTTTAAATTCCAAAACAAAATTAAGTCTTTGTTTTACGATAAATTAAGTCAAATAACCTAGAACTAGTTTTTTTTATTAAAAAAAATCATAGTCGTAATTAAAGTATTCTGTACCCAAAAAAAAATGATTGAAGGTATTAGTTTACTGTATATTGATTCCATTAGAACTTGTCAAAGATTGAGTTTTTCATGTAAAACTCATTTCTAACTTTTTAATCCTCAAATATTTAGATAGTAGTCCAACTAGTTTTATAGTTCTATTGATTTCCTCAAACTCTTTTTCATCAACCCTTATAAATTGGTTCCTCCTTATTTAAATTACCATTCTGTGGATCTTCTATTGAGAGACTTTTAGCTATTTGACTACATCTTTAAACGTGCCAAATGACAAAGGAATATTAACATAATCGAACCGCTGTTGTTGTTCACGTGCCACAGAAAATTTGTGTGACCTTGCACACTTGTGCATGTGTTTTAGTGTGCCATCTAAAAATAATTTTCTATGGAATCCCTGGACCCTAGATTGTTTCTGTTGATCCATTTATCTACCAAGAGTGCTATCAAATGTTACGTTGTTAATCAGAATATTTGTGTCTGATTTCCCAACTATGAAGTGCATGTGCTTGATACTAAACTATCAAGGTGATTTAGACAATAAAATGGTTTTGGTAGAAGCCAAGAGAGACTCTATGATCAGATGGTGATCTAATGCGTTCTAATTAACAGCATGAGAAGCAGGAAAACCATGATTTGTTCTGAGAAGCATTTGGGGTTGACTTGGGATTCTGAGCTGCTGCATCTGGTGTTGGTCTAATGTTAAGCTGCCCTGGCTGTTTCTGCTGCTTTCTCTTCTCTTCACCATGTTTTGGTGAAAGAGGTTTGTCTCCATCTGCCAATCTTCACATCACAAAAACAGTTCAATTATTTGCTCAAGAAACTTAGCATCAAGTTAAGCTTTAGCCGCCATCAAGAAGCATCATCATCCCAGTAATTTTGGTCTAGTGATAATAAGATTTAGGTTTAAATATGCTTTTAATCTTGTCAGTTCATGCTTTTTTAATTTTGCTTCCTGTAAGTTTTTATTTTCATTTTTAGTTATTTGTAAATTTGTATTTTTTTAGTTTTGGTCCCTGTCACATATTTTGTTCATTTTTCGTATGTGTAAGTTTGTGTATTTTTAATTTTAATTCCTTTTAAGATTTTATGTTTTTTCATTTTCAATCCCCATAAATGTACACTTACATGGACTAAAATGAAAAAAACGTACACTTATAAAACTAAAAATGAACAAAAAAATTTACGAGAATCAAACTTGAATGGACACAAATTTATAGAGATTAAAAATGAACAAAAAAAACTTATAGAGACTAAAATTGAAAAAATATAAACTTACATGAGTAAAAATATATTTAAGCTGAATATTTATTTCTTAATTCAATGTTTATCTATTCACATTCCCTATATCATGTGTTACAGTTCTTATAGTATGAATTCAAGGGCCACATTTTACACTTTCCAGATCAAAATTATTTACATTGGTATAAACAAAACTATACCAGAATCACTTTTCAAAAACATATATACTAGTCTTTGGATTAGTCTAATATGCCTTTGGAGCTATCGTGACTAGCAGTGAGGGACCCAAAATCACAATAGCTCCATGAAAAAACTGGAAACAACTGTGTTGCTTTTCCTTCAATGTGGAAAATCTGAATTGATTTGGACAAAAGTGAAGTTAAACCAAACATGCTATTAGTATATTATATTGGTATAGCGTGTTTGGTTGACTTCACTTTTGCTAAAACCAATTCAGATTTTCCATGTGAAGGCGAAGCGAAGCAGAGTTGCTTGTAGTTTTTCATGATGCCACACCACCGTGATTTTGGATCCCTCACTGCCAATCTAAACACACTATAAATAGAATAGTTAATGAAACAAGCATGTATTTTTACATATAAAAGAAGTAGCTAGAGCTTACACATTAAACGCAAAGGATTTGGTGCTCCCGTCTGATTGGTGAGAATGAGCATTAGAAGTAGAACGCTTATTGGAAGGTGCTGCCCCACGATCAGGTATCAAATCTCCTTTGATTACACTGTCTCTTTTTATACTGTTTTCCATTATAACCTCTCTCATTGTCTCAGCAGCTTTTTGTTCAGTCACTCTTGAAACTTCATGTTGTTTTGCAGTGCATTGGCTGATATCATTGAATTTTGTTACTGGAGGTTGAGGTTGAGATTGAGGTTGGGGTTGGGATTGAGGTGGGAATGGGGGCTGATTGCTTGGAGGAAATGCGCCAGACGAGTTCATGTCACCAGGTCTATCCATATCACCAGATTTGCTCATCCAAGCCATGTCATTCGAGAAACTCGTATTTCCCATTTGAATGCTGAACAATGATTCATTAGAGGCAGTGCTCCATTGAGTGTTTGATTTTGATTTGTGTCTATCAAACACATGTGATGGAAACCTATAGTTTGAAGAAATTGTAGGATTATCCGGACTCTCCATCACCTGCAGTGAAGGATTTTGCTTTTCTGAGCCGTTGCTTGTGCCAGGAGCAACACCTGCTGATGAGTATTGTCCTGCACCATCACTACCTTGCCGTCCATGTTTTGGATAAGAGCTGATTGGGATATCATCATCACTGAATTCTGAAGCAAACTTAACATCTTTTCCCCGTTTTTGAGGTGCTTTAGTGACTGCAATTGCAGAATTATGCATGTGGTCTTGAGTAGAAGATTCAGAAGATGGGGAAAATGATGAAACTGATGAGCCTGACTTGTTATCTGTTACTGAATTGCTACTAGCCTTGGTATGATATCCTTGTTCTGTAACTGAAAAGGTATGATGCAGTTCGACACTTGTTGGGATAGTAGTAGCACCTCCATGGTTCTTAGAAGTTGCATCAGCTTCTTGTTGGTTTTGTACTGATTCCAATGTGAACCAGGGGTCGAATTGTTGGCTTGAAGAGGGAACATGAGTTTCACCGTGTGTGTTAGTGGCTGCATTTGCAGAATTATGCTTGTGGTCTTGAGTTGAAGATTCAGAAGCCGGGGAAAATGATAAAACTGATGAGTCTGACTTGTTATCTGTTACTGAATTGCTATCAGCCTTGCTTTGATGTCCTTGTCCTGCAACTGAAAAGGTATGATGCGGTTCAACGCTTGTGGGAATAGTAGTAGCACCTGCATGGTTCTTAGAAGTTGCATCAGCTTGTTGTTGATTTTGTGCTGATTCCAATGTGAACAAGGGGTCTAATTGTTGGCTTGAAGAGGGAACATGAGTTTCACCATGTGTGTTAGTAGGATGTGTCCATGCTTCACTACTAGGCACGCTCCAATGACCTTGCTCCGGTGATGGTAGTCTATGATGTGATTCACTGCCATGATCAAATTGTTCATCAACTTTCACCAAGTCAGCTTCACCAACATTAGTGTTCTTTCTCGTTTCACTCGTGGGAGGAACTTTGAAGGGATTCCCTTGTGATGATTCATTTGTGGATGGTGCCAATGATGAATGGGGGCCTAGCATACCATCAGCAGGAAATGCACTTTCACTAGTATGGTCATGCTCCTTTTCAGATTCAGATGCACCAACATGTTTAGTGTTGGTGGGGGCTGTGTTATTTTCCATTGGAGAAGGATTAGCTTCACCAAAAGGGTTAGAAGAATGTGCTTCCACATGGCTATCAATTGGCCTTCCGCCACCCTTTTCTGCCACTAAATGTGTGTTATGCAATTCAGACTGTGAGCATGTTTGGTCACGTGTAGGAGAGGTTGCACCAAAAGGTCTAGGATGAGTTGTAGTGGTTGTTGTATTTGGCATAAGGTCAAAGTGATCTTGTGATTTCAACTCTGATGAAAAGGGTGAAAAGGAGGCTACTTGTTTCTTTTCTTTGTTAAATTGTTCTCCTTCACCTGAATTTGTAGAAGGACTAGTTCTCATATCAACACTAGATCCACTGTTACTTATGGATTCCATCAGCCAACAATGTCAAGTAATATTCATTCAGGGTATGGATATTCTGTAAAAGCAGAATCTCAAATGAAAAACCATATCTGAAAGAAACAAGGATTTGATTCAAGTCACTAACTAGATGCTTGTTTAATAATTAAAGCTGAAAACAAAATTGCATGTCAGTCACTTGAAAATGAGAGATCACATAGATATCTGACTCCTTGCAATTCACTTTAGGAAAAAATAAAAACAGTAAGCAATTTCAGTTGTGTGCATATGTATGACAAATCATAGATATATTGGAATATTAATAGTTTTTTTTATCAAGATTAATATTACTTTAACTGCGCTCATTCTAGAGGAGTTAAATCTCTACTAGAAAGCACAGCAGCAGCAATGTTTATCCTTCAAATATTGGTGGGGCAGATACATGAATCAACCGTGCCACATTAGGCTATATTATAAGTTTAATTTTTAATAAATCCAAATAGAGTTCTACCCCGTAATATGTAACATAACAAAGGTGTTAGGTGCCTTGCATGCACAAAATCACAAATCTTCATGTTTGTTTCAAGTGTGCATTATTTTGATTCAAACAGAATCAGATACTATCTCTATTAAAATATATTTTAAAAGAAAAATGTAATTCTCAGTTCTTCAATATAGAGGCCCTTATCTATCATAAAAAAAAAAAGTGCCTGAAACGGTAGTGCATGATGTTTAACTATTACATCGATTTATTTTATTGAAGATGGCCGGCAAATTTAACCTACCAAATATTAAAAAGAAAAGGAGAAACCATATATAAAAACTAACTGCATTATCATGATGTACATGACACAAATTGAAAATGTACGAGTAACCTATACTATATAACATACTAGATGATGAAAATAATGGCAGTCAAACAACTCAATTAAACATATTTTATAATAATTGAAACAAAGGATTTATAAAGAGATATTGCATTTCAAAAGATTCAATAAAAAAAATGTACCCAGAAAAATGGACATATACAATGAAAAGTAATGTGCCCAAATGATCCAGTTGCCTGCTCCTGCTATTTACTAGGCCTCTGATGGCATTGTCTGAATCACAACAATGTACGAACAAAGATGCAGGAAATCCAGAAAAAGCGTAAAAAAAGTTTGAAGAAAGTGAGCAGAGAGAAAAAGAGAGAGAAGATACAACAAGAAAGGGTTAAATAAAGGAGAAGGCATTGCACAAGTTTAGCCAATTAGCCGTTTCAATCTCTGGTATTTTCCACAACTCACAAACTTCCGCTGCCATGCGCACCAATGGTCAATTAATCTAAACAAAAGGTAAAAAAATCGAAGTTATACAAAACTTTATAAGTTGAGTTTTGCGATTAGTTTTAAAAAATTTCATGAGTTTAGTTATACAAAGATTTTTTAGATTTACATGAGTTTTGCGATTAGTTTTAAAAACTTTAGTTATTATAGAAGTTAAAACATATATATCTTATACGCGAATATGTAATTAAACAACAGTACATTCAAATTAAATTTTTTAATACATACACCAAGAATTACTTCGATGAAAAGAGGACGTTTGAAAATTACTTTTGCAAAAGATCAAAACTTTTGTTTTTACTTTCATTCTATTTTTATCTATTTGATCTATATTGAAACGTGCAATGCAACAACTTCAACTACAAATCAAATATACACTAAATTGATTCTTAAAAAGACTCAATTATTTATAATATTAAGTTGGAGTCTTAGATATGAATTATATTAAATATTTAAAAAAGAGCTTTTTGTTATTTATAATTGTCCTGTACGTTTGACTCAAGATTGCCTTTTTTTTCTTGGTTGACTCAAGAATCAAGATTGTCTCGGAAGGTTTGTATAAAAAAAGACTAATTAAGTATATTAAATTTATTATCGTTTTATAGTATCATAAATTAAATATTTTATTAGTTTCTACCCAAAAATATTATCACTTTGTACTTTATGATTGTTTGTTGATTCACTTTCTTTCCTAAATAAAAGAGAGAGGTATAAAAAATTAATTGTTGTAATGTTTTGAAATTTGAATATAAATTAATGTGATTATAATTTAATTTGATTTCAATCAAAATATTATTTATTTTTCCACTGATTACAAACATAAAAATATATATAAAAAAGAAATATTATCTTAGAGGAAAAAGAAAAAATGAATTGAACAACAATAAAAGATATATATAATAAAAAGATTAATAAAGTAAAACAAAATGTTTTTTAAAAAATATTAAATTTATAATTTTTAGATTGTTGATAATAACAACCGAAATTCTAAGGGAGATAAGAAAAATTGCACACACTCAAACACTTATTCATAAACAATGGGATTACATCATAATATATATAATATATCGTACATTATCTTAAATCGCGTACATTATATTTATCAGCATACAATATCACCACATGTGCCACGAGGGCTTTACCATGCATCCCCAACCTGCTTCATAACCTAGAAAGATGTAGCCTTTATGCTCAGCTCCAACATTTGCTTCGCCCATAAAATATGAGACATGTACAACAATCTCTAACTTGACAAATATTTAGCCCTATGGAAGATAAATAGCAAATCCACATTGATCTCATGAGTTTGGAGTTATGCCACATCTAGCATTGAGCAACATTCAACAAGTTCAAGCAATTTTGAATCTTGTCAGTTGTGGTTGCCTTAGTTAACATATCAGTTGCATCTTGAATCTTCCTAAACAAAACCTGATAGATGTCATCAGCTCCCTAATTATGTGGAACCTCACATCAATATGTTTGGTTCTAGCATGATACACTTAATTCATTGCCAATAGATACCACTCTGATTATCACAATGCAATTGAACTCCACCTTACTCAATGCCTAGCTCCTTGACTAGTCATGCTAACCACACAACTTCCTTGCTAGCTTATGTTACTGTCATGTACTCTGCTTCAAATGTTGACACCACAAGAGACTAAATTATGGACTTCCAACAAACAGGTCCACCTACAAAAGTAAAGACATACCCTATTGTAGACCTTTTGTCATCCAAATCATCAACATAGTCAAAATCCACATATCCCACAATTGAAGGATCATTTTGCTGACTATCAAACATAATACCATAACCTATTGTATCCTTTAGGTGCCTCAAGATCCACTACTTCCCAATGTCGCTTCCCTGGTTCAAACATAAACTTGTAGACTTGGCTTACAAAATGTGTCAAATCTAGTCTAGTGCACACCATAGCATACATCAAGCAACCAACTAAATTGGCATAAGGAACATTTGACATGTATTCGTCTTCGGACATTGATCTACAAAAAGCTTAAAATGTTTTGCCAATGGCGTACTCATAGGCTTCGCATGTTGAACCTGTCTAACACCTTTTCAACATAGCCCTGATGTGAAAGCCACAACTGTCTCGATTTCATGTCCCTGTGAATCTTCATCCCAAGAATCTTCTTAGTAGGACCTAAGTCTTTCGTGTCAAACTTCTTGCTAAACAGTGATTTTAAATCGTTCACGTCAAGCAAATGGTTACTAGCCATTAACATATCATCAACATACAGTAGCAGAAAAATAAAAGAGACGTCATCAAGGCTCCTCACATAAACACAATAGTTATAATCCGAAGCATGTAGGAATCAAACTGCTTGTACCACTGCCTTGGAGATTGTTTCAATCCATATAGATACCTCATTAACTTACAAATTAGCAGACTCAGTCTACCTTATAGAACCCCTTTGACTGCTCCATGTAAATTTACTTCTCTAGATCATCGTGGAGAAAGGTTATCTTCACACCTATTTGTTCAAAATGCATCTCACAACTGGCTACCAAGGCTAGCACTACCCTAATAGAAGTGTGTCTTATGACTAGGGAGAAAATCTCATCATAATCAACCCTCTTTTGCTTATATAAGACTTATAAACTTGAGCCTTAATATTTTGGGATAAAGTGTGGTGTCAGAATCCCTTATATGATTGTTGATGGTCAATTGGTAAAAATCTCTCAGGTGTTTCCCTCCTCAATTGACAATAAAATGGTATCAAAGCGGATTGATCCTTCAGCCTAATGACTAGAGACAAGTATTGAAGAAGCTTGAGGAAGTTGATGGTGGATCCGTGTGAGGTCCTTGTATTGAAAGTCTACTTGGCAATGTGATAGTCAAGTGACAATAAAATGGTATCAAAGCGGATTGATCCTTCAGCCTAGTGACTAGAGACAAGTATTGAAGAATCTTGAGGAAGTTGATGGTGGATCCGTGTGAGGTCCTTGTATTGAAAGTCTACTTGGCAATGTGATAGTCAAGCGGAGTGTTCCAATGGAAGTAATTGGTGGTACAAGTCCAGAAGTATCACCCTTCAATATTCACGGAGCAAAGAGCATATCGAGAAACATAACAAACTTTGTGTGGAGCAGAAGTATGGCGAGCATCCTAGATGGCACGGATTGAAGATGAAAATAAAAATTTTAATTGAGGGAATGATTATTTGGAAACAATTAAAATATATAATTTCAAATTCCTCTGATATTGTTTAGATTTAGAAGATATTAATTTTATCTTTAGGATTTGTTTATATTTTAAAGATATTATTTGATTTGTAAATTAGGAAATTGTTTCCTCATTAAAGATTAGGATGGTAGGTCTGTAAATATAAATTTTTAAGATGAGAAGAACCACCTAGCCTGAAGAGGGCATCACCATCCTAAGTGAGAGAGGAGGTCACGTTGAAAGAAGGTTTGCAAGTTTATCTAACTTATTCTAAAAATTTGTAGTGGTGCAGGAAGGTTTGCAAGTTTATCCATCTTGTCTTAGAAACTTGTTGTGGATGTAGGGATGAGGGTCTGAATCACATTAGATAACTTCAAGGTCATAGATGTAGGGATGAGCACCTAAATTGAGTTAACAAAATAAACGGTGTGAGTGTATGGATGAGGACCCGAATTACGTTAAACAAATTTTCTATATTTCATGTTTTTCTTATGGTGTTGGCCTTTTTTGTTTGATGTTGTGTTTTCTCATCAATATGAATAAAGAGAGATATGTCTTTTTCCCTAATAATTGGTATAGAGTGTTGGTTTGACTTGGAGACCGGTTCAAACAAGTAAATGGCGACAATGGATCCATGGACATGGAGATTCCTTGTATCGAAAGTTTTCCTGGTAGGTGAATTCATGCATGTAGGTCAAGCAATGAGTCCCACAGGCGTTACAGTGGTGCAAGGTACTAGAGCAGGCTAACAATAATGGCTAGACAAGCTGAGGCGGTCATGGTTAAGCTCTAAGTGTCACCATTTGATACTCGTGGATTGAAAATGACTTTTGCTCGAGGGAGAGACTACCATGTGAAAAAGACTCACACTTGATGGAGAGGTTCTTGGAGTACAAGTATAAAGTGAAGTCCCACATCGGATAGGAATGTGATGGTTGAACACCATATAAGTAAGGATAAGAGAGTCTTAAGATTTTGGGTGAAAGTGTAGTGTCAGGTTCACTTATATGATTGCTCATGGCTTATTAGTGAAAATTTTCTCGTGGTTGCCATGTGGCAAGTGTTTATTTTTTGTCCCTTAAATATTTTTTACTTTTTATTTGAGTCCCTATAAAATATAAAGATTGATTTTAGTCCCTATAAAATTCAAAATTTTAATTTTAATTCTCATAAAATTTCTTTAAAATTACAAACCTTTTATTATTAGTTAAAATTTATTGAAAACTATTACATCATAAGTGAGAGTGATTAAATGAGAAGTGAGATTCAAAAAAATTTATGATTTTTAATAAATTTCAATCAATAATTGAGAGAATGTTTAAACCTCAAATAAAAAACTCTCAATATTTATTGAATCTATATTATATACATACGAAAATAATCTTAAAAAGAAAATTTACACATAGTTTCCTCATGAGTTCTACACAATAAAGTCATTTAAAGTAAATATGAAAAAATACTCATAAAATATATTTCATTTTTCATTCATTATTCCATTAAACATTTTAATGATCGATTTTACAAAATATTTGACTTATGAATCAATGGTCATTTATTTCAACTCAAATAACTGATTGTTAGGTGATTTGAGCAATATAATATTATCACAAAATTATGGATACGTACATCCTTATATATAAATTCAATGATCATTTATTTAATAAATAAATTTTCTTTCAAAACCAATAAATAAATAAAATAAAATTATAATAATTGATTTGTCATTAATTTGGTTTTTAAATTATGATAATTTGGTTTTGAAATCATAATATTTCTATTGATATTTATAATTGATTGATAGCAATCAAATTTTTAATAATTGTCTGCTTTTTTCAAATAATTTAAAACATTTTTACTAAAATTGATGTCATAATTAAATCAATTTCTAATTATATCAATATCAATTAAATCGATGTCACAATTAAAACAATTAAATTTTGGTATAATGGCTTCTTGTATACTCTTTCTTCATTTTTCTTTTAAATTTAGGTTGCAAACAAAAATTCATATCATATGTTCTCCCTTTCCCATTTTCACACTTCTTTCTCTTCTCAGCTCTATGAAATGTTGTCGTTTCTTTTATGATATGTTGTCATTTCATTCTTCTTTGGTCCTCTTTTATTTGATTATTTGATTATTTGATTATTTTGGTGACAGTAAAATCTTCCTCTCAACTAATTCACATATTTTTTTTTCATAATTTTTCTATTGAGATTCACTTTATTTAACCTGTATATTGCAGCTTTCGGTGAGACTGTGCATGCACATGAATGAAGGGATAGAAGATGACAATGTCATGCATTAAAGGGATAGAAGATGACAATGTCATACATTAAAGGGATAAAGAGAGAGATTTGTCTCAAATGTCTCTATCTTCCTATGAGATTGATAGACGATAAAGACATATGTATTTCATATTTACTAATTAATTTTTTTATATTTGTAAATTGTTCTTTTATGCTGTCTATCTTTTTGTTATCAATTAGAAAAATGATAAATTTAATTTCTTTCTTTCTTTCATAATTTCCATATCAGAATTGAGCAAAAGAAAAAACCATGAAACCGTGGAAAACTTTTCTTTTCATAATTTCCATATTGCTTACGTTTTTTCTTCTTCATATTTATCCAATGGTTTTCACCTCCATTTTATTTTAATTTTTTTAGTTAAAAAAAGTTTTATGATTTCACAGGGTGTTATAGTAAATCTTAGGATTTGCTACACATTTATCCAATGTCTTTATTTTTATTTCTAGCATTGTAAATTTGTAATTTGTAATTAATATATTTAATTTTGCATTCCTAAATTAGAATCTGCAGCAAAACATAATTACAAAAAACTTAGAATATATTATTTTGCGTTCCTAAAACCTTTTTTTAAAATAATAAATCAAAAAATAAAAAAATAAGTGAAGATAATTTGCTTCAAATTGCACGGCTCAAATTAAAGATAATTTACATAAACTACTATTTATTATAAAATTTCAAATGATAATAATAATAATAAAATTATAATATAAAATATTTTTATTTAAGAATATTAATCATAATTTCACCTGTTTTATTATCTTCTCAGTTAGTCATAACTTAAGAATATACATAAATTACTCAAATTTTCAACTAATTATTTATGTTTCAAATCTATAGTTAATAATTTAAAAATTATTATACTTTATAATACACTATGATATCTGACCCAAAATGCTTATTATTTTTAGTTTAAAATTCTATTTTTTAATTTTTTAAAAAAATTATGTGTTAAAAATTTAAATATTTTATAATATTATTCACAAATTAATATATGCCGTGCAAGGACGCATCGATCAATTGAATTTATGAAATTTATACAAATTACATAAATTTAAAACAATATTTAAATAATCTAAAAAATTAAATATTTATTACTTTTTATAATTAAAATAAAATTTTGTATTATTTACATATAAAAATAAATTTACATAATTTGTATAAATTTAATAAAATAATTTACATATTAATTTATGTAATTTTTTAAGGGTAAAATATGTTTTGAGTCCCTATAAAATTTAAAAAATATCAATTTCATCCCCATAAAATTTTTGTATTAATTTGACCCTCGAAAAATGAAACATATTTTTGGTAGTCCTCAGGAGTCTATTGTATGCTTCTTTGACGTAACTAATAAATTTAATTATTTAATCTCTTTACCACTATTATTTCATCTTTTTCACTAATGTTACCAAAAAGTTCAAGAAAATCATCCAAGAAGTGATAAAAAAATTATAATTTTTTTAGGAGTTTTAGCTGTCAGAAAATTTTTAATTTATTATATGAGATTTTAACCACCACAAATTATTTAATTTATTTGTAATCAAATTACATTTGTATGTCTCGATCAGATTATCGTCAAATGGAGTTACCACTAAGGACTAACAAAAATATATTTTATTTTTACAGGAACCAAATTAATAAAATAAATTTTATAAAGATGAAATTAAATCTTTTAATATTTTACAAGGACCCCAAGCATATTTTACCATTTTCTTAATTTATATAATTGGTATTAAAAAAACTTATTTACTAAATAATTTTTTATAGCTATGACAAATATACTAACAAGTAAGTTTTCTAAGAAATAAAATATTAATATTTTATTAATTTATATATTTAGAATAAAAATAATTTACATATTAAAATAAATTTACTTAATTTGTATAATTTAGATATTAATTGATGTAATTATATTGATTTATATAATTAGAGGAAAAAACAATATGTACATTAAAATCAATTTACAAAATAATTTATGTAATAATTTATATATAAATTTATGAAATTTAATTATAAAATAAAATTATTCAAAATAAAAATATATAAAACGATATAAAATAAAATTAAATGCATTTATATATTAAATATTTTTTTAATTTATAATTTTTTATAATTTTAAAAAAATGTATAAATCTTGACTAATGATACATGCAAAATAGTATTTATAATATTAACTAAATAAAACAAATATGTTAGTGGTTTATTATTTTATCTTTCAATAAAAGACCATAAATTTAACTCCAACTATGATCAATATTTGATTTTGGATGATCAACTAATAATCAATCAAAATTATTTATTTTGAAAAATATGGAAACTGAATATCTTGATTTAGAAATGGGAGATCAAAATGGTGGATTTAAAATCATAGGAGGACTAAAATTATAATTTAATCTAAAATAAATAAAAAATAAATTTACTATAAATAGTTTCTAATAGAAAACTAATAAAATATTTATATATTTAAAATATTTTATAACAATATTTACGCGTGTAGGGCACAGGTTACCCGCTCTTGTTACTAAACATAAACCAATCTGCCAAAAAAAAAAAAAAGAGTAAACATAAACCGAAATAACTAACATAGGTTCTCTCGTCAGGTGTTAATGAACTAAGGATACACAGAGTCAGACTAAATAAATTATACTCCTAAATCATCCAAATATTAAATGACATAATTATTCCTAAACAAAAAACAAAAAACTTTATAATTCTCGGAAGTGTCTCTTCATCCGTGTGAGCCAGCAGGATTCTTAAGATAAAATTGGTGGCAGCACATTACAATCGAAAGTCCTAATATTAAAAATTATTTGGCACATTTGGAGGCATAATGTTTTCAATTGGACGTAGAACCCTTGTAGATCGAGTGTTTGGAAGAGGCACATTAGGAGCATTATTTCTTGGCACATTTGGTGGCTGAGTGATATTGGGAGGAGGCACATTATTAGAAGGATTATTTCTTGAATAGGAAACAACTATTGATCGAGTATTATTATTTCCTGGTTGTTGAACAAGTTTGGGGCTCGTCTTGTGTAGCTGAATCTTCCCGAGTTGTGCTTTGTTTGCCACACAGGTTACCAAAGAATCGTCCCATGATGAATTATTTTGGATAATATAGTGAAATAGAAAACTTAGCAAAAGGTTTTGGAAGGTAAAAGTTGATGGTATTAAGTTTTTCTTTTTATTGCAAAGGGAAAAAAAGATGGTATTAAGTTAAATGATTGGGTTTAGGAGACAAGACATTAGTAAAATATAAATGTTTTAGAGTAATAATATATAGTAGTTGAGTATAGCAAAAAATTGTAATTTAAAAAAAATCCCAATTTCCTCATTTTAAGTGCATATTTGTAACCTAAATATGAAAATATTGTTTATATTATATACTTACTACTTATGTGTGTCTAACATATGTAAAGAACTGTTGTCTGAATGCAAAAAAAATTTGGTATACATTAACCGACAAATAATGAAATAAAACATCAAATACAGAGAAAATATCTTCTATCTACTGATACATATTGTAAGTAATGTATGAGAATCACCATTTTACATGAGAATGATCAACCTGAATGTTAGATTTAAATAAAAGGTTAAGATTAAAATATTTAAATTTAAATTAAAATCTTATTTAACTATAAATTTTTTATAAGATTTATTAAACAAAAAATAAAATATTTAAAGAATAACATATGACGTTCTAAAATATCTCAAATTTATTATCATCATCACTATCATAGTCATTTCCACTACAATTATCATGGATATTGTTGCAATCACCATCATGATCGGCAATCGCCGCTATCACCATGATTGTTGCCGCCTTTACAACCACCACCACCAACACCAACACCATGATCGCCTCCACAACCACCATCATTACCACCAACATGACAGTTGTTGTTGTGTTATCACTGTTGCAATGGTGGCGATGACGAAGGTTACGGTAGTGGTTATAGTGATAATTTTGACGTAAATTAAATCTTTAAGATATTTGATTTTTTGTTCGATAAATCTTAGAGAGATTTTATTGTTAAATGAGTTTTTAATTTAAATTTAAAATGTCTTAATCTTAATCTTTCATTTTAATATGATGATTTAGATTAATCTTTCTCATTCTCGGATAGATGATCATTCTCATATGACAGGTCATCTATATATACTAGCTTGGTGTCTTGAGCCTTACACAAGCATTAAATTCATATTTTATAATTTATAAGAGTATTTTTTATATTATTTTGAATGTTTAATATATTATAATTATTTACTTTAATTTTAATAAATGTATGTTAGCAAATATGTCAATAAATATTTAAATATATTTTTATATACACATGCTCAAAAAAATATTATTATTGGAATTATTGTCCTAACTAAGATCTTTTTTCCTTTACATGTTTTCTTTTTCACTTTCCTTTTAACAAACTTTAATTTAGTTATTTTTTTATTTTTTGCATGGTTTACATGCTGGATTTGGGATAACAAAAATTGAGTGAAATTGTTTAATTATAATAAAATTCATTTTTATTTAATTTACCTTTTTATGCTTTAAAAGTCATCTAAAATGTTTTAACCATAAAAAAATGTTATCTAATCTCAGTTGGAATTGAAAGAAAAAATAAATTATATTAATGTTAATTATTTGAATTGATATTTGAAAATTTGATTAATTTAAAATTAAATTATTTTCAAAATTTAATTTTAAATGTATTTGCATTATTATTTTTAACTCGAATTATTTCCAAAAATATATTAAGTCATTTATCTTCATTTTGTTTTTAATTTTAGTAATTATTATAGTTAATTCTATTTTGAATTATATTAGTTTAAAAAATAACTTGTTCATTAAATATTTTTCATGAATAAATGTCATAAGAAATGAAAATTTATTAAATAAATAAATAAATATTTTTCCATGATTAAATTTCAATCAAATATTCACATAGGGATCTATTTTCATCAATGATTAAATCTTATATAATTTTTATTTGGAATGGCTAAATTTTAGTATGGTAAAAAATGTTATTAAATAATTTTTTATAATTATTTTATAATAATTCATCAAATATTTTTCATAAATAAATGTTATAAGAAATAATACTTTATTAAAATAAATAAACAAATATTTTTTTCATGATTAAATTTCAACTAAATACTTATGGACCAGAGATATATTTTCATCAATGATAAAATATTGTATAATTTTCATCAAGGTCTAAATTTGAGTATAGAACGTGAAAAATGTTATTAAATACTTTTGTATAATTATTTTATAATAATCATTATAAAAGAAACAATAATTTTTCGTATTATTGTTGAACTAAAATATACGCCAAATAAAACATATATAAGAAAATAAAATAAAAATTAAGTTGTGCAAAAATTTAATATTCATTTGGCTATAACAAATATATTGTAATCAAGGAAACTATTTAAAAGATAATTATTATTAATGAATAAAAATAAAAATAAAAAGACATTGATTGCATTTTTATCCAAAAATAATATTTAAAGTTTACTTAATATTTTTGTTTGCAGTTTAAATATTTTTAGATGACGTATAAAACTTAAAAAAGGCAAATATAATATATATATATATATATATATATATATATATATATTATATAAAAGAATATTTTATTTTATAGGATGATGTCATGTGACACCTTATATTTATTTTCTTCAAATAATTTAATTAATATAGATTTTATATTTATTCTATTTTATTTTATTTCCCATATAATCTTAATTCAATCATAGTATATAAGAACTGCATAAATTGGAATATTCAAATTTTATATGTATTATATTTTTTTGAATTTATATAGTAGATATAAGAATTGCTTAAATTGAAATGGTATATTTTTTGTGGATCAAAGTAAAAATATGAAAAATATCAAATTACATATATATTTTATTGGACTTATGGTATATAAAACACACAATAAAAGTTGTATTTTATCTTCCATTTATAGGTTTCTAAAAAAATTCTATTTTATAGGATTATGAATTGAGAAATAGTAATTTTTTATTTTGTAAATTCAATTTTCTTAATCAATAGATAAACCTAGAAGTACATTTTTATTTATCTCTTATTGTTTGTTTCATTCACGTTAATAAGTTAGTTTAAAATTTTTCAAGTTTTAAAAACAATTTTTTTATAGTAATATATAATAAAAAAAATCATTTAATGTATGTAGTTAGAATAAAATATTAATATCAAATGCAAATATACTATTAAATACTAATTTTCATGCTAATTATAGTTATTGAAAATTGGTTGATATATTGAATGCATATTTGACTGCATTAATAGTGTTTCATTGATAATAAATTTATCTATTAAGTATATTTAGTTTCAAAATTTATTTAATAAAATACATACTATTATTTTTTGAAGGTTATTTAAATCAAACAATTTTTATATCATTCTACTTCTGGTTTTTTCTCCTTTTTATTTTTCAGCTTTAATTACTTTCCAACAAAAATTTATCTATAGAAAATTTGACAAAACTATATAAATAATTAATAAAATTACCAGGAGCATAAATTTGGTTTAATTAAATCGTTAAATCTTATATGAATTTTTATTTTATATGATACCTTAATTAATTTATTGGTTTTTTTTGGAGTAGTTTTTATAATTAGAATAGTCAATTATCATGTGATCATTTTTTAGATAAATATGTCATATATTCACTTCAATCAAACCACTTATCATTATTATTGGAAATTTAAATTTAGATCATTTTGAAGAAAAAAATCTATCAATAAGATATTGTTATTGTAAAATTCGTTTTATTTATCCGTAGAAATCCAAAACATATAACATAAAATTTATAACAACTCATAAGCATACTTGACCAAATGACCAACTAAGCTAGATACCTTTGTAAATTTGAATTTAAATATTAATATTAAAGAAAATCAATTTGATGTTGATATTATAATACACAACTAGAAAGTGATAAAAAAAAATATAATAGCATTTTGATCCTTGAAATTCTGAGGCATTCTCATATTGGTCATTGAAATTAGAAAAAAGAATATAAATATCTGAAATTAAATTTTATTAGTCAAGTTAGTCCTTACCATTATCTATCCCCGGACTCCATTGTTATGATAATTATGAAAAAATTCACTTTAATTTTATTATCAGCTAAATATATTTTTTTTGGTGAATTTATCATATTGAATATTTGACATGTATATATGACTTTTTTGCAAGATGATTAATTAAGTATAATTCTGCAATATAAGTTAAATAAAAAAATTAAAAAAATGAACTAATTAGTTTTTTAATTATTTTTCAATTGAATTTTTGAATTTGTATTTGTTTTTAATTGAATATTCTGTCTAACAGTCGTTACAAAAAATTAATCATAGAAACCTAAGTAGCACCTAAATTTAGTATTGTTACATCTTCAAGAATTCTCACATTTGCAGGTTCTTAACTCATATTCTCAACTAGGTTCTTCTATATTCACAAAAAAAAAAAAAGAAAAAAAAAAGCTAGGTTCTTCTAACAGTATTTCTATCTCTGCATGTCCACTCAACTTAATATTCTTTCACAAGCTTCTCTAGACTCCACCCTACAACAATCTCATTTCAAACTTGCATAAATTATGGAAGAACCCAACTAAAAAAAACAAATACTAGTTGCATGACCTAATTTAAAATAATGGAAAAAAAATAGTTCATAGGCCTAATTAAAAGTTACCAAATAATTCAAAGGTCTACAATATAATTTAACCTACAAAAAATTTATTCACGGATTTAACAAGTAAAAGAATAATATTTATTTGTTTTTAAAAAAAGAATAACAATTTTTTTTATACTTGCATTATTATACTCTATATGTATGATACTATTGTATTGCAAGGCTCAAATACTACCTCACTTAATAAAGGGAGATTTGGCATATTAAAATGATTTATCTCAAAATTTTCTAAACTATTTTTTTAACATTAATTTACTTGCATAGGGATAAATTTGTCATTTTGGTCCTAGGTCCTTAGGCTTTTAGCCCACAAAATAAGGGAGCCTAAAGGCCCACAACCTATAGAGCTCCACTTAATATGGGGCAAGGATCAAGGCTTAAGAGGGTCAACCTATAAGTCATGTAATTTTAAAATGTTTTTTTTTTCAACTGTCCAAAACATAAATTTTCAATTTGGTCAAGGTTAAGGGTATTTTTGATCAACTTCAACCAAGATATTTCCGGTCAACTATGATTATTTTTGGTTGACCTCAAACATGATAATTTTTGGTTGATTCAACTTGGGTTGCTTTTGGTAAACCTCGATTAAGGTTGTTTCACTTTACCTCAGATAGACCTTGACCCAAGCTATTTTCGATCAACTTTGGCTTGATTATTTTTTGCCAACCTTGGCTAGGGATTTTCGTCTGATCTTCGGTCAACCTCAGTCGACCTTAGCTAGGGTAGTTTTTGTCAAATCCTGGGTGGGCAGTTTTTAGCTGACATCAATAGAGGTAATTTTTTTGTTGACCTTGACTAGGGTTGTTATCAGGCTACTCAACTAGGGCTATTTTTATTCAACCTCAATCGGGAAATTTTTCGACTGACTTGCTCTATTAGGATTAATTTCAATTGACCTCAACCAAGACACTTTTTGGGCGACCTTGGCTAGGGTTATTTTTGGTTGACCTCGGCCAAGGCATTTTGGGACAACCTTAGCTAGGATTATTTTAAACGACATCGGCTAGGGTTATTGTTGGCCAACCATATATGGTGGTCTTTGACCAACTAGACTGGGGTTGTTTTCGTCCAACCACAACTAGTGTTAGTTTTAGTCAATCTCGACTAGAGTTATTTTTGGTCCACCTCAATTGGATAGTTTTAGGTCGACCTCAATTAGGATTATTTTTTGTCAACCTTGACCGAAGCATTTTTGGTTGACCTTCATCACAATAGTTTTAAGTCAACCTTGATTGAGGTTCTTTTCAGATGACCTCAAACTGGATATTAACAAAATATGTCATAATATTGAAACTTAAGTTCCATGGATCGACTTTAGCACACAAGACTTTGTCGGCTTTTTAATGTGGGCTTATTGGCTCTTTGGGCTTTTTTAGCCTTGGCCCACATTGGTCAAGGTCGAGCTAGATCCGATCAACCATTTTGACGGTTCTAGATAGGAATTATCCTTAAAATTGAATTAATCTTTGTTCATATAAGCATCCTAAAGACTTTTTATACGATTTTTTTACAACTTTTTATATGGTCAACTAACCAGAACTTAACATGCAATTTAAAATTATTGATTTTTACAATAATAAGTAATAAATTTAAAAGTCACACTTGAAGCGATTTTACTTAATTCACAGTATAGAAAATTAGCACTAATAATATTTCAAAATAAAACTCTTAAGATTTTACTAATATATGTGCTTTGGAACAGAATTAATATTTTATTGGCTAAATATTACTTTTGATCCATTATGTTTTAGTATTGTTTTACTTTGGTACATTAAATTTTAAAAGTTTCATTTTGGTTCTTTATATTTTAAGTTTCATTTTGACCCTTTATGTTTTCGAAAGTTTCCTTTTGGTCATTCTTTTGATTCATTTATAGTCACCACTATTATAAATTAATTATTTTAAAATTTAAAAATTTAGAATCAAAATGAAATTTTTAAAAATATAAATAGTCAAAATGAAACTTTTAAAACTTAATATACCAAAATGAAACTTTGCAAAACAAAAATATTCAAAATAAATTTCAAAAATATAAAAGACTGAAATTAAAGTTTTACAGCTTACAATAACACTAAAATATAATAGACCGAAAGTCACATTTAACCTATTTTATTTTAAGTAATTAGAATGATAGTTGTCATTTCCTAATTTATTATGTTTTCAAAGTATGTTAACATTCTAAATTAAAAGAATTTGTTTTAGAAGAAAAAGAGTTTTTTTTTCTTTATTATTGTATTTTTACAAAGTATTTATCATGGAAAGCAGTGATTATTCTAAATTAAAAGAGCATTTTTTTTAAGCATAATATTTACTGTTTAGAGCTTAACATTAACACGAGAAAATATCAGTCATGTCATGTACATTTGTCCACATGCAAGAAATAATGTAAATATAGTCATGATTCAAAGTAATAAGCATTTTGATAGTCTACATTTGATCATTTTCAAAGTCTAATTAGCAGATGCCTAATGCCTTGATGTGCAAGATCGAAAGTGACAAAAAAATTATTTTATTTTAAGCAATTAGAACGATAGTTGTCATTTCCTAATTTTTTAAATATGTTTTCGAAGCACGTTAACATTCTAAATTAAAAGAACTTTTTTTTAGAAGAAAAATAGTTTTTTATTATTGTATTCGTACGAAGTATTTATCTTGGAAAGTAGTGATTATTATAAATTAAAAGAACATTTTTTTTTGTGAGCATAATATTTACTGTTTAGAGCTTAATATTAACACGAGAAAATATCAGTCATGTCATGTACATTTGTCCACATGCAAGAAATAATGTAAATATAGTCATCATTCAAAGTAATAAGCATTTTGATAGTCTGCATTTGAACATTTTCAAAGTCTAATTAGCAGATGCCTAATGCCTTGATGTGCAAGTATAAACGTTAGCGTGGCACTCGTGACTTTGTATATATTTTTCATTAATAAAGATTTATAGTAGCTCTTATAATAGCGAGACAGATAATAAAGAATAAGAAAAATGTTAAAACTTATATACAACTCTCATTTAATAATAAATTACTATCGTTATCCAAAAAATAATAAATTATTATTTATAATAATCTCACTGTTATAATAAAAATTTAATTAAAATACACTTACCCTATAAATAATGTTTATATTATCATTCAACCAAAGATTATTACTTATAATAAAATTATTAATTTTAATAATTATTTTAAAATTCATATTTAAAATACTTTCTAGTTTACAAAATTTGTGTATAAACTTAAAGTGTTTTTTAAAAAAGAAGTCATTACAAATAATTGAATCCGTACACTGACAGCTCATCACAAATATCTCTCATTATAGACCTGGATACATTGATAGGTAAGTAACGACCCCAAACTCCTCCACTGAGTACAGAAACCGTTACTGTCAAAGCGACAAGGAAAATATTTTTTTGAATGTGCTTTTGGTGTTTATAAAATTAGGGAATTTTGATTTTAGTTTTTTAAAAATATTATTTATTTTTTATTCTCTAATATTTAAAACATTAAGTTGGTATCTGTAGCGTGAGTGAATCTTGATTTTGATTCCTTTAAAATATTTTTTTATTATCATCTTTCTAAAATTTAAAATTATTATTTTTTATTTTCTAAGGTTCATTTTATAAGATTGATAAATAAAAATTTTATTAGAGATCTAGAAAAAAAAATTAAAGGTGTCAAATGCTGATATAGTATTTGTAGTCAAAGTACATTATTAAGTAGTAAACAAGAGTCGCGTAAAATAAGGATAAAAAAACAATAATTTTATGTTTTTTGAGAAATGAAAACCAAAATAAAAATTACAAGAACAAAAATAAATAAAAGAAACTCATTTATTTTATAGGCACTATATTTAAGCAGAAAAAATAAAATTTCAAGTTGGAAAACACCACAATGACTTTTTAAATACCATATACATAATAGGACCAAAAATAATGATTTCGTATTTTTGAAAATTGAAAAAAAAAATATACAATGATTAAAACTAAAACTTGCTCATTTTATAAACATTAAAAATGCATACATATAAGCAAATTTTCCAACTAATTCAAGTTAAAGAACAATACAAATTTTTCAGTACCAAAAATATACAAAGAGTGAAGTTTTTTTTTTTTTTTTAATATTGACATTTAGTTAAATGCTGAATGATGTAAAATATCTTTTGTAAATTGAAATTCAGAGATTGTTCACACATTATACTTCAACAATATAAAATGTTAGTATCTGTTACTATGCAAAATATCATCAACTAATAATCCGTTTAGAAAAACAACTTAATTAGAAAAAAATTCAACAAATTCTTATTTTCTGAATATATTGCATGGTTTATTTTAAGATTTATGTATTATTTGACTCAATTACTTGGAAAAATAAAATCAACAATTTTTTTTAAAATAATATTTTTAACTAGTATTTGATTTTAATATTTTGTCTCTAATTTAATTATTTGTTATACTTTAAATTATTCAAAATAATGTTTATAAATTTAAAATAATCAAATTATTTTATTATTTCACATTTCAAAATCACAATAGTATTTAAATTTAAGAGTAATATTAAATATAACATAACATCTTCAATCATTTGAACATAAATAGTAATAATATGAAAGTCAATTAAAATTTTGAATTATTTACAGTATTTAAATTTACAATTTTCTTATACTTGATATTTAAATTTGATTTTTATTGTATATGATATGTGTAGAGCCTTACTAGAGCCAAAAGGGGCCAACAGTGGTGTTTGTTTTTGAATCACAAATCCGATCACTTGTTATGTACTCTTTTTTAAGCTTTGGTACTTTGGTACTTCTTGTACTAAGTTTTCATGATATGACATTATTGTCTTTTGCTTTTTTAAAAAAATATTTAAATTATATGAAGAAGTTTTATTTTCACCATTATATTGTAGAATGAATATGCCATACAAAAGTATTTTATAATTAATTTAAATAATTGACTATGAAATATAGTTGTTGTTTGTTATTAAATATATTAATAATGATATATACTGAATGTTTTAATGTTTATAAATTATTGAAAAGGTAAACTCCTTTATAAGCTATGAATATTTATATTATACTTAATAATAATAATAATAATTATTATTATTATGAGGGGTCTATGTAATTAAGATTTTAAAAGTTTTTTTTTATAAAAAGTCTTATTTTATCAAGATTATAAATATTTTTTATAAGCTGGTATAAAAGAAAGAACTTTGCGGTGTTTTCGTACTCAATCTTTATAAATGCAACTTTTGTTTGTAAAAATTTAAAATTGTATTGTTATGATAAATAAAAAAAAACTTTGTTAATGACCTTGTACCTGCACTATCCCGTCTTTCATACCCAATTTGATCTTGCAATAGCCTGCGCTTGTTTTTTCAAATGATCAGAAGCTATATGATTTTATTGTTTTCTTGTTTATTTTATAATTACTTTTTTATTGATTCTTTATAATTTTGAATGATATAAAGAATCCTTTATAATGTTTATTTAGATTCCTTTCGAATTTTATAAAATTATTAAGTATTTTTAAATCTTTTAAAATCTGATTGATATAAATCCATTAATTAAAATCCAAATTAATCATAAACTGATAAAAATTATTTAAAAAATATGATAAATCATAACATTTCTACCTAATCTCTTAAAATTCTTATGATTTTTTTATATCAAAATAATCTTCTAAAATCTTAATTCAATACATCTGCAAAACCAACCGTATAATAATTATTAATAAATAATTAAAATATATAATTTTTAACAATTGAAAAAATATAAAATAATTTTTATTTAATTTTATAAATATTTTGAATAAAACAACAAATATTTGTAAGTCGTTCGTACAATTTTTTTTTTTGACAAAATAAGTCGTTGGTACATAAGACGCGTTAAAAGTTAGCAATAATAATAATAAGAAGAAGAAACTCAACTAGGGAAGTGCATTAAAAAATAAAATAAAAACAAGAAAAAGGAACTAAGGAAGTGTGTACTTATGTTATGTGTTACCCCCATTAAATACAGACGAATTGACTGGTAACTTACTTTCTCGTTAATTTCTTCAATTTCATAGTTTCGTTAAATACTAATGGCATGCCCGTCAAAAGTCAAAAGCCACAGATTGAGGAAATTGTGTTGTTAGAATAATTATAACTTGCAGAGCAAATCTCCTCCACAGTTTTTCTTTTTTTTTTCTCTACCCAAGAAACTTCCTTTCAACTTTCTCTTCACTAAAATATCTTAAAATCCAATTTTCTCTTTGATACTCTTTGTCCACAAAATTAATTCACCCCCACCTTCTCAATTTCTTAGCCTTCTGCTTTGTATTACATCTTTGTTTCAGGTTTCATTTGATTGATTCTTTTCTTCAATTCTGGTTTGTAGTTGTTTATATCTGACTCATGTTTCTAAATCCATGAACAGCATATGATTTTCAGTGTCTTTTCCTTTTCCGAAGGAGGAAAAAGAAGAAAAGAAAAAAAAGCTTGGTGTGAGACTTTGAGAGTCAATTGGTTGGTTGAGTTCTCAATTTCTTGTGGCAGTTTTGTTGAACCCATCAATCCTTTCTTTCTATGTATGTACACATGACTGTACCATGATTTTAATTTGGAAATGAAGTAGTTCGGTTCAGTTGTGGAGGGTGAATTTTGGTGTGGATTTCTTCTTGCTCTTTACCTTCTTTGCTGAGATGGAGGAACATAAATCTGTTATCTCCACCTGTGAACAAGATCAACATGTGGTTGCTGCCGCTCAGCACATTTTGAAGGCACTAGCAGCAAGTAAGACTGTATCTGATGACTTGAGAAAAACCCTTTTGGATATTGAGACACAATTGTCTTCAATTTCCATAGTCAATGAGAGAAAAGGAAGAGAAATCAAGCATTTAGAGAGGCAGCTTAAGTGTGTTGAAGACAAGGTAATGAGGTGGGAGGCAAACCCTTCCAACGAGTCTTCTGAGTATTTGAAAGTTGTTGGTGAAATCCAAGTACTGATTCAGAATTTGGAAAGCTTTTCTGTGAATGAAAAGTGGAAGCAGAAGGAACTTGTTCGGAGAGCAAACGAAATTCTGCAGGTTGCTATGTCAAGGCTTGAGAAAGAGTTGGTCCACATTCTTCTCCAACATAAGCAACACTTAGAGCCTGAATACCTGTATTTCCATTTTAATAGGGTGGATATGGTGTTTGATGAATCGTTTCGTTCGGTTGAGGATGAACAAATCGACGAGGCCTCCCGGAGTAGCGGTGCTAGCCAATCCGAGGCCAGCACTGTTGATTTGGTGAATCCAGCAGTGCTTGAACGTCTCAAGAGCATTGCAAGTGTCATGTTTGCTTCAAAATACCATCAGGAATTCTGTCAGGTCTTTGTTACATCGAGGAGGGATGCCTTGGCCGAGTATTTTGTCATTCTTGAGATGGAAAAGTTAAGAATTGAGGATGTGCTAAAACTGGAGTGGCATTGCTTGAACCATGAGATAAGGAAATGGGTTCGAGCCATGAAGATCATTGTTCGGGTGTACCTTGTCAGCGAGAAACGATTATGTAAGCAGGTTCTTGGTGACTTTGGATCCTTTTATCAATGTTGCTTTTCTGAAATTTCTCAGAGTTTTATGCTGCACCTCTTGAATTTTGGTGAGGCCGTGGCAATGGGAATGCACACACCAGAAAAAATGTTTCGTTTACTTGACATGTATGAGGTTTTGGAGAAACTTGGTGTGGACGTAGATGTTTTGTTCTTTGAAGAAGTTGGTTCTTTTGTAAGAGGAGAGTTTCACAAGCTTCTAAGGAGCTTTGGTGACACTATTAAGTCTACACTTCTGGCATTCAGAAATGCTATTGCATCCAATCATTCAAAGACCCCTTTTCCTCAAGGGGGTGTTCATCATGTTACCAAGTATGTCATGAATTACATCATGGCTCTAGTTGAATATGGTGACACCCTTAATCTCCTTCTTGTTGATGACACCTCAATTGATCCTGCAGGCAACAAAGATGACACACCATGTCTCTCATTGTGTCCAGTGGCTTGCCAATTTCGGTCAATCACCGCAACTCTAGAATCCAACTTGAGCAACAAGTCCAAGTTATACAAAGACGAGGCTTTGCAACATATTTTCATGATGAACAACATTCATTACATGGTGCAAAAGGTCAAGTGCTCTGATCTAAGCCATTTCTTTGGGGACTGTTGGCTTCGCCAGCACATTGCGATGTATCAGCGCGACGCAAGGTGTTACGAGAGGATCTCTTGGGGCTCGGTGCTTTCCATGCTCAAGGAGGGTAGTGTGTCAAATTGTGTCTCACAGAGAACTTTGGAGAAAAGATGCAAAGAGTTCAGCACTGCCTTTGGTGAAGTTTACAGGATCCAGACAGGGTGGTTCATCCTAGACCCTCGACTTCGCGAGGATCTACAAATTTCAGTGTCTCAAAAACTGGTTCTTGCATACAGAACATACATTGGTAGAAACTCATCTAGCATTGCTGAGAAGTATGTCAAGTACACTGAAGATGATCTTCAAAGTTACATTTTGGACCTTTTTCAAGGGTCACCAAAATCTTTGCACTATCCTCAGCACAGAAAGTGAAGGGTTTTCATTATGTAGTTTCATTTTTCACTGAGATCATTGTATATATTGCTTGTCATTTAGCAAAATGGCACCAGGGTCTTAGTTTAGCTTCGGGAGGCTGTTATGCCTGCTCTCCATTGGCATCAAATTAATAAATGAATATGATCTTACATGTTGGTCATTTGAATGAAAATGGCAATTTTTTTTCTTTTGTTTATCCGGAAACAACCTCTTTGCATATGCAAGGGTAAGGTTGCGTACAATATCCCTCCCTCATACCTTCGCATAGCGAAGAGTCTCTGGTACGAAGTTTTTTTATGTTGTGCCATTTGATTTTTTGCTCGCTCTATTTACGAGAAAAATAATTAACAAATTCTAACCATTACTATATTTTATTTTTGCGAAGTTTGCATTTTTTTATAATTTTTTACTAAGGTGTAACTTCCTATCACTTCAGCTTACCATATTCTGAAAAAAAAAAAAAAAAGCTTATCATCCCATATTTAAAGCCTTCACACCCTATCTCCTACGTTAGAGAGTGTTGTTAGCACTTCTCATGCTCTTAATTACTACAAATAAAAAAATATAATAAACAAAAATTAATCGTTACATAAAAAAATTGTTCGCGTCAATTACAAAAGTTCGTCGTCATAAACGTGTTACGTGTCCCACTCTTGGCCGGTCACTTTAAAGTCAAGGTCAAGACCATATATGTTCAAGTCAAAGAAAGTGCAACCGAGAAAGTTGAAATTACTATATTGGAGTATACCAACGCGTATACATAGTATAAAGTTCGTAAATTATCTTTTTATTCCTAATTTTTTTAAAAATATTTTTAGTCCTGATTTTTTTTAATTATATTTTCAGTTCAATAAATTTTTTTCACTTTTATTTTTAATTCTCTTAAGGAACTAAAAATAAGAACGATAAAAAAATAAAAGACTAAAAATCAGAATGAAATAAAAATTAATAAAAAAAAATTCAGAGACTAAAAAATAATAACCCAATAAAGTTTTACTTGAAAAAATTAGTTCCACTGAGCCATAAGCAGATTTTTTTCTCATCTAATCTATACCAATATTATAATATTAATTGTATTATTGTTATTATATATTACATACGCATGCATAACGGATGAGGCTAAAGTCATATGACAATTTTAACTTTTTGGCAAATGTCAATTACTTGTTCAATTTATTTTCTTTCCCCTTAAACCCTTTTTTTCTATATTATTATTTGATGGTATCTATTGCTATTAAATATTTTCTATCAATTTATTTTATTATCTATTCTATTTTCTTTTTCTTTTTCAGATTTTTTTCTTTATTTTTTCTCATTTTAAGTTTTTCTTTTCTTTTCTTTCTTTTTTTATTTCTTTCTTTACGTTAAATATTTCTTTTTGTTTAATAATATATTATGATAAATTTATATAATTAAGTATTATTTATTAAAATTCATTAATAATTTAAATATTTTTTTACTTTAAAATTATTTTTATTTAGAAATCGTCTAAAATAATTTTATAAATAATTTTTTTTATTAATATTTATATTATAAAGTTGAGATTTTTATACTAAATAATTTAAATCTAACTAACATTTATGTAAATTTGACTCTATTTAGATTTTATTGTTAAATATATTTTAAATAAAGTAACAAATAATTGTGCGACTATAATCAAACATATTTTCTTCTATTATCTATAATCTATAATTATTAATAAAAGAATGTCCAAATTGAACATATGTCAACATATGATTAAAAGTTTTCCTTTCTTCTTCAAAGAGCCATTGTCTTGTGTTTATGTAGGTAAGGGAAGCTTTATCCTTTAATGTGCTTAGGTTGTTGTGAATTGGTTTTAAGGTTGTTGGAAAATGAACCATGTTAAAAAAATGGAAGTTTGAGCATTAGAGATTTTGAGTTTTAAAATTTGGGTTGTTATTTATTTGATGAATATTGATTAAAAGTTTCTATTAGTGAAGTATTTTAATGTTGTTTATGTATTTGGAATTGATAGGAAAAAGTTTGAGTTTGTTTTGGAAGCCATGAGAGACAATTATGCAAAAATTTTGAAATTTTACAGAATTCGCATCAAGTAACTATTTTTCACGACTAGTGTCATGTCCAATGACCATTTTAATGTCAAGCATCCAATGTCGCACCTATTGACCATTTTGAGTCTGATGATCATGTTGGATCAAGTGGCCTCGGAATAATTAAGAAGGGGGAGTTGAATTAATTATTAATGAACCTTTACTAATTAAAAATCTATCCTTCTTAATATTACTAGATTCAATTAGGCTTTTACTATAATGTTAAGAAAGTAAAGAACAGAAATAGAAACTTAACCAAAAAGTAAAAGCGATAATTAAAGTGCACAGCAAAAATTAAAGAGTGTAGGGAAGAAGAAGACAAACACAAGAATTTTATACTGGTTCGGCAACAACCCGTGCCTACATTCAGTCCCCAAGCGACCTGCGGTCCTTGAGATTTCTTTTCAACCTTGTACAGTCCTTTACAAGCAAAGATCAACAAGGGATGTACCCTCCCTTGTTCTCTTTGAACAACCTAGTGGATGTACCCTCCACTAGAACTGATCCACAAGAGATGTACCCTCTCTTGTTCTCAGTCACAACAACCCAAGTAGATGTACCCTTTACTTGTACCACAAAGGATGTACCCTCCAATGTGTTAAGACAAAGTTCTTAGGCGGTTAGTCCTTTGAAGACTTTTGTTTATGGGAAAAGGAAGAATCAAAAGAATTCTCAGACTGTGTCGTTTTGAATTCTTTGACAAGAGAGAAGGGAGACACAAAAGAATTCAGGCGGTTAGTCCTTCGTTCTTTTGGAAAAGGGAGAAGAGAGACACAAAAAGAACTCAGGCGGTTAGTCCTTGGCAAATTCTTTTTGGCAAAGGGAGAAGGGAATGAAAAAGATGAATAGTACAAGTTTTGTTTTCAAGGTTTGGAAAACCAGAAAACTTAAGAAAGTTTTTGCAAAGGAAGAAGAAGAAGAAATTCAAGAGAATGTTCAAAGAGATTCAAAGGATGTAAAAGATTGTAATTGATTGTCTTGAAAATGCAAGTTAAGGACTTGCTTTTATAGACTCTTCATGCCTGGTCAAGAAAACCATTAGAAGAGTTATAACCTTTAGAAAAACTTGAAAACTATTGGAAGAGTTACATCCTTTGATTTTTATTCAAAACTTATCACTAGTAATCAATTACCAAATCATTGTAATCGATTACACCAAGCATTCTTGTGAAAGGATGTTACTCTTCACATTTGAATTTGAATTTCAACGTTCAACCATACTGGTAATAGATTACCAAATCATTGTAATCGATTACACCATTTTGAAATCAATTGGAACGTTGTAAATTCAGTTGAAAGCTTTTTGAAAACACTCTTTGCTACTGGTAATCGATTACAATAAACGGGTAATCGATTACCAGAGAGTAAAAACTCTTTGGTAAAAGGTTTTGTGAAAAATTCATGTGCTACTCAATGTTTTGAAAAAAATTTTAGTACTTATCTTGATTGAGTCTTTTCTTGATTTTTGAATCTTGAGTCTTGAATCTTGTTCTTGATTATTCTTGATTCTTGAAACTTCTCTTGAATCTTTCTCTTGATTCTTGGATTGTTCTTGACTCAATCTTGAAATCATTCTCATGGTCTTTTTGTCATCATCTTTGTTATCATCAAAACACCTTGAATCAATCTTGATTCATCATCATGAAGCAATGAAGCTTGCTTCTACAATCTCCCCCTTTTTTATGATGGCAACCCTGAAATCAAGAAACACATACACACATTTTTTCCTAGTCGATCTCTCACTTAATTCTCCATATTCTCCCCCTTTGTTTTTGAGTTTATGCTTCACTTGAAATTAAGTTAATTACTTATGTGAGTTCTTGATTTAATTCCTATTTCTCTCCCCCTTTGGCATCAACAAAAAGCCAAAGTGCGTAACAAGTATAAAACATTCATGTACTATTAATCATTCACAAGACATTCATTGAAGAATATAAACCAATCATGAAGAAAGAAACATGAATAGATCAAATATATAAAAACCACATAGTCATATCACATAATTCATAATTGTTCAATCATACCATGCAAATAAAGAAATACTAAATTGTTCAAATGTCATAATATAGCCAAATACACGGCTAGAAAACAAAGTACTAGTAATATTAAAAATAATAGAAATCTAAGATGATGGTGGCGGCGGTGGTGGTAGATCAAAGCTTGTACGAATATAAGAAACATCTTCTTCGACCTTGGTGATTCTTGACTCCATCTCATTGAAGCGCATGTCCACTTGTAACTCCAAAGTATCAAACCTTTCACCAACAAAGGTTTGAAGACCATCGAACCTATCCAAAATCTTTTGAAGAAGAGAGGAATCTTCTCCACCATGTCCTTCTTCATCAACAGGTCGAGCACCCTTTTTCACCCAAGAGCCATCATGCTCTTTTTGATAACCAAAGGATGCAATGACAGCCACGCCTATAAGAAAGGATCTCTTGATTGGAACATAAGGTTCAGAATCATGAGGGATGTTAAAGTGTTGAAGGAAGCGGGTGACTAGGTGTGGGTATGGCAATGGAGCATTTAATCGTAATGCCTTATGCATGCGATATCGGACTAAGTGTGCCCAATCAATTTGTCGGCCTTTATGAAAAGCCCACATAACAATAAGATCTTCTTCAGAAACCTGTGCAAGGTTTGAAGATCTTGGAAGCAAGATACGCACAATGAGATAATGAAGGATGCGGCTATCAAAAGTCAATGAACCGGCAAGAAGCCTTCCGGTCATATCCGCTTGGTTGGTGCAAACCAATCGGCGGGCATCATGCACAGAGAATTCATATTTCCAATCATCAATCAATGTACCTTCAAATGGTACACCTTCACTGGATAATTGGGTTAAATCATAGAATAGGGATTGGTCAATGACCATTTTAATCCCATAAACTTCAGAAATTAAAGTGCCTTCTTGGATTTCTAGGTTTGAATAAAAGGCTTTAACTAAATCAGAGTAAACAGGAAATTTTAAGGACATGAATGGAATAAGATTGGAGTTTTCAAATGCCTGAATGCATTCAAAACTCTCATTTGAAAAGAAATCCATATCAATGAATTTTGGATCAATAATGGAACGAGAAGAAAAGAGATTTATGTACCGTATCCGTTGTTCTTCGGATGAAAACAATGAGGCAGAGGGAATAGAGGAAGGAATCGGCGTTTCCTGAGTCTCGGAATGCCGTTGACTCCGACTTGAAGAACCCTTTCGCTTCTTTGATGGTTCCGCCATTAGAAGAGATTTTTTGAAATTTCAATCAGTTCAAATGAAAGAGAATGAAAAAAGATGAAGTTTGGGCTTTGTGGGGAGTGATTTGGACAAGAAATGAGTAAGATATGGCAGAAGAGAGAATTGGGAACGAGGGTTTTAAAAAATAAGAGAGGTTACAGATTTCTGATTTTGAAATTTGAATATATAGGAGTAGGGGCGCATTGTAATCGATTACACTAATATGGTAATCGATTACTAGATAATAATATAGCCAGAAATAACTGCCTATAATCGATTACACTAATATGATAATCGATTACCAGAGAGCATTTTAGCCAAAAAATAAAAGCTGATTGATTTTTAAGGGAAAAAAAAGATTTGAATGAGTATCAAAATACTTTCTTAAAGAAAATATATATTTTTTAGAAATACTTTATGAATGAATCTTAATCAAGTAATACATATTCAAAATCATGTAGACATGAAATTATATCAAAACAATCAACAAAGTATTTAAGAATGATAATCATAGACATTATCAAAATACTTAAAAGTAGACTTCATACTTAAAAAAAAATCAAACAAGAACATTTAACCATATACTCACAATTTCAATTAATCAAGTCAAACAAATAAAAATTTGTTAGTCATCATAATCAAATTAATTGAAAGAGAAATATCAATCTAAATAAAATTTCAAAAAGAGAATGATTTTAATGTTACCTTTTTCATGATTAAAGATGTCTAGATTTTTGAAGATGAAAGTCATAATTTTGCTCTTTGTTTAACCTTCATGAGAAATGTTCTCATCACTCTCATAATCCTTGGTTAGAAGATTAATTTCCTTTTCTGAGCCATCGGATGAATCATTGTCATCCCATGCAATGTAGGCCTTCTTGGTTCTTCTTTCATCATACCTTTTCTTATCACTTTTCTCAGGCCACTCTTCATTTGAAGGACAATTTGCTTTGATGTGGCCAAGTTGGTTGCATTTGTAACATCTAAGAACTTGAGAGTCTTCTTGTGATCTTCTTCCATTGTTAAAGTTCTGACGTCTCTCTATTCTTCTTCTCTTGACAAATTTCTGGAACTTCTTCACAAAGAGTGAGAAGTCTTCTTCATCATCTGAATCTTCTTCTTCATTTTCTTATTGTATTGATGATGCGGCTTTAAGTGCTATACTTCTTTTCTTTTTGTCAGTTTCTTCATTTTGATTAAGACGTTGGAGTTCCATTTCATGTTCCTGCAGTTTTCCAAACAAAGTAGCAAGAGACATAGAAGAGAGATCTTTACTTTCAGAAATAGCAGTTACCTTGGGCTGCCATTCCCTACTTAAGCATCTTAAAACTTTATTAATTAAATCTTCATTAGGGAAGATTTTTCCTAAAGAGGCAAGATGGTTAACTATATGTGTAAATCTTTTCTGCATGCTATGAATGTTTTCATTAGGGTTCATCCTAAACAATTCATATTCATGTGTAAGAGTATTTACTCTAGATCTTTTTACATCAGTGGTGCCTTCATGTGTAAGTTGGAGAGTATCCCACATCTCCTTGGCATTTGTGCAGTTTGACACTCTAAAATACTCATCTATTCCTAGGGCTGAAGTAATAACGTTTTTGGCTTTAAGATCATACTGGATTCTTCTTCTATCTTCTTCTGTCCACTTATCTCTAGGTTTTTGTGTTGTGGTGCTTGTGCTTACATCTACTACAGTGGGTATGTATGGTCATATTTCTATTGCTTCCTAAATGTTTAAATCTATGGCTTCAATGAAAATCTGCATACAGGTTTTCCAATAGTGATAACCCTCACCATTGAAGATAGGTGGTCTATGAATGGAATTTCCTTCAGGAAACAAGGAATTTGAAGAGGCCATAAATCTTGAAGTTGTTAAACTTTCTACAAGATACCTCCTCTGATACCACTTGTTGGATCAAGTGGCCTCGGAATAATTAAGAAGGGGGGTTGAATTAATTATTAATGAACCTTTACTAATTAAAAATCTATCCTTCTTAATGTTACTAGATTCAATTAGGCTTTTACTATAATGTTAAGAAAGTAAAGAACAGAAATAGAAACTTAACCAAAAGTAAAAGCGAAAATTAAAGTGCACAGCGGAAATTAAAGAGTGTAGGGAAGAAGAAGACAAACACAAAAGTTTTATACTGGTTCGGCAACAACCCGTGCCAACATTCAATCCCCAAGCGACCTACAGTCCTTGAGATTTCTTTTCTACCTTATAAAGTCCTTTACAAGCAAAGATCCACAAGGGATGTACCCTCTCTTGTTCTCTTTGAACAACCTAGTGGATGTACCCTCCACTAGAACTGATCCAAAAGAGATGTATCATCTCTTGTTCTCAGTCACAACAACCCAAGTAGATGTATCCTCTACTTGTACCACAAAGGATGTACCCTCCAATGTGTTAAGACAAAGTTCTCAGGCGGTTAGTCCTTTGAAACTTTGTGAAGGGGGAAACAAAAGAATTCTCAAGTGGTTAGTCCTTTGAAAACTTTTGTTTATGGGAAAGGGAAGAATCAAAAGAATTCTCAGACTGTGTCATTTTGAATTCTTTGACAAGAGAGAAGGAAGACACAAAAGAATTCAGGCGATTAGTCCTTCGTTCTTTTGGAAAAGGGAGAAGAGAGACACAAAAAGAATTCAGGCGGTTAGTCCTTGGCAAATTCCTTTTGACAAAGGGAGAAGGGAATGAAAAAGATGAATAACACAAGTTTTGTTTTCAAGGTTTGGAAAACCATAAAACTTAAGAAAGTTTTTGCAAAGGAAGAAGAAGAAGAAATTCAAGAGAATGTTCAAAGAGATTCAAAGGATGTAAAAGATTGTAATTGATTGTCTTGAAAATGCAAGTTAAGGACTTGCTTTTATAGACTCTTCATGTCTGGTCAAGAAAACCATTAGAAGAGTTATAACCTTTAGAAAAACTTGAAAACTATTGGAAGAGTTACATCTTTTGATTTTTATTCAAAACTTATCACTGGTAATCGATTACCAAATCATTGTAATCGATTACACCAAGCATTCTTGTGAAAGGATGTGACTCTTCACATTTGAATTTGAATTTCAACGTTCAACCATACTGGTAATCGATTATCAAATCATTGTAATCAATTACACCATTTTGAAATCAATTGGAACATTGTAAATTCAGTTGAAAGCTTTTTGAAAACACTCTTTGCTACTGGTAATCGATTACAGTAAACTGGTAATCGATTACCAGAGGTAAAAACTCTTTGGTAAAAGGTTTTGTGAAAAATTCATGTGCTACTCAATGTTTTGAAAAACTTTTTAGTACTTATCTTGATTGAGTCTTTTCTTGATTTTTGAATCTTGAGTCTTGAATCTTGTTCTTGATTATTCTTGATTCTTGATTCTTGAAAACTTGAAACTTGAAACTTCTCTTGAATCTTTCTCTTAATTCTTGAATTATTCTTGACTCAATCTTGAAATCATTCTCATGGGCTTTTTGTCATCATCTTTGTTATCATCAAAACACCTTGAATCAATCTTGATTCATCATCATGAAGCAATGAAGCTTGCTTCTACAGATCAGTTTTGAGTCCAATGACCATTTTGAGTCCAATGATTAGTTTTGAATCTGATGATCAGTTTTGAGTCCAATGACCATGTTGAGTCCGATGAACATTTTGAATCCAGTGATTAGTTTTGAGTCTAATGACCATTTTGAGTTTGATGATCAGTTTTGAGTAATATAGTGATCATTTTGAGTTCATTGACTAGTTTTGATGTGGATGTGATTAATGTTTGTTTTCCTTGCATAAATTAGCTATTTTTTAGATCCTAATGAATTTATGATGATATGAGATGCGATTGAGACGATGTTATTTGATTATTAGAGTTAACGTTATGTTGAGATCAGGAGATTCACATTCATATGAGTTTTTGGTGAGTTATTTGCAAGAATTCAAGATGTTAGAATGTCTTGCTTTACTTATTGAACTATATGTGGATTCATGAGTGTGATGAACGTATGAATGGTGATTCTATGATGTTATAATCTCTTATGATGTTGAGATTGGTGAACAAATCTGTGATGACGTATGAAATTGATTTGAATTATCATAATATACATGCATTGATGAATGACATTGCATTTGAGTAGACATGTAAGTTAGGGTTGCTAAGAAGGCCCTCAACTCAGTGTTGGAGGTTGTCATGATGGCTAACACCGAATGGGCCTATAGAATGGATGAATGGGCAAATACCTAGATAGGTTAAGGTTTTTGCAAGCCTTACCCACACTCATTTATTTTTTATAAAACCACGCTTCTTCTACAGGATTAATTCAAGTCTCCTCGAATGGTTAGATCATAGAGTGCGACTATGTCAAGGGATGTACTTGAGTTAATTGTTCAAAAGGTGAAATCTTTCAAGAGTAAAGAGTCAGCATGACTAACATGATACTTAGACATGTGCATTGATAATTGTGACTTGAGAATGATGTATTACTTAAGGAGTTGTATTAATACATGGTTATTGGAAAAATGGGAGATTTCTATATTTTTTTTAACATATTGATCTTATATTTCTTTTATATGTTGTTTTCTTTTAAAATAAGTTTACTCTTGTCTTTTCTATGAAACTCTGATGATCATGCCATTTGATAGGGAGCAAATTATGATGTAGCCTTCAAGGAGCATATCACTCGTGGTTGATGCGAACTTGGTGTTAACTTAGGGGCGGATCCAACCCTTCGTCATTTATTTATGTTGTCTTAGTGGGGACCAACTTAGGATTTATATATCTTCATGGATCTATATTGTATTTATTCCCTAAATGGGATCCTTGAGTTTTGTTTAGAAATTTGTTTATAATGTTTGATGATGTAGTGTCTTGGGGCACACGTACCTTTATGTTTTACGATTCGAGGATCTTTTATGGATGAAGTTTATATGACATGCTTGTATTCATGGAAAAAAAAATTACACATATTTTCATTTTTTAAATTAATTCAAGAGTTTTAAAGGGACTAAAAATGAATCTTTCCATGTAAAAGCCTTAATGTTTCATGTAATGACAGTTGGTGTCTTTACAAAATTAACATTTTATTTTATTTTAAGATATGTAATTTTATATTGTTTAAGGTAAATACGAAGTATCATTTATTAATATATAAATTTATTAATTATTTGTTTTAATATTTATTATAAAAAAGGACTATAAATTTTGATAATATTAGTGAAATTAAGCATGATGATGTTTATTTTCATGTTAATATTGTAGTGATATTTTTATTTTTAGTATATACGTATATACAAATCGATAGCTCAAATAATAATTTTAAATATAAATATTGTATAAAAATATTAATTATTTTACAAATATGATTTGATATTATGTATACTAAATCATTATTAGGGATGGTTGTGGCGTGAGATATCATCGTCACATTAGATGAAAGTACACCATGTGCTCATATCTCATACTTGGACCAATACTTTCTTCTGGGAGTATTAATGTATGTATTTTATAAATACTTGTAAGTATTTGAACGATATTTGTGAAAATTTCTTAAAATAAAATTTTAAAACAAAAACAAAATTAAATTAAGAATTACTATGTTAATATTGTAGTAATATTAAGAAAAAATATTCACTTGAATATTACAATAAACACTGAGCATCCAAAAATATTTTTTAAGAGAAAATTATTATTAACAACTACATGAATTAATCAATAAATACTTTTAATACTATATTAAATAATTTTAATTATTGAAAAATAGATTTATTTTTTAATATAATAAATATTTATATTTCATTTTTTCTTTTTATTTATATAATAATAATAATAATAATAATAATAATAATAATAATAATAATAATAATAATAATAATAATAATAATAATAATAATAATAATAACCTATACTTACTATTAATAAAGGAAATATGATACTTTAGTGTACACATTTCTTTTCTCATTTTGTCCTTAAAATCACTTTTTTTATTTCTTTTTTTTTTATTCCTATAACTACTCTTTTCAACCAACCCACACCCCACTCACATCCTAAAAATTACTCTATTATTTTATTTTATTATTTTAATTTTTTTAAAAATTTAAAAAGGCAAGAGTGCCTTATGTCCCTAAATATAATAATAATAACAATAGTGATTTTGATTATAAGTGTTATAAAGATAATAATTAAAAATTATATAATATATTTTATTAAATATTTTGAACTATTTCTTTCATGTCAATTAATTATCATTTCCATGGCATTTACCAAAGTAATTGTTATTTATACAAATAAAATTTTTCATATTTAAAAGTAATTTTATAAAAATAAAATAATAATATATAAATATTTTAATGAAAATCTTATAAAAATATGAAGAGAAAATTACAATGATACTTTGTATGTTTTGCTTCAATTACACATACACTCCTTTTTTTCCGTCTACAAAAAATTCCCTAACCTCTCTTTTTCTATATCCCCTTCTTCAAAGTTGACTCTTTTTATATATTTGATAACATGAAAAGCATGTGTTTTTAAAGAATGTTTTTTCTTCTTCCAAAAAACGTCCTCATGTCCTCTACGAAATAAGATAAGTTGAAGTAAAAGTTATGTTATTAATATAATTTTTTCTATTATTGTACATACTCTTTGTTTAGCGTCAAATATTGAAATTTAATATTTTTTCTTAACTTAATTATGAATAATGAAATAGACAATTATAAAAAATATAGTTTAGATTATAAAAAATACTGTTATAAAAGCTTGAATTATAAAAGATCTTAAATGTGTGATTTGAATATTCAAACGATTATTTTGAATAAAATTAAAATTAATTAGAAAAAATTAAAATTGAATATCAATTAGTTGGATTACATTGACCTATAATAGAATGTAAATACTGCACAAAATCATTTTTGCATTAATTAATTATAATACATTTTCAAAATTAATAAATTTTCAAATTTATTGGATTATAACAAAACTGCATATTATAACAAAATCTTTTTACCGCTTAACTATTGAATTTTACGTTTATTTATATTATTTTTCAAACTACATTAATTTTCAGATTTTTTTGTGGAATTTAAAATTTTCAACATTAATTTTCATATTAACACAACACATACAATTTTATAAGAAAAGTGATTATTTTTAATATATTTAATTTTTTCTTTTTGTAAATTTAATCTCTAAAAACAAACTAAAAACATTTTATTTATAAACATATTTTTAATGACCAATAAATGTTTTTATAAAAAAAAATCAATTGACAAACATATTTTTAAATACAGTTTAAATTATAAAAAATGGTCTAATGAAATAAATTTTTAAATGACCAATAAACATTTTAATGCAATTCTTTAATAATAATAAATACATTCATAATAATGAATTTATATATGTTAAATATATTAAAAAATTTCTTATTTTTAAATTTAATTGTAACAAAATAATACTAAAAAAATATACTAAACACATTTTATTTTATTAGTATTTAGAATGAATTAAATTTATAAACATATATTTTACATAGAGTTTAAATTAAAAAAATGGTTTAAATTATATAAAAAAAAATACCGCTATAAAAGCTTGAATTATAAAAGATGTGATGTGAAAAATTGATTGAAAATAATTAAAATTAAATATTGAATAGTTGGATTACATATAATTGACCTGAATGTAAATATCGTTCTACTCATTTTTGCATTAATTAATTACAATACCAATACATTTTCTAAATTAATGAATTTTCAATTTTATCAAAACCTTTTTACCGTACTATTCAATTTTGTAATTATTTATAGTATTTTTCAAATTGCATTAGTTTGCAGATTCTTTTTGCTGAATTAAAAAATTCGACATCTAAAATTTCAAACAAGAATGGAATTGAGTTTATGTTTTATGAAACTTGACATGTTTTTAATGGATTGAGTTTATGTTTTGAATCATTGTATTTTATTTTATGGCTTATTCATTTTAATGACATCTAAAATTAGTTTTAAATTTAAAATTAGATAAAAAAAAGTAGTTATAAATATATTATTTTAAAGTAGTAGTCATTTTTAGTGGACAAGGATGAAGACGAAATCATAAACGTGACCCCAGGAAAATTTGATCTACCACAATGGTCAGAGATGAGAATAGGAACGAGGACGACAAAATATGTGGTTGTCATACATACTCACAATTATCACTTTTACATTTTTTTGGTGTTAAATAATTATATAGTTGAATAAAACAAATAATTTTTACTCATTTAATTATTTTATTTTTTGGTTTTAATTTTATTAGGTGAGAATGAGAAGGGGAAAGGACACACTAATTCCTCCTCTGTGTCACGCATATTGACAATTGTTACTTATACATTTTTTTGGTATCAAATAATTAAAGATTTAGATAAAATTAAAATATCTTTTAGTCTGTTAGTTTTTGTTTTTGTTTTTTTTTATTGAGTAGGGATGACAACGAGGAACAGGATACTCGTCCACGCCTTGCCTTGATGTTATGTTCATTTACAATCACTTTAATATCTTTTGGTTTTAAATAATTATAAATTTGAATAAGATTAAAATATCTTTTTAATCTTTTAATTATTTTATTTTTTGGTTTTAATTGCTTTTTAACTTAATTTTTTTATCCATTCGCATGTCTTTATTAGATTAATTTATCATATAACATTATTTTACACAAAATAGTTTATCATATCAGTCTTTGTTATTGTTTGCAATATACTAAATTTGAACTCTATTTGTCACTATTCCTATTTTGCAAGGTATGATGTTTTTTACTATACAAATTTGCTTTGTATGTGTTCTTACCAGAAAGTTTTCGTCTTATTAATATGTTTTTACTAACCAAAAAAATATAATTCAAAATTTTGTAAACTATATACTCACCACATAAACACAGATTCCTTTAATAACAATAACCTGAATATGTATGACATTATTTATTTGTCTATTAAATGTACGAAAACAATCATTTACCCGTGTGGAGGCAAAGTTGTCGTCCTAGTTGGACACCTAATTGTATATATCCAATAATTGCTATTTGCTACCTTTGTTGTGCACATGTACTATTTCATTTGTTTTGCATATTATTTGTTTATTTTTGGAAATACTATTTCTAAAAATATAATATAAGAATATTATTTTTTTATATTCTAAAAAAATGCATGATATATCTACAAATAATTATTTTATCATCTCATAACAAATGTGAGAATAAATTTTTGCAACTCTATATTTTTAAAAATAAATAAATAATACGTGAAATAAATACTTCTTAGATCACCTTTAGATTAATGTTATTTTTTCTTCTCTTTTTTGACAAAAACTATTTTTTCTTCCTAAAAGTACAATATGGGGTTAAGGATTTATGCATACAAAATAGATTAAATACGTACGTTTAATATTCTTAAAAATATAACAGGGTTCTTTTAGATTTTGTAAAAAAAAAAATCTTGTTTTTTATTTGTAAAATTGTCACCTAATTTATGACCCTATAAGTATAACAATTTTAATTTTGTCTCTACAAAATATAGCAATTTCTATTTTAAATCTTGCAAATATAACATGTTTTTTGTTTTGTTAGCCTACATCTCTGTAAAATATATTGATTTCCAAGAAAAAAATACAAGAAATAAAAAACAAAAACATTATAATAATTAAAAATTAAAACTATTACAATTTAAAGAACGTAAAACATAGTTAAACCATTAAAAAAAATGAAAAATAAACAATGAAAGAACTATGCTTTCTTAAATGAGTTTATTAACCTCTAGTCAAATCAGAATTTTTTTAACGTTAAATTAACATGTAGGTCCAATACCTTTACCAAATTTTCATTTAGACTCTTAATTTTTTTTTTCTTTTAATTGATTTCCTCAATTTTTATTTATTTTTCAATTGGATCCCTCATTTAAATGTTATTATGAAAAATTAATCACAAACATCTAATTAGAGTAACAAACATGAAATCACTGCTTCTTGAGTATGTTGTATGCACAATTAAGCCAATGAGAATTTTTTACTAAGTTTTTATCTTTTTTGGTCTATTCAATCTAGGTATTTCTTTATAATTATTTAGCTCCGCAAAAGATTTAAATTTTACATAAAACTCTCATAATTAATTTAATTGTAGTTATAACACACTTAAGAAGCATTAATTTATTATTTACACCTCTAATTAAGTGTCTATAATTAATTTTTCATAATAACAATTAAATGTGAGGATCCAATTGAAAAATAAATAAAAAATCATGGATCCAATTGAAAAGAAAATGTGAAAGTACCCAAATGTGAAAGTACCCAATTAAAAGAAAAAAAAGAAGTTCGAGAGACCTGATTGAAAAGTTTGTAAGAGTATAGGAATCCGCAAATTACTTAAACTTTATTTTAATATCAACAATCTAAAAAAGAATAATGTATTCTTTTAGCCTTGAAAATGTATATGAGGATTATTATTATTTATTTATTTGCAATTGCAAGATGCCAAGATCTACTGCTCTTTCTCAGTGAGTACAATTGACGAAATGCAAAGGAATAAAGGTAAAAGGGGTTTTATGTTTGGATTGAAGTCGTGTTGCTTAATTTGTAGTTAGTCGTACTTCTCTTTGACAAATTAATTGATTAAATAATGAGTGACGCATGGAAGGAAACATATACTTTTCTTATCTTATAATGATAAAAAGCAAAGAACAACCAACAAAGTTGGTTTAATCGGTAAAAAAACAGATTATATATATATATATATATAAATATGAGTTTAATTTCCGTTATTAATACTAGGATCTTAATAATGAATAATTTTTAAATATTTTTGTAAGAATTTTTTGAGCATTGATCGAGTCGGCCGATAATAATAAAGACCATGACTTAACTTTATTATGGCTTAGCTAAAAAGCCTAAAAGACAACTTTAAAGAATTTATTTGTCTTGCTTTATTTAATTTATTACTTTAAAAGAGAAGTTGGACTAAATATAAAATTTTAAGTAAAAGAAATTTAGAAAGAAAAAAAAGGCTTTTTAAGAGACAAAAGGTTAACTTTCAATACTTTTCTTTCTAACTAGATTTTTTTTTTATTTGTGATACACTAGATAAACGAAGGGTTTGAAAGTTTTTTATTTTATTATTTTATCATTTTATAGGCATAGCAGTTTATAAAAAATATCACAATTTTACTTAATTTTTTTATCTAATTGCTCTTATAATTTTTCTTAAATATATTTACTTTTATTTAATGAAATTGAACTATATTTACTAAAAAAAATATTCGAAATATGCATCCAATTTCATAGGAAATGGTGATATCTTGTTATTAGACTTTACAATAAAATAGAAATACTAAAGAAAATTAAAAACTAATATATTTGTAATTGATTATATGTTTCTCGTAATTAGGAAAAATAATATTACCATTTGTTTCTTATATATAATAACAAATGTAGCACTATACAATCTTTAATATTTTAAAATAAATATTAATTATATATTTTAAAAAATGGTTAACATTTATTTTAAAATTAACTTTTTTTTATGAATTTTAACTCAAAAGAGTTTTGAAAAAAATAATTAATTATTTCTTTCATTTTTTGTCATGATTAAATATCCATATTTATATGACTAGAAGCAAAACCTCATGAAGCACACATCATATCATATATATTATAAAGTTGTCTTATTTTTTATGACCACATATAAAATTTTGGATTGACAAAAGAAGTGTATTTAAATATGCTTGTTTTATACTTACTCTTAAAAATACTACATTTATAAATAAAAAAAAATATTACATTTTAGGCTTGTGACTTTCCGTTAATAAATTATTTAGGGTACTTTTTTTAAATGAATAATGGAATATTCTCTTAACTTCCGAAAACCATTATAAAAATGAATGAGTACCCAAATCAATTAGCTTTAATGTGATTATATATGTGCAATGTACAACTATAATGATGGATTAGTACAATATAAATATTACTATTAAATAGAATACATAATGCTTTAAAAAAATATTTTCTTATAATTATAAATTAAAAATTAAAAATTAAAAAATGAAGGATGTTATGATGTAAAAATAAATTTTCCCTAACATGATTCCCGTGTGATAAATGGATATAAAGCTGGACTACAACAACATAAATATAGTATATAAGTGTACAAAAATAAGTTTTTGAATACTTCCAAATTTAAAAAAATGAAGGATAATTTAATAAAAATAAATTTAAATATCATTTAAATAAAAATTGTATAAATTAATTTAAATATAAATATCTAAGAATCTCTTGACATAAAAAAAACTCAATGATCATATAAAAAATCACTCAAAAGGATTTTTTCTAATATGATTACTTGTGCTATGGATAAATAAAAATATATATTAACGCAACATAAATAGAATATATAAATATTATTTAAAAATACATATTTTTTTATTATTTCAAATTTTAAATATCCTTCATATAAAATTTATACATTAAATTTGAATATAAATATCTAAGATTTTGTTGACATAAAAAATCAATGATCATAAAAAAATAAAGACCCACATGGATTTGTCCTAGTATACTAACTCTTGGAGCGAATGAATACAAAAAATAGATTAGTACAAAATAAATTGAATATATAATTGTTTAAAAATATAACTTTTTTAAATGTCTAATTAGAATAAATGAAGGGTGTTTTGTTAAAAAAGAAATATAGACATCATTTATATACAAGATGTATAGATTAAAATTAAATTTAAATATCTAAGAGTCATTTGACATAAGAAACAATCATTAGAAAAAAAAAATTCAATAGATTTTTATATTATGATTATCTATGTGGGTCGAATGATAGATGGATATAAAGATGGATTAACGTAACATAATTAGAATATATAATAGTTTAATTAGATGTATGTTATGATATAATTAAAAAAAACATTCATATAAAATTAAAATTTTTTTAAAAAAAAATTGTTCAACTTGGTTCCATTTATAACATAATTTACTCTTATTTTTTAAAATATTTAGATCAGGTAAAAGAAAAATAGGATTAAGTTGAACCTATTTTTTAAAAGATAAAGGACATAATTGCACATTTAATAATAAGATAACCAAATTTTGTAACACCCCATTTTTTGTAAAAGACATAAAAAGAGTTTTATTTAAAAATTAATAGAGTTTTTAAAAATTAAATAAATGAGAGAAAAAAGTTTTTGTTGATTAAAATAAGGATTTCATAGTATTAGAAAATAAAAAGAATAAAATGATGTTTTAAAAAATAAAACAATACTTTAATTGATTATTTATTTAATGAAATAGTAAAATAGAATTCTTTTTTATAAAATAATAAATAAAAAATATAGTAAATAATAGGCATTCAGAGTATCCTAACTATAAATAAAGACATATTAAGTTTTACGCTTTCTCTTCCTCCCAAATTCATTATCCCTTCTTCCTCTTTCGAAATCCTCTATTTTTCTCGTATACACTCAAACATGTCTCAGTAAATCTACAATCTCAGACTCGTTAATTGTTGGATCTTCCTTAAATTTGAACACCACATTCGGAACTCATTTTCACACAATCTCATTGTTGGAATTTGTGAAATCTTGACTGTAGAGAGAAATTACCCACGGATGGAGACAATGAAATTGAGACTTCAATCCTTTCTCGTTTTCTCTAACGCTTGGAAACTTTAGCAGAGCAATCAAAGGAAAAGTTTGAGAAATCTTAGGAACTGCTAGAGACGTTGTTGTCGTTGTCGAACTACACACGTGAGTTCACTTAGAGATAAGGGATGAGTTTATCACAATTTAGATTTTGTGAAAATGTGTAGAGATCCTTAGATGATCAAATTAAGATTAATTTTGGGGTGTTTTATGCGTTTTAATTTTTCCTATACGATGATAACTATGAATTGCTCATGTTTAACAGGTCAATTGATGCCTTGATGTGAATTAGATGGTTTAATTGAGTGTTTGGCTTTGAATGTTAGAAACCTAGAAATTTGGGAATTCTTGATCCTTGTATCTTTTCTTGAAATTGATTGAGGAATTTTGTTTCCCATAATGTGATCACATGTTCTATGCTATTAACCGAATGAATAATTGAATGATTATATGCCTTAAATGTTGGAAGATTATTGTATGATATATATATATATATATATATATATATATATATATATATATATATATATATATATATATATATATATATATATTCGTATCATGGATCTTGCTTCGTGCTTTATGGTATTTCCACTATTAAAAAAAATCCAATCTCGCAAAGGATTGTTCATGGAACTACTATCGAGATTCTTCTGATCATATTTCTTAGTATCATCCCGATGTTCATTGTTATACCACCATTTGCTCTGTTATACTCAATGGACGAGGTAGTAGTAGATCCAACCATTACTAGCAAAGTTATTGGATATCAATGGTATCAGATTTCTTAGTATCATCCCGATGTTCATTGTTATACCACCATTTGCTCTGTTATACTCAATGGACGAGGTAGTAGTAGATCCAACCATTACTAGCAAAGTTATTGGATATCAATGGTATCAGATTTATGAGTATTCAGACTATAACAGTTCCAATGAACAGTCACTCACTTTTGACTGTTATACGATTCCAGAAGATGATCTAGAATTGGGTCAATCACGTTTATTAGAAGTGGACAATAGAGTGGTTGTACCAGCCAAAACTCATCTACGTATTATTGTAACACCTGTTGATTTACCTCATAGTTAGGTTGTACCTTCTTTAGGTGTCAAATGTGATGTTGTACCCGGTCGTTTAAATCAGATCTTTATTTCGGTACAACGTGAAGGGGTTTACTATGGTCAGTGTAGTCAAATTTATGGGTGTGTGTGTGTGTGTGTGTGTGTGTGTGTGAGAAGTGATAATGCGTTAATGAGAAGGTGTGATGAGACATGTGTTGTGAACAAGTGTGAGATTAATACGTTCCTCAATTTGATTATACATGTTATTGTGAGGTGTAAAGTGATGACATTAAGTTGTGAGCTATGAATTATACAATCACACAACTGTAAGACCTTTTAAGGGCAATGAGTTTTTGTGCGATGAGTATTGTGATGGGATCCACTGTGAGAACTCGACAAGTTGAATCACTTTGAGGCGCGATGAGTTAAAACGATTTTGAAAACAATTGAGTAGTTGTGTGTATTACATAGTTCATAGGTAAAGTCTGTGTTTGTGTCATGTATATATTAATAATGTGCGATGTGTAAATGATTCATGAGGTGTGATAATATGTTACTTTGGGATTATAACATTGTGATTGAGATTGGGTGTATGTGATAAGTTGAGTATGTAGAAGCAAGCTTCATTATGAATCAAGATTGATTCAAAGAGTTTTGATGATAACAAAGATGATGACTAAAAGCTCAAAAGTCAAGAACACTTCATGATAACAAAGATGATGATCTCAAGAATCAAAGAATGAGTTCAAGATTGAATCAAGTACACTTCAAGGATCAAGTTTCAAGATTCAAGACTCAAAATTCAAGAATCAAGAGAAGACTCAATCAAGATAAGTATTAAAAAGTTTTTTCAAAAACTGAGTAGCACATGAATTTTTCTCAAAACCTTTTACCAAAGAGTTTTTACTCTCTGGTAATCGATTACCAGATTATTGTAATCGATTACCAGTAGAAAAATGGTTTTCAAAAAACTTTCAAACTGAATTTACAACGTTCCAATTAATTTCAAAATGTTATAATCGATTACAAGTATTTGGTAATCGATTACCAGTGTGTTTGAATGTTGAAATTCAAATTTAATTGTGAAGAGTCACATCCTTTCACAAAAAAGCTTTGTGTAATCGATTACACTGATTTGGTAATCGATTACCAGTGATAGTTTCTGAACAAAATCAAAAGATCTAACTCTTCCAATAGTTTTCAAGTTTTTCTAAAAGTTATAACTTTTCCAAATAGTTTTTAAGTTTTTCTAAAGGCTATAACTCTTCTAATGGTTCTCTTGACCAGACATGAAGAGTCTATAAAAGCAAGACTTTGGTTTACATTTCTATATCTTGAACATTCTTTAAAACTTTTCCTAATTGATTTCTGAATCTTTTTGAACTCCTTCTTCTTCTTCCTTTGCAAAAAGCTTTCTAAAGTTTTCTGGTTTTCCAAACCTTGAAAACAAAACTTGTGCTATTCATCTTTTTCATTCCATTCTCCCTTTGCCAAAAAGAATTTGTCAAGGACTGACCGCCTGAATTCTTTTTGTGTTTCTCTTCTCTCTTCTCTCTTTTCCAAAAGAACGAAGGACTAATCGCCTGAATTCTTTTGTGCCTCCCTTCTCCCTTGTCAAAGAATTCAAAACGACACAGTCTGAGAATTCTTTTGATTCTTCCCTTTCCCATATACAAAAGATTTCAAAGACTAACCGCCTGAAAATTCTTTTGTATCCCCATTCACAAAGTTTCAAAGGTTTAACCGCCTGAGAACTTTGTCTTAACACATTGGAGGGCACATCCTTTGTGGTACAAGTAGAGGGTACATCTACTTGGGTTGTTGACTGAGAACAAGAGAGGGTACATCTCTTGTGGATCAGTTCTAGTGGAAGGTACATCCACTAGGTTGTTCAAAGAGAACAAGGTTGGATACATCCCTTGTGGATCTTTGCTTGTAAAAGGATTTTTACAAGATTGAAAAGAAATTTCAAGGACCGCAGGTTGCTTGGGGACTAGATGTAGGCACGGGTTGTTGCCGAACCAGTATAAAAACTCTTGTGTGTTTGTCTTCTTCTTCCTTACTCTTTTAATTTCCGCTGTGCACTTTAATTCCCGCATTTACTTTTGGTTAAGTTTCTTTTCTATTCTTCATTTACTTAACAACACAGTAAAAGCTTTAGAAGAGTAAATTTTTAATTAGTAAAGGTTTAGGAATAATTAATTCAACCCCCCTTCTTAATTATTCTGAGGCCACTTGATCCAACAGATTATGTGTTAAATTATGAGATCACATGTGTATTGAGATGTTATGTCCATTGAGTTGTGAGTTATGAACCGTATAATCACATGATTGTAAGACCCTTTAAGGGTGACGAGTTAATGCGCAACGAGTATTGTGATGGGATCCACTGTAGGAACTTGACGACTTTAATCACTTTGAGGCGCGATGAGTTAAAATTATTTTGAGAACAATTGATGAGTCGTGTGTTTTGTATAGTTTATAGATAAAGTCTATGTGTTAAAAGAGTACTCAAATCAGGTAAACACACTCGATTTGAGTACTTCTTTAAGTATGTACCAATCCCACATGGTTGGAGCATTCTCACAAAACAACGTGACCCTGACTGGTCTCCCTATGATTTTACCTAGTGAGAATGACCTAACTTATCAGTGTGTGGTCTATCTTGTCATTTACTCCTAGGTGTCCGACAAGGGTTTTCACTGACATGGTACCACATTGCATATAGGATTGAGTCTTAGTTTATCCGATGCATAACGTCTGTGTAATGATCATTGTGACTTGCTACGTGATGGCGGGTAATGAATTGCGTGAGTGTGAGATGTTGTGTTGTACTTAAGATTTTTTTTCTGAATATGTGATTAATGTGGAGATGTGAAATGTGATTTTGTGATTAAATCCTTGGGACAAGTGATGTTACGCAATGAGTGGTAAAATAATGCGAATTGTATTAAGTTGAGCTTGTTATACTTATACTATATATGTGCGTCTTCATTTATCTCTGCCTGTTTAGGAATGTGATAACTCACTCCCCGTGTATTGTTTGTGTTTAAATCCTATGATGATCTCGAACCTTGTGTTCATGGGAGCAATGACTAGCTGGATTGCTTTAAGAAACCTCATGCTGGAGGACGTCGGGACATAATGTTCTAATAGGATGTGATATTAGGGCATGATTTTTTGTTTTAATTGCATGATGTTCCAAACATGTCATTTTACTTTATTTTATTCTGCTATTTAACTTGAATTTTTTTGTAAATTTGAACGGTCATGTTTTGAGCCGAAAATATTTTCATACCCTTAATTGATAAGTTTTTAATTTGGTGATTAACACAAATGTGAACCTTTTACACAAATATTTTCATATCTTTTATGTTTATTGAATAAAATTATTTTATGTAATTCTGTATTTTCATGAATTTTATTATATAAACATGTATATCGAGGTAGAAGGTGTCACAGATTTTACCTAAAAACTATAACTATCTAAGGGTTTCTTAACATTAAAAAAACTAATGTTTATAAAAAAAATCATCTAAATGAATTTGTTCAAGTATGATTACCTGTGCGACAGATGAATACAAATTCAGATTAAAGCAACATAAATAAAATATATAATTTAAATATATATATATATATATATATATATATATATATAATTTTTAAACTAAAAAATTGAAGTATGTTTTGATATAAAAATAAATTAGAGGATCAAAATAGTAATTATACATTAACATTATAAGAAATATGAGTGAAAAATTAAGTAATTAATATTGCATTTTAAAGATAAAATTAAAATTATTTATTGTCCTTGTATAACAATTATTATGGGAAGGCGAGAGTATATTTTTTCTAGTTGATTGGTTTAATGTGTGTTGATATTTTTTTTATTACTTTCTCATATTTTGTTTAATTATATAATTGTGTTATTTTAAATTTTGAGTATTTATATGATTATTTCAAGCTTCACTGCTGATCTAGTGAATTTATTTTAGTATGGTTACTATGTGACAGAAGTATATACAAATGAATTACTGCAACATAAATAAAAAAATATAATTATATAAAAAATATAATTTCTAAAACTTTCATATTAAAATTATGAAGGAGGTTTCGATATAAAAAAAAATAAACATCATTCATATAAAAGTTGTATACATTAAATTTAAATTTAATATCTAAGAGTCTCTTGACATTAAAAAAATAATGATTATTATTAATAAATGAAGAATATTTTGATATAAAATAAAATATAAATATCATTCATATATACGTTGTATACATTAAATTTAAATATTAATATCTAAGAGTATTTTTACATAAAAAATTGATAATTATATAAAAAATAATTACTCAAATGAATTTATCATAGTATGATTACATGTGCTATGGAGTTGGAATGATTTAATATTGAATTAATGCAACTTAAATAGAATATATAACTGTTTTAAAAATATAATTTTTTAATACTTTTAAATTATAGAATAAAGATAGTTTTGACATAAAATAAATTCAAACAATATTCGCATAAAAGTTGTATATATTAAATTTAAAAATATAAATATTTAAGAGTTGAGAGTCTCTTAACATAAAAAATAATGATTATAAAAAAATATTCAAATAGATTTGTCTGAGTATGATTCGTGTGACAAATGAAAAAAAAATTGAATTACAACATCATAAATAAAATATATAATTTAAAAATATATATTTTTTATACTTTTTAAATTAAAAATTGAAGCATATTTTGATATGAAAAGAAATTTAAACACCATTCATATAAAAGTTGTATAAATTAAATTTAAATATAAAAATGTAAGAATTTCTTAACCAACATAGAAAAGACAATGAGTATAAACAAATAAGCTAATTATCTCAACAAATTTATCCTAATATGCTTACCATTTAACAAATGGATATAAAGATTGACTACTGCAAATAAAATAAATAATTGTATAAAAATATATTTCTTAAAACTTTTATATTAACAAAATGAAGGATGTTTTGATTTTTAAAAAAAGTAAACATCATTTATATAAAAGTTGTATATATTAAATTCGAATATAAATATTTAAGAGCTTCTTAACATAAAAAATGATTATTAGAAAAATATTCTAATCATCATAGTATATTTGTCCTTATATGGTTAACAAGTGACAAATGTATGTATAAATAAATTACTGCAACATAAATAGAATAAATAATTATATAAAATATATTTTTTTTTTAAATTTATTATTACAAAATGAAAAATATTTTAATATAAATATTAGACAAGTGATCTCAGTATCTTAAGAAGGGGTTAAATTAAGATACAAAACTTTACCTAATTAAAATTAATTTCTCTTTTTGGATTAACAATATACCCTTAATATGAATTACTCAAAAAACAATTCAAAAATAAACTTCTTTAGAGTAAAAGATAAAGTGCAATAATTAAAAGAAGTTTAAAGGAAGAGAGAATGCTAACTCAGTCTTTATACTGGTTCGGCCACAGTCTGTGCTTACGTTGAGTCCCCAAACAACCCGCTTGAGATTTCCATTAGTTTGTAAAATACCTTTTACAAAGTCTGAACCACACAGGGACAACCCTTCCCTTGTGTTCAGAAATCAGAATGGTCTCTTAAACAACTTTCTTTCAATAAGAAGAGGAAGAATTTTTTCTCTTTAAGAGAAGGATATTACAATTGAAGATCAATCCAGATTCCTTATTGAATATGCAAGTATTTAACCCAGGAATCTTTTGGAGAGGATAAAACATTTCAGTTCAAAAAAACTCTCTAGGGAATTTCGTAACCCAAGTCACCTATTTATAGGCCTTTGATGGTCATTCAAAAATCTCTTGAACATATGTGACTCTTCCGGAGTTATTTTCTAAAGAGTTGTGACTCATCCGGAGTTATTTTCTGACAAAATTATTTTATGAACTCTTCATACTTGAAATTTGAAATTTTAAGTTATGGTAATCAATTACACAGAAGCTGTAATCAATTATAAGCTTTAAAATTTAAATTCAAATTTTTAAAGACTGTTATAAAACGTTTAAAACTTTGTGTAATCGATTACAAGTCTTGTGTAATCGATTACAGACTTTTAAAAACATTCAAAATTTTAAGAACATTTCAAAAACTACTTTGGTTACGGTCTTGTAATCGATTACAAATCTTGTGTAATCGATTACCAAAGAATAAATATCATATTTTTTAAATTTCAAAAAGCTTTTTGAAAAATGTCCTTTGGCCAAACCTTTTGCATCATCAAGTAAAGAATGTTGTTCAAGACTCTAAGGACTAACTTCATCATTTATCTTGAATTTTCGAGTCCTTGACTTGGATTAAACTTGAGAAGAGCTTATCTTGGAACATCATTGAAACTTCATATTAAATATGCTTCTACAATAAAAAAAAATACTAACACCATTTATATAAAAATTATATACATTAAATTTAAATATTAATATCTAAAAGTCTCTTAACATAAATTAAATCAATGATTATATATTAATAAACAAAAGATATTTTGATATAAAAAATATAAACATCATTTATATAAAATTTGCATACATTAAATTTAAATATATAAAAATAAAAGAGTATCTTTTATGACATTTAAAATATCACATATAAAAATTATAGTTAAATTGATTTTTACTTGAATTTTTTATAATTAATCTGTTTGGGAGGTGACATGTAAGAATCAAGGAAGTATAAAAAATATGATTGAGGTTAACAATGTATACAATTACCATATTTCTTCAATTTCGTGCTAAAATTATTAGTAACGTGTAACTGTTTTTTATAAATAAAATATGTTTTCCAGATTCTAAAACATAATTGTTAAGATCAAATATTGTAATCAAATAATCAATAAAAATATTCCATTTTATTTATTTATGATATATTTAATGTTTCAATTAATATATGAATAAAAAACTATTAAATGATAAAAATAAAATTCAAATTAAAATTATTTTAGTAAAAATATTCAGATTTTTAATGTTAGCAAATAAAATTTTCTGATGGATGATTTTAATATTAACCTTTAATGGTGTGGATATAGACCTTTTTAGGACTGAATATTACTATAGACCTAACAATTAGCAATATTTCTATTTTTTTTTCTTAATTTTTAACGTTCTAATATAATAATATTTAATTTACATTAATAATAAAATTAAAAGCATTAACTATTTTTAAAAAATACAATGTTAAAAAATAGATCATCAAATAAACTATTAATTTAATATAGACATTAAGATAAATATTTTATAATTTTAAAATTAATTAAAAAAAATTTGACAACCAATTATTAAATGTGAGTAGAATTTATTATTACTATTTTATATCAAATAATATAAAAAATAATTATATAATTACACTTTTTCTTAAAAAGAGTGAAAAAGTTAAAATTAATATTTTAATCTTAAATCTAGTTTAATGTTTCATGTCTTGCATGGGTATTAAATTCATATTTTATAATTTATATAAGTAATTTTTATATTATTTAAAATCTTTAATATATTATTAATTATTTAATTTAAGTTATGTTAATAGATATGTCAGTAAATATTTAAATATATTTTTATATACACTTGTTACAAAAAATTTGTATTATTAGAAGTGTTATTCTAGGTGGGTTCTCTTTCACTTTGGTCATTTTCTAGTAAAAAATAACTCTTCTATATGGTTATAATTACAAATAATGTTGAAAGTCGAAATTCTCTATCATTGATAAATAGTTTTCAAAATCACCTAATTTGATAAATAATTTTATGAAACCACCTAATTTAGTAAAAAAAAAAAAAAGTCTAGAACAAATGGTTCACATGTGAACCATAAAATTTTAACTGTTGGGTCTAATTGTTTTTACAAAATGAAAAATATAGATTATAATGGATAACTTGAGTATGTAAGCATGGTATCTTTTGTAATATTAAATGAAAATTATATTGTAATAGTGAATGGTCATTTTTAACCCTAGAAGTCATATGTGAACAGTCCATCCTATTGCCACAATAGTGCCACCACCTTGCACCTTATACCTCTGCCACATGAACATCGTCATCATAGCCTACCTTTGTGGTTGGGGACGACCCCAACACTGACAATAACTTACTCCCTTTAGGTCAAGATACTGTGTTCCTCAATGCATTTGTTTAGTGTCATTGGTTGGTTTGTTTTGACATGTCGCATTTGCCTCAAAGCACAAACCGTAAACACCATTTTGTGATTGTGGTTGGTTTTGTTGGCAAGCCTTTGTGAGGCCTAGTTCACTATTTGGTGGGTCAGTTGCTAATAGTCCGTTTATCAAGTAATTGGAATAAAAACCTTTATTTTCACTATTCACATAAATGGATAAACCTAGAACAACATTGAAGGAACACTAGAATGTGACATTTTAGATGGTTCATTATCTTCGATTTTATCCCATTTTCTTTCGTAGTCGAAAAGGCATGTGTTGCCCTTTCTATATACCCTTCAACACAAACCAAGATGCCTTCAATGTACCATTTCTTTTAGGTTTGGGTGTCAATGATGAAAACTTCTCTCCCACCAAAGGGAATGGACAAAAACACCTTTTGGGGTGCCACTTCCTCTTTCTTACCTAGTGTTAAAAATGATCTCATTATAACATTTTTTTAATATAATTTTATAATTATTAGAATTTCAGGTTACCATTTTAGTCTCACTATATTCCTAGCTTGGGGTGGAATGGGTTGGGCCAAGTCGGGCCCTACCTAAGCCTGGCCTAACCAATTTTATATTTTTATGGTCTAAGTTTGGGCCTATTACCTGTCACGAACCTACATTTTAGGCCTTGGCCTAGTCTTTATGTAGTCTTTTCAGCCTATTCTCCAATTTAAAAGCCTAGTTCATATCAAGAAGTGTATAAAATAAAATAAAAAATTCCATTAACAAAGCCAAATATTTCATTAAAAATAATAAGTCAATTTTAAACCACAAGATGAAGATAAAATTTTCCTGCAAACGTTACATGTGACAACTACCAAAGCCTTTTAAGCCTCGTCAAAAGAAAAAAAACTCGTATTCCTACTACTCATCTATACTTATAGGAATTAATTTATTCCAAATATTAACATGATTCAAATCGCCAAACCACTTAGATTATTTTGTAATTTCATTAAAAATAATTATGATATTATATATCATATTAATAATAACATTTTTATTAAAAAATATTGCCATTAAATAGGTTAGCCTGTTAGGTTTAATGGGCTTTTTTCAAGGCTTATTGTCTGACCTTTTTAACTAAAAATACTTGTTTAAAGGCTTGAGCCTAACCTTTTTGCTAAACGAGTCGAGTTGAACCAGGCCTTAAACGGGTTGTGTCATAGGCCTCCGATAGGCACCTGACCTACTTCCACCCCTAATCCTAGCTTATCCCTCTTTACATTTTGCAACACAACTAAACAGAAATAGTGTAATGGCATTGCTACATTGTAACATTGACTTTTATGTTTTTGCATAACTATTCAAGGGCTATGGTGGGATGACAAGGAGATTAATTAGAAAGAGAAAGATTAAGCATGGAGACATTACAAGGAAAGAAGAGAAAGTTCAAGAGCCTTATTTACGTAATTACATTAATGTTGATAGAAATAAAAGGAAATAATATACAACTATCTTCTTTAGTTCAACATGGTACATAAATTGAACCCAAAGGATTGGCGCAGTGGTGTAAGATGCCGCTGGGTTCACATAAGTGAGAATGATGTATTTAACGGAAGAACCAGTGCTCAATTTCCATTATGTGTAAAATTCCTTTGGGCTAGCGGCAACCACACACAGCGAGTGGGATTGGTCTATGACCTAGCGGGTGGGGAAACATCTGTGGTCTCTAACTTAAGACAAAAAATGTCGTACATAAATTGATTATTCATTCTTTCAAAATTATGGGTAGAATTTTGTTGAGAAGTAGAAGCATCATCCATTATTTGACTAATGATGCATAATTGTTTACCTAAAAATTATTGATAATTATTTCATTCTTTTATAATATTTTTTAAAAATAATTTTAAAATTATATGAAAATTTTGTTTTAGTATTTATATAGACTAATTAAAAAAATTTGATATCTCTCTTAAAATGAGCCTTTAGCGATCGTTCATCTTGATTGTGTTCGGGCCACCATTGTATGCCTCATGTAATCCTAATAATAAAGATGAGAATAGTGACTTTGAGCTTTTTAGAGTTATACAATTTCTCATGATTTATGAACCATTCAGAACAAGAATTTTTTATATATTCAAAAAGTAAAGTGAACAAAATATTTTCTAAAGAAATTTGTTGATAGAATAAGTTATTAGTTTAGATGATTACATGTTCAGTACAAAAGAATCGACAATGGACAAGTCATTAAAAAGGATAATTTAGTGATAATGACAGGTTTGTTATGTCATATATTATGACCATAGATATTTGTTTTCAAGCGAGGAAGAATGAAGGATATTTTCCTTTGATATTAATTTCAGACAATCTCTAGTTGAGATATTTTCCTTTAATTTCTCAAATAAATTCTAGTCAAAAGATATCTTAGATTTATAAAAAAAAACATTAAAACTAAACTTATTATGTGAAATGAAACTATCAAGACTTATTATAGTATTTGTTTTGAAGCATGCAATAAGACATTTGTATTAAAATGTCTTTTCCAATTAATATGATGTGATATATTATAAATAATCGTGTCTCTTAATTATGTAATTAAAAGTTTGATTTTTTATTTGTGCGAATGAAACAACATTGGAAAATATCAACCCCTTAATTGGATGTCAGGGATTAGTCTTTGTCTCTCGACCAAAAATTAACCAGGTTTAACAACAAGAAAAAAAAGAAATATCTTTTACAAAAATCATCAGCCACTCCGTTACTTAAAGAACCACCGCAAGGAACAATACCACTAATCGTGAATAAATTCAACTTTACAAAAAGAGTCGAAACCAAACTTACATATAGTTACATTTCTATCATTGAAGTTCATTTTGATGTTGACAATCAAATATCTAAGCATGGATTTTTTTTTATCATTTTGGGATAATTTTTTTTAAAATTACCTAATGAAGACACTTTTTGAATAAATTTCCATTTAGAAATAAGTCATAAAAATAGTTATAACTTTATAAACAAAAGTCATAAATTTTTATATGACTTCTACCTGCAAGGTCACATCTTCTAAAACTGAACACACCCATTGACTTAGCATATTTTTACCCCCCAAATGATAAAAAAAAAAAAGCCTCTAAGCAAGTCATTATTTTATTTATAGCATCCATTTCATTGTCGCAGGTTTGTGCATTGTAGGCGATGCCAACACAACAGCCCATTTACCAGAGAAAATTCATAACACCCTAGACAATGTTCCATACACAACAAAATAAACCCTATTATCAAACACGTGCTTTATCAAAATAAACGTGGACACGTGGTCTAATCTAATTACTTGTAGTGTCACTAGTGTGTTCATTCTTCCACTTAACGGACATGCAATATTTTGTTGCTTCTCACAAAACCGACCTTTAAAACGTGCAATATATCAACTAAGCATGTATCCAACATGCACTTTATAGGCCAATGAAGCTTGAGTTAGGAATCTTTGGTAGAAAGATTTAGGCCTTTTGCTTGAAAAGGGGCTGCACAGAACTAACGGATATGATATGATACAAATAAAAAGATGAAAATAAAGGAAGCTTTTTGGTATTAATAAATGTTACTCTTTTCTATTCCTAGATGCCTAAAAACTATTTGATATCATTGTTCATCTTCATCCATAGAATACAATATCCTTTGTGCATTTCTAAAAACGGGAGAACCTTTCTTGGTCCTTTCAACAATTTGCCTAATCAATTGCTGTTCCACCTCAGTATCATCAAAACCACAAGTTTCATCTTCAGCACCATCTAATTCATATATGCTCCCTTCCAACATTGTTACCTTACTAGAACCATTTGCTCCACCATGTTGAACCCCTAATGCATGCCAATCATTTGCATATGAATCTTCCTGGTGGTCATGGATGCCTAATGGTGAATTTTCTTCAGAGTCATTTATCTTTATTAGTTCTTCATAGGCTTCATTGTATGCATCTAGAGCTTCACCTGATAAATTGAGGATTAAGGGCTGAGACATAAGGTCACAATCATCATTTTCTTTACTAAAGGAAGAAGCCTTTTGAAGACAATTCTCTTGCTTTGATTCCAAAAGCCGTACTTTCCTCTGGCTATTTTCAAGGGCAATCTCAAGTTCCTTCATGCGTTGCTCAAGTTGGGATTGTATAACTTCATGCAAACGCAAACTCAGTTCATGAGGCAAAACTGCATAGTTGACAGGGAGAGGTGTTGCATCACCAGCATCCTCATTTGATTTTGGATAGACAGAATCTTTCCCACTGACCATGTCGACTCGTAACTCACCTTGAGCAAAATCTGCTACAAACTCTGGGTCAAGCTGCAAGAACTTGTGCACCATTAACACCCATTAACCCATTTAAGAACCATTAACTTCAACCACAAAAAGCAATGGAACAAAGTATAGGGTGAAAACTTTCGCTGGAAAAAGAAACTTTGCATGATTTGCAAAACAAAGATGTGTTGGAACTTCCAAGAAAAACAAGGCATATAAAATTGGCAAAGGGAGCTAAAACCAATATCTATATCAGTGCAAAGATTACTTATTGTTTCTGTTACTCAACACACCAGTGCTAATCAATTGCTAAGAACTCAGTTATATCTGCAATTCTGGTTTCTACTAGAATAAATTAGTCATACGAATTAAAAACTCATGTTGCAGCATAAGTCAGAACAAGTGGAAGTTCAGGCATTCATCTTTCATGTTACAGGGAGGAATTGAGTAACATAATATCTCTTTCAAGGCACATAAATCAGAAGGGGTCATTTCCATGCCATTTTTTTATTTCCCCCACATCAAAGGATGAGACCAACTAAACTGGGTGAATATATGGCACACAAAATCGGTCATACATGATCCATGTTTGGTATTTTGACAAGTTTTACATTAGCTGTCTGAAGGCCTAGCACAACTCTCTCCCTTTACCTAGACTTGTGACTGGCTATGATACCATAGGCGGTGTTAGGAGGTGAATACATGGAAAAACTAATAATAAAAGACAAAAACAGATATATTTCAAGACAATGTTTTGTGATAAAGGATCATGTAATTACCCGGAAATGTGGAAATGAGAAGATAAACATTATTCTTACCTCAACAAGCTCGGACAATTTTCCTTCTAGGCTTGATGCATTCATGTCCAACCCCAATCTCTCAAGTTCAGCTTCAAGCTCAGCTTCAATTTTGCTCATGGACTCAGAACTTTGTTCTACCTTTTGATGATATGATTCTTTAGAGTCAATTCTTGGAGAGTTATCCACGTGCTTTTCAGGGGAAAATTCATTTAGCTCCTTGTCATATGAGGAATGATCACATGTATCCTGTGAACCATAATTTTCATTCTGTAACTCCTTTACAGTCATTGAATCTTTCATTTCCAGTTCCTCTTGTAGATCTTGAACCAAGTTTTCATTCTGCTTCAACAACTCTCTTAACTTGACTATTTCTCTTTTATTTGCCATGATGGAAGTTATCATCCCGAACGAAATCCCAAGACTGAAGAGAAATGTTTTATCTGATGAATAAAGATGTGTTAACAAATGTAGTCATCAAAGTAATACATATTGTCCACCCATGAAATAAATAGCAACCTAATTCATTTCAAAGATCAATATTTACAGTTGCCGATGCAGAAGACAGTTTTGGGATAGAATTTAGAAAGTTAGGCTTAATCAAAACATTAAAGATCAGATAATAATACCCTTTGCTAATTAAGGCTGTGAATGCTGCTTTAGGAACTGAAGCAATTTCATTCCACCTTCACCCCCCATAAAATATCCATTTGCAAAGGAAGAATGAGATTCTCTATTGTATGTTTCCATATGAATTGTCAGTGAATAGAAAAACTAAAAGCTACAGTATCCCTCCAATATGAAAGGACTTCAAAATTTAAACCAGTTCAGAAGCCATTCAATTTTAAAATAACTTATAAGCCTCATTTTCAAAGATTAGTGTACTGTATAGAAATATCAAATATCTATATTTATAACTTACACCCGTGAGAAGAAAAAAAACAAGATTCCTTTACGATTTTTATTCTCACAATACAGGAGGAGACAGTAACTAAGCATAACATCAAAAAATAAAAATAAAAATATCCTCATTGAAAGACAGATCATTTCCTTGACTAACTAACAAGTGTATTATTCCTACCACAAAAGTAAAAGTTCTAAACATAGCCATGAACAAGAAATACATAAATCAAACATTTGCAACACATCACAGGCTAAGGAGGTATTGTTTAAATGAAGGAATATACCAAATTGTTGAGTATGGATGAGTTTTCCACTCGACACATTGTCGGAAGAGCTCGATCTTCGACTTCTCACAATGACTGCATTAAATTTCTCCTTAGTATCATTTACTGATATGATTTTTGGCAAGGAAGGAACCCCAAATACATTTTCATCCTTTACTTGACCAACTTCTTTTTGCAACTTATATTCCTTGCTTTCAATCGACGTGCTGAACAAATTATTATTTGCTCTGTTGATTATTTGGCTTCCATTGCTTACAAGAAAAGATCTCGTGGCCGTGGACAGTGATGAAAGAGAACTAAAAACATATTCTTCCGTTTCAGCATGCTCCTTGTACAGCTGGGCCATAAAGCAACTTTCCAAGGAACTTAAAGGTCTATTGACACACCCAGACAAATGCTTCATCTTGAGAAAGGTTTTATGTCCAGAAGAGTTATGGATAGGAACCACTTCAGCAGAAGAATTCGGAAAAAGGAAACCATGGTCACCAACAAAGCCAGAGCTTTGCTCATTTTCATCATCAACATCCTTGAAGCTATCATCATAAGTTGATAATGGCATTGCCAAGTTTGATATAGATAGCACATCATGTTTGTTATAATTCCAAAAATGTTGCAATTTTTCACCATCAATCCCTCTGGTAGAAGCCACTTCTCCTGTCAAAAGACCATTCATTGTGTTCAGATCTGAAGACTTCCCTTCTAAAGCCCTTCCATCATAACAAAAATCTTTGCCCAATTCATCTCTTCGCATTTGTTTGGCCAACGGAGAAGAGCAGCTAGGCGGCCCAGGATTCTCAAAACAAGAATCCTCCGAAGCCACGTGACACAAGCCGTCACCATTTTTTGAAATCCTATTCCAATATTTAGCCAAATAACCAGCTCCAGCAGCAGCTGCAACAACCCATAAATCCATTCTACCCTCCCTTCTACAGCCAATACTCAAACTCCACAACACAAGTCACCCCTTTTCTTTCAAACATCAAAGGCAAGAACTTTCCATGAACTAGGGAAATACCCTTCAACTTTTTTTAGCAATAACAAACTCAACACCACTTCAAGCTAAACAACACCAGACACATATTCCTCCTCCCAAACCAAACCAAACCAAAACCCCACCATTCACTACTCTAAAGTCAAAACCACAAGAAACCACTCCCCAGAGTCCCCAATAGCACTTGAAAACACACAAAAATAACTAAATAAACAAATAAGAACATTAGAATACCCACAACAACAATAGAAAATAAAAAAAAAGGGAAATTCACAACTTTCTCCCAGTTTCAAATGCCAGAGACAACAACCACAGGTTATTATTACAGCAACAAACGCTACCCATTTGAGCGAAAACAAACAATCGAAGATAACGCCCACACAGTTTACTACAACAACAAACGAACACGACCCTTTAATTTTCTGGCATTGGAGAAGAGGAAAAATGAGAAAAAGAAAAAGAAAAAAAATGAACTTTATTTTTGGAAATTGCTCACTCTTGTGAAATGAAATCTAAGACATGAAAAAATGGTGGAATCTCGCAAGTTGGGTACCTCCAAACACAAGGAATGAGACCCGCTACAGCGTTATCTCCACAGAACGGATACAATACAACCTACAACGTTTTCAAAACAGAAAATAAAAATAAAAAATAAAAAGAACACTGATCGCTAATAACATATCCCACGGAAAAGAAAATAAATGCTTTTCCTTTTCTGCAAAGAAATTTCGATGCTTTTTTTTTAATTTTTATTTTTCTTCGGTCTCTCTCTCCAGTTTTTATAGGGTCCAATGGAGTCTGATCCATATTGGCATGTCTTGAAAAATTAAGAGTGTGTGTTAACAAAGACAATTATCTCTTTTGATCGAATTATACATCTTTTATTCCAAATTTATCATATTTAATGCATATAATTTCTTTTATAAATTTTAATTGATGTCATTTTCCTTAAAAAATTGTTAATTACTATATTTTTCAACTATTTTTTTCTTTTTCTTTTTTAAAAATAAACATAAAAACACGAAGTGTCTCATTTTCAATTAGTCATAATAAAAAATGTAAATTACATTAATTATCTTTGATATTTCGTAGAATTACATTAATTTTTGCTTTTATTTACTTTTACATTAATCTCATTTAATTTTTGAATTTAATTTTTGAATTTTTTTTTCTGACCAAAATATTGATATGAAATAGTCTTCACTAAAAATAACGATTAATCTTTATTATAGACTATAAACACATAAAAAAAATTATCTCATAAAATAATGTATTCTATGTCCAAAGTTATATTTAAATTCGAGATAACTTAATTAAGAGACATACATTATTATTACTTTTATCGATCATTATTAGTATTCCATTATATATTATACTAACACCACTTTTTTAATTATATGAAAAATATTACACCCGACTTCATGTAAAATTAGGTTACGATAATGATTAAAAAGTATTAGAAATTTGTATAATTTCAGGATATTTCATGTATGAAGAATGTAATTTACTCTCATAAATAAGAAAAGTGTCCTTTATATTCATCTCTTTGGTTATCATTTTTAAAAATCACTATTTTAGTCTTTAAAACTATAAAGTGTTGTCTCATTTTAGGCTTTTATCACTTATGTTATATAATTTTTTGAATTTTGGACTAAAGAGAATAACAAAATATAATTTCAATGACCTTTTTTTTTGTTTTATTACTTTTATGAACTAAAGTGACAATATCTCGTACTTTTGAGAATCAAATTGATTATTTATCTTAATATTTTTTCAAGTAAATGGATAATTTTGTTTTCTAAATTTGTAGGACTTGTCATAGCTCTTGAATTAAATGTTTGAATGTTATATCCATGATCATATTAGTTTACTAATAAGTTGTTGATCCGAGGGATACTAAATTTGATTTCCTTAAATAATATTTCAAGTTCAAATCTTGTAGATGAAAAAAAATATGATTGGGAAGAGAGAATTTCACTTTTTTAAGTAATAATTTCAAAATTGTTAATAATTTATATTTTTTAAAATTATCATCATCGTTTCACTTTTTTACTTAATTATTTTTCACTAAATAAATTAGCGTGTAGTAGTCATTTTCTTTTTTTAAAATAAAAAAACTCATTTTTAACCTCACAAGAAAAAATGAAATAATCTTATTTATAATATTTATTTCTTAATTGAATACAACAATTATAAATTAATTCAGAACATTTTAATTAAAATAATTAATATAAAATAATGCTTTTAACAAAAATCTTATGAAAGGGAATAAAAAATCTTATATATAGAGACATTATATTTATGAGATATGTAGTAAATGTATAAAGTAATTCTATGCTGTAATCTAATCTTATTTATCAAGATGGTAAGTTCTTTAATTTATATGATAATTATTTTAAGAAATATTTTAACAATAATTTATGATTAAATGATATTATAAAACTACTGTACTATAAGACCATTAAACTCATATTGTATTTCATTTGATAAAGTTATATTTTTAAAATATCAAATATCAAACATTATTGCAGTGTAAAAAAAAAATTTATTCAACATGTCTAAATATAAAGGAAGGATTTATTTATCTGCTAACCGTGGTCTCGGTGTTGAGCCTTTAAGTCAATATTTGAATAAAATTGGTAACAAATTTGAATCAAATAATAATGATCAAATGATAACGATGTGTATTTTAATCAAGTAGTTCATCATTCGAATTTTAATTAATCTTTATGTATAAAATAAATTATGTTAAGAGAAAAATATTTACTTTTTATATGATCTCCGACAATTTTATACCAATATGATTAAAAAAAATAAAATAAAAAATATTAATTTTTTTTTACAAATAAAAATAATGTACCTAGAACACAAAACAGTGATATAAAAATACTTTTATATCAAATAATATTGTTGACAAAAATATTTTAATGTTTATTTCGTTGATATTTGGAATTAGTTTCACATACCTTAATACACATTTAAATATAAAATTTGTGAGCAACATTAATCCAAAGAGATATTTTATCCATGTTGGTCAAATTAGAATGTACTAAAAATATAAACATTTTTAATATTTTATTTAATTACAAATTTTTATATATAATATGTTTATTAATTTTTATAATATTTTTTTCAAGTCATATCTGAAATATATTTCCATTGATAGTTTAAAAATCTTTACACTAAATAGTATATAAAAATTAATCTCAGAATTTTATCAAACTCTAAAACGAAACGAATTTGATTTAGTTATCAGTGAAAGTAAAAAGAAGCTAACAAAGATTTTGTTTTCTTCTGCTTTTACTGTGAATCTATTATTTAAGTATTGTTCTGTTATTATTGGTTTGTTTCTATACAGACCTTACGAAACGAAAAAGTTAGATTATTGATTGCCCCTACCAGGGAAAGGTTACTGAGTCAGTGTCCCAACCACAGGTCATGTCTCTAACATGTTTATTTATAATGGAATTAAAATTTAAAAGACTATAATGGGTTTGGTTTAGCAACGAAATACTTGGCTTGAAAGGATGGAGTTTTACTTCTGTTATCAATTTCTTTTGGTATACCAAAATATCACCATAACCTTTTTTTTATTGAAATTTATTATATGTTTTGGCCTTTAAATGAATTAGTCCTTCTTTATTTATTTTTTAACTTTTATTGGGATTCTTTTATCTTATGTTTGGATCAGGAATTTTAAAATTTCAGGGAATTTTAAATGTCTAGAATTTGAATTGCTTTGATTTTAATTTCTTTTATTTTTTAAATGTTTTGTTTGGATAAATTAATTCAAATTTCTTCAATTTTAAATTATTTTTTTGGATAGGACAATTCAATTTTCTTCATATGCAAAATTTCAATTTTATATTTTAAATAGATGAAATTTTAATATTAAACTTTATAAAAAAAACAAATACAATCTAATTTTGAAATATTAATTAAAAAATATTTTTCAATTTTTAATAATTTAAAAATACAAAATATTGATAATTTTAATTAGGGTTGTTTTGCCTGACCACAACTAGTGATGTTTTTAAACCGACATCAACCAAGACTATTTTTCAGTCAACATCAAATAGGGTTTTTATTGTCAAAGTATGCCAGAAATATTTATCAACTGACGTTAGTCGGGGCTATTTTTCGACTAACGTTGGTTGAGTTTATTTTTCAGTCGATGTTGGCTAGGTTTTTTTTACCAACGTCGGTTAGGATTTCTTTGGCGCCGGCTAGGGTCTTTTTGAACGACATTGACTAAGGCTATTTTTAGCCAACGTTGGCCTAAAAAATCCTAGCAGGTGTTGACAAAAAAATTTATCCAATATCGGCTAAAAAATAGCTTGGTCGATGCCGACCAATAGAACCTTCCTGATGTCGGCCAAAAAACATCATTGGTCAACGTTGGCCAAAAAACATCATTGGTCAACGTTGGCCAAAAAATCCCTAGTCAAAGTTGGTTAAAAAATAGCCATGACCAATGTCGGACAAAAAACTTTACCCAACATCGACTATAAAATAGTCTTGGCTGATGTTGGCTAAAAAATAGTTTTGATCGATGTCAATTGAAAAAACTCTAAGTGGATGTCGATCGTAAGAACCTAGTCGATGTCGACTAAAAATAGTCATACCTAATGTCGGTCAAAAATACCTAGCTGGTGTTAGCAGAAAAAATCCTAACCAACATCAACCAAAAAACCTAGCTAATGTGGTTAAGAAATAGCTCTGGCTTATGTCAACCAGAAAATCGTAGTCGATGTCAGCAAAAAAAAAATCCTAACTGACGTCGGCTAAGAAAATCTAGTTGACATCAGCCAGAATACCCTAGCTAACATCGACTGAAAAATAACCCTAGCCGATATTGGCTAAAAATAGTTTTGGCTGATGTTGGCTGAAAAAAACCTAACTGACGTCGGCTGAAAAACCCTAGCAGATGTCTACTCAAAAGTTAGTCATGATCGATGTTAGTAGAAAAAATCTAGCCAACTTCGGTCAAAAAAATCATTGGTCAACATGAACTGAAAAAACTTGGATGACAACGACCAAAAATATCCTTGGCCGACGTCAGCAAAAAATTTCCATGACTGACGTTAGTGAGAAAATAACCCTAACCAACATCATCTAAAAAAAATCTTAGCTGATATCGAAAAAAAATAGCTTTGGTTGACATCATACAAAAAAAATTTTGACCGAAAAATAGCTTTGGTCACTCGTAGTTGTGAGTGTTGCACGAGAAAGAGTTGCACGCAAGAACGTGAGTTAAAGTGAGTATCTCCAAAAAAAGAATTTCAAATTCTATATTTTTTGAGAGAATTTGAAATCTCACTGTTTTAATCAATCAAAATGATTCATAAAAATACCAAAAATTAAATCTCTTTTCAAATATTTTATCCAAACAAGCTATTTTATCATGAATCCTTTTAAATTCATTGGAAAAAATGAATTCTCCTACTGAATTGCTCCATCCAAACACACTATTAAGGAATACATTAAAGGAACTGATTAAAGAACTTATAATATGTATTATTAAATGTTACCAATTGTATATAAAAACAAATATTTAATGTTTTTTATATTTAAAATATAACAAATATCTTTCTCTAAAAAAATAATAAATATCTTTAACAAAATGTCTTTTTACTTTTCTTTTCTAAATTGATTAGTTTTCTTCTTTCTTTTAAAAAATATTAAAATTGTTATGAAACTATGCAAAGAGATAACATATATATATATAAAGAAAGTAATTAAAGATAGAGTTAAGACACTAGAAAGATAAAGAAAATTTCACCAGAGAAAAGAAAGATGAAAAAAAATTGTGTATTATTTCAAATTTGATACAAGTAAATAGAAAATTATCTATATACTCCACATCAATGGGTAAAAAAAAAGTAAGAAATTAATTTTGTAATTATTTACAATATCCTCTCAATATCATATCCTTGGCAAATGAAACTAATCAAATCATTTCATTATTATTTATTAGAAGAAATTCAAATCAAATCAAACAACTAATGGGCATCCATGAAAAAAAAAGTAGTAAATACTATAATTATCTTCTATTAAAGACAATCATGTTTAAATTGTGTAAAATCATGAACAATAAACTCTTCCTTAGGATATTTAATACAAATTGCATATTTGTGTTTGACAAGATATCTTAGTTTTTAACCTTTTTTTACTATCTGAAAAAACTTATATAATTGTTCCGTATTCTTTTAGTAACTTTTAATATTTTTAAAATGTTAGTTGAAGTAAATTTTTTAAAATGCTACTTTTTTATATTTATCCACCTTTTGTCCTTAAATATTTATTAGATTTATTTTTTAATATTTTATATTTAGGGTAAAATTTTATTAGTTTAACTCTTTTTTGACATATAATAGAGTTTTTTTATTTTCATTTTTATATTTTTATTATATATTATATTTATAGTAATATATAACAAGTTTATATAGGTTTTTTTTTTTATTTTGGATATTTTATAAATAAAAAATACAAGTTTTTAACATTAATTTAATACTAAAGTTATAAATACTACAAAATATATTTTTTTTCAAGAAAATCGATTAAAATTTTATATGCTAATCTATGTAATTTTACATTTTTAGCTACTTCAACAAATAATTTTACTAAACATTTATAATTTAATGAGATAGTTTTGAACTTTCAGCTGACTTCCAATGATCAATAAGTTTTTTAACTTTTAGCTAAGATTATGTTAACAAGTCATTTTAGTTAGTTTCTAACTCTTTTATTAGCTGAAAAGTTGTTTGACGTAAACAAATGTTTTTATTAACTTCTATTATTTTTTGAAAAACTACTTGTTTTTTAAAATGTTAGTTTTTAGTTTTTTATATTTATTATTTGTTACTCTTAAAATATTTTAAAATTTTTTTATTGCCCATTTTAAATTGAACATGAATTTATTATTTATTTTTTTTACTCATTTCTCCTACATATTTTTATACTATTTTATTTTAATCATTGTACTATTTATAATATTTAATTATTCTTTCAACATTATACTTCAAGAAAAATACAATGAGTAAATGTTAGATTTACTTTATTTGAATTTTCTATTATTTTTTTGAATATTTTTATATCATAATTTATTTTAACTATTGCTCTAATTAACATAATAAAAAAATAATGTCTATATAAGTGTATTTTTTACTTTACTTTAAATTTGATTAAAAATATTTAAGACATAACATAAGATTAATAGTATATATATATATATATATATATATATATGAAAAATATAATAATTGAAACTAAAAATGTGATGAAAACAATTTAACAAGAGTTTAAAATTAATTTAAAAAAATTATATACTTCAAAATACATTTTTTCTCATAAAATAAAATAGTAATTGTATAAAATTATCATACAAATATGTTTACTTTTGTCATTTTACATTTCCAACTACTTCAACAGATAATTCTACAGAACATTTATGATTTAATAAATTAGTTTTTCAATTTTCAGTTAACTTTCTAACTAGTTTTGATGAACATAACCTAACTTTTCAACTAGTTTGACAAAAGTCTTAATGTTTGAACTCGAGGCCACAAGTTTAAGTTAGAAAAATCTCATCTCATTGATCCCCAGACTTAATGGTCTATAAAATAATTATACTCTACACTATTTACTGAATGCTCGTTACCTAAAGACAATTTCATTACAATATTACTAAAAAAATTTATGTGAAACAAAACTATAATAAAGAAAAAATAATACATGATTGTTTTAATATGTAATATTTCCTTTTATTCACCAACAAATATTATCTTAATGTCATTCAATACCACATAATTAAAATCCTTTTGAGGAGAATTTTCTTGGGAAAAACAATGGTTAAGGAAAAAGTACATTATGTATAATGTATCTCAAAAAGTCAATGCACTTGACTAAATTGTAATTTGTTCTCTTGTTAATTTATTATCTACAATTTTTGTCATTTTTTCTCAATTTAGTCCCATTTTTTTTAAAGTCCTCAATTTTGGTATAATTCTCAATTTAATAAACATAAATCCTTTCAAATAAAGGTCCTTGTGGGCTGATATCACATTTAATCATAACTTTACTGTTTCGACTAGTCACCAAAACACTAATAAATCATTAGTTAATGGGTAAAGTAAACAACCAAATGATAAATTGAGGATTCAATCAAAATTGTGGATTTTAAAAAGTTAGGGACTAAAATTGTTAGAAAAAAATAAGGAGATGGAAATTGCAGATCGTAAGTTAAAGGGGACAAAATGTAAATTAACCAAATTTTTTTGCAAAAACTTTAATGCGTGAATGATAGGTTTATTAAGGGTCTGATTCTATTATGATGAAAGTTAATGTACTAATCATAACAATAACAATAGGAGGTATTCAAATTAATTTTTTGTAACTACAAACAAGATATTGAAGAAATAATATATTTATGCAAAAATATAAACAAATAATTTGCCTTATATAAAAATAGTAGGATACAATTGACATTTTTCCTTGTTCAACTATTAACTATTTACTACTTGCATCCAATAGTTCCTAAGCAATAACCTATGAATTTCTTCCAATAATAAATTATGTTTGTTCTTTGATTACAACTAGAGATAACCCAACCTAAACAACTCATAGTAATAGACATACCTTATCCTGTCAATCTCTAAGGAATATCCCATCCTTTTAAGAATTCAAGCAAATGATAATGTAGATTTTTTTTTTGTTACTAAAGGATAATATAAATAACACTTTAATAGTGAGAAAATACCACACGAATAAAGCAAATTGGTTTAGGAAAATTGACAAGAATTCAAAAAGATCTTTCAAAATAATGTACATTGTTCTATGTGTTTTTAGAAACCTTTAGATATTATTAAATAGCATAAAGGTATTTTAGGAAAATACTAAAATTTTTAAGAACACAGTAAATGATATATTGAGCATTGAAGACTAAAAACTTGGGTAAAATAATTGATTATAACATTAAATCATTTATTAAAGCTAGTTTAGAAATCACTTCTCATGAAAACAATATCAATAATTTCTTACTATTTTAAAATAATCAACATTTTTCTAATTTGTGTAACCTTGCATATGCACAGGTTAGGCCTTATTAACTATCCATTTTTCGACTAACTAGTTAATTTTGATTCTTTAAAAAAAAAATTATCTTTCCGATTTATTTTACAGATCCCCATGATATAATCTCTCACTTCCTACCAATATTAATTTACACAAATCTCTCATTGCAGCTTAATTATTCTATCTGAACCCATTTTTTGGTGCATCATTGTGCAAGTCTCTCACATGAAAATGAATATACTCCTTCACACATCCAACAAATATGTCATATAGTATTATCTAAAAAAATATATTCCTACAAAGATGGAAAAAGCAGCTAACAAAAAAATAACATGAAAATATTATCGTACAATATTTAGACACTCATGAAAAAAAACCATGATTCCCTGCATAACAAAAAAATAACTACCTTTGCAACATTGTTACTTCTTCATCAATTCATCAACTTGTGTAAAAAAATTATACTAATAATAAATGACACCAATATTTTTTATAATAAATGTTCATAGCTAAATAACAATTAGCAAACTCTTGGTTCTCACATTAGATGTTCACAGCTTATGTTTCATAATGATAATGCAAACTTTTGCTTCTCAAGACAATAGTAGCATCTAATATTGTAAAAACAAAAAGAAGGAAAGACATAACAATAGTAATATATAATAATACTAAAAAACAAAAATCACTCTATCCCCAAAAGTTGAATATAAAACTTGAGATAAAAAATAAGATTTAAATTTTCTTGCGATTGAATTTCTTTCTTCCTTTTCTTTGACATTATTGACAAATAATGATGTTTTTTATATAGACAAGTTGTACTATGGTGGCCACTTCTCTTGCAAAATGTATAACTTCTAGTCGTCTTCTCTAATTCTTTTTCACCTTTTGATCATTTTGTCTTGGGACGACCTTTTGCTGTTGAACTTGGAGGAATGCTAACAAAATTAATATCTTTGTACTCGATGCTATCAATAGATGAATCTTTATCAATAAATTCTCCTTCACTTGGCACCGAAAAAGATTTAACTGGTCTATGAAATTTGTCACGGCACCAACATAATTGAAACTTGAAAACAATGTTTATGGAGGAATATTGTCAATACATGCCAACAAAGAATATCACAAAATTCAAAATGCTTACTACTGCAACTAACCACACCACCATCCTAGAAGACTTTATGCTTTTGTGACTGTTGCTCCTTGTAATGTTGTACAATGCATTCCATGATTTTCTTCACATATTTTGTGTTGAGTTGCTCTTTCAAACTCCTTCAAAAACTTATTGAAAGCAGCTGTTGTGAAAACATTATAAACATGCTCCTCTACGTATACAACATAGTATGATGTAATTGTTGTTGTCCAATGTTCTCGATGACAAAATCAATCTATAATATTAGATATGAAAACCAATTTAGAATTTAAGCTACTTCATATGGTACTACAATCCAATTACCACCAATTATTAAATACTTGCAATGTAAAAATAATCCACAAAACAGGATAGACAAGAAACTAAAATATCATATGAATTCTTGTTTAAAAAGTTGGATTACACACGAGCAAGATAAGTAAAGCATTTCACATCTATTTATATCGTCAAATGTTTCAGTTGTTATCATACCCCTAAAGAAATGTCCATGAAGATAAGATGATACCCAATATTGCTTGACTTCATACAAGCCTTTTATGTGCTTATTTGCTTCTAGGTTGAACTTAGAAACATTAATAGCCCATTCTTGTTCAAAATCATTAATATTGTCGAGCATGTAAATCCTATAAAAAATAGTACACCATGATGAATCGACGAATAAAAGTAAGTCAACCACTAAATTTAGCAGTAATATGACATGTTAGTGAATGACATTTCAAGAGAAACTACTTAAGTTATCCATGGATCTTGGTCAATAATTATTGTCTTTGGAGGTTTCTTCATTATAGAAAAAAGTTTGTATGCAAGAAAAAGTTGCCAATAAGAATATGCATAGGATTGCTATTTAAAATAAATTATAGTAAAACTTTACAAAATTTAAGAAAAAGAGGGATGTGTAATAACTAAATTTCATTGATCATTGCAATGTAGCAATTGCTTTATTTCAAAGGAGCGCACATCCAAACAATAGTGTCCTTTCATGATTGTCAACTCCAATAAAAATGCCAACAAACATATTATAAGAATTCACTTTATAAGTGGTGTCAAATGCAACAACATCTTCATACTCTTGGTACAATTCAAAGCAATGAGGTGGCAACAAAAAATATGCTCCAACATCTTATGTTCATCAAGAGTAAATCCAAATTGGAAGCAAGAATTTTTCTCCTTGACACGCTTACAAAATTGGAAAAAATATTAGCATCATTATCCACATTTTGTTGGTGAATCTTATTGAAAAAGTTATAAACATCCTTTTGAAGAAAAGGAAAAGGAAGATCTCCTTTCTTCACATTTTTCTCAAGCTCATTATTTGTTTGACTAGAAGACCAACATCCTTTAATAACCAAATTTTCTTCTCATCTTCTTCAAAAATGTTCCAGAAGATGCAAAGAAGCGTACATGCTCTAGAGGCAATCATTCATGATCTCGGTCAAATATAAATTCAATAACTTACCATTCTTCTGGAGAAATCTCAAAGGATTTCTCCAACTTGATTGCCAAGGCAACCTTACATCCACTTCTTGAAGATTATCTATTTGTTTGCTCTTTAGATGGGTTATAAAAAAATTTATTTGGAAATCCTCCATGGTGAAGTATGTAATCATGCCCATTTATTATCCATTTTTATTAAGAAAATGATTTTTTCGAATTGAGAACTCATTTATTTTAGCATAATCCTCATGAAACCTATAAGCTTCTTCTTCACTTAAGAAACATTGTTGAGTAGAAGGTTCAAAATAATTTTCAATAACATTTTTAAGAGAACCTTCATGGTCATCGTTACTCATATCAACTACTCCACATCCAAAATTATCACATGATTCATCATTTGAAAGATTGTTCAAATTAATCAAATTTGTGACTCTCAAGTCTCAACCTACATAGATAAATTGATAATGATATTGTATTGCTAAAATTTTCACAATATAAATATATTCATACTAATTAATTTAATTAAAAATTGTTTAAAACTAGTAAATTAAAAAAGAGAGAAAAAGACACATTCAATTTGTATTGTTTAGTAGTCAAGAGTCATGACTCTATCAAATAAAAAATATACAATATATATAAAAATTATTATTATTTGAAAAAAAATACTTAGTGGTGTCACAAATTTCTATTAGCTTGGTTCCTTGAATCTCTTATATCTTCGACATGTTGGGTTGAAGACTTGAAGCCAATTCATTGAAAACAACTCTAAATTCATTGTAGTAAAATGTTATTTAAAAAATTAAATTATTCTCACAAAAATGACAAGTAATCATAGTACTTTTTTTTCTATCTATTGCTTACAATGTGTTTTTGTATTGTTTTTATAACAACATACAACATTAATGAAAAATAAAAAAGGAAAAACAATTTTAAAAAAGAAAAACTAAGTACCTTATAATCTTTAGTCCTTTGATTGATGTAAAATATTATTTTGGTGAAGAAAGGCATAAGACTGTATAGTTTTCAGAGGTAGGAGATTTGTGTTAATTAATTTCTATTTTATTGATAGGAAGAGAGAGATTATATTATAGTGAGATTGTAAAATAAACGAAAGAAAACCTTTTTTTTAAGAATCAAAATTAGTTAGTTTGTTGAAAAATGGGTAATTAATAAGGCTTATAATAACATGTGCAGGGTCGTATAGGTTAGAAAAATCGATTAATCAATTAATATTTTGTAGCATAAATAATATCAATTATGAGCATGGATGAAGCTAGGTTTAGAACTTAGGTCACACAAACAATAAAAATTAATTTCTATTCAATAGTATTTGAGTATTAAATTTTATATAAAATATTTACAATTATGCATTTTTCAAATCAATTCAAGAACATATCTAGAAAATATAGCTAATAAGGGTTGATTGAGTCTTTCATTCACATTAGTTGTTAGTACATCAGTTATTCATTTTATGAGTCACTAATGACATTTATTATTTTATAAAAGTCCATTTTATTTATGAAAATTTCATATTGATTGTTTTATAAAAATTTAGTAAGTTATAATGAATTATATTAGTCCTTTGATTATCTTTTGGCAATCAATAATCATTGATGAAAAATTAGTAGAGGTAAAATGTTGTGTCATTTTACTAAAACAAGACAAGAAAAATGAAAAAAAAATTAAGAAGAATAATCATAGAATGAGAGAGCATTTGTTGGTATGTTATAAAATTCAAGATATTAAACCTTTATAAAACATTAGTAAATTTACTCCATTGACAAAAGTTAATAAATAAACCTTATTTCATAAATCAATTTACAATTCAATCAATAAAAAAAGAAATACTAATGAAAACATTTTATTTCAAATAAAATTGTGATAATATATTATAAAAGGAAAAAACTATTAAAAAGAAAATTAATAATACTCAAGTGTAATTATTTCTTTAACCAAAATTATAAAAAAAAACATAATATTTGTATGAACAAAGAGAGAAAATGTCATTAAAATTAACAAATTATCTTAATAAAATAATATCAATAATATATATTAACAAAATTAAGGAGGGCCAAGGCCTTCTAAAAATATAAATAGATTTATACCTAATTATGTGTTCTCATAATTGATTATTTCAGTGAGGCAATATAAACAAAACTAGAATAAAAATAATTAATTATGCCTTATAGATAATATATTATCTTGAGTTGGAAACAACATTAACAAGTTTTTGACCTAAAAATGGATCAAATCAATTTATTAACATCTAACAACTTTAAAAAAACTTAAGGCTTAATTACAAATTTTATTACTTAACTTCAATTATTTTGCAAATTTTACCACCTATGTTTTTTTTTCAAATTTTATCAGTCAAGTTTTCCATATTTACACATTTTATCATTTATGACATGTCACAATAAGTTAAGGAAAAAATGAAATGACGTCGTTTTGTTACCAATGTGATGGTAAAATGCGCAAAAAAAATGGATAATAAATTTTACGAAATGTGAAAAGATAGGTGGTAAAATTCACAAAAAAAACTCGGGTTGTAAAATCCGTAAAATGATGAAGTTTAGTGGTAAAATCTGTGAAAAAAATTGGATGATAAATTCACGAATTGATGAAAGTTAGGTGAAAAATTCTACAACTAAGCTAAAATTTAAATCAGATTTGGAACATTTCTAAAGACATTTAAGCATGAATCAAAATCAATTGAGCTAAGTTTGGTTGAACTAGGAATTCTTACATAAGTTCTAAGAAAATGGAGCCTAAGACTTCATAAGTTAAAACTTTAATTTTTTGTATAGGTGAAGAATTATACCTTACTAATAAGTTAACTTTACTAATAGGTTAAGATCAAATATGATATTAAGTCATATGTGACCAATAAGATATATCAATGCTTTAATTTCATTATGGTACAACATTTCACATAAATAGTGTTGCTTTCTTTTCTCGAGATATAAGATGATATTTATTTATATTTAGTAACTATATGATTGAGAGAGAAAAAACTTGATTCATCCTAGATTCGACACTTTAAATTCTTTATTTAATTTCAAATCTTATTAGAACTCTTTAGGAACCTTAATAACATTTAACCCATCAACACAACATTGATAATTATAGTAACTAACTTTTAGATATTTTCATGAAAATTCATGGACAAATAGGTCATTTTATGCACTTCATTCAATTATGTATAACTTCAATTTATATAGAAATTTACTAAATTTGCTTGAATAATTCATTCAAGAACAAAAAAAAAACTTTAGGCAAGTTAAATCCTTCATAAAGTTTTTCATAAATATATTTTATCAAATGAGTTATTAACAAGAATTGTCAAATTATTGTCAAAAATAACTAGAATCCCCAATATTTGCAGAGCAAGGTATGATCCAAAGTCATTTCTTGGAGACACATTTCATCAAACACGAGTTATTCATTTGAAACAAAGGAAGTTCTTTTAATTCATAATTTAAAAATAGAATACAAAATAAAATTTAAATAAAACTGAAAATAAATTCAGACAAACACTTAAGGATTCAATGCTTTGGTAAATCATCACAGTTCCAAAAAATAAAAAAATTTTATTATCACACAATCCAATTCAAAATAATGAGACAAACACCTCACATTCGTTCATCAAAATAAAAAAATACAACTGCATATCTCAATTGAAATGAATTCAAACATAATTCAAATTGAAACAAACAATCAATTGATCACTATGAAATGATTAATCAATCCTATGCCTAATTCCCAATTCAATTTCCCAAATCTCAACACAATCATACATAAACACAGAAAATGGAAAAACAAAAAAAAGGGGGAAAACATAAATCATAAATTTGAAAATTAAAAATAGAGGGACTCAAATTTACCAAAAGTTTGGGATCCTTGGATTGAAATGGATTTAGCTCTCCATAATCATCTTCATTGAAAATTTCAATAGAAAATTCAAAAGAGAAAAGAAAGGGAGAAGAAAGAAGATGAAAGACAAGAGAACGAAACCTAATTAAATTTTTGAAATGTAAAAATTGTGGTGTAAAATGTTGTGTCTATAAGAGAGTAGGTGTATTTATTACAAGAACACAAATAAAATAAATATGGACTCTTAAGTACAACTTAAACCTACTCTTGAAATCCCAGACCTATTAAAAATACTATTGGGCCATTAAACATAAAACTAGGCCCAAAAATACAAAACTCTAATTTTCTGGTGCAAGATAGCTACATCAAAGCTCAATTTTGACCCTTGAGACCTCAAAATTAGGTTGAGCTCACGAGACATCCAAATTATAGAAATTCTCAGTTTCTTTCAAATAAGATTAAAATCAAATGAATCAAAGTTTCATGTAAATACTTATCTCAAAATTAGGCAGAGCTCGCGAGACATCAAAATCATAGAAATTTGTGGTCTCTTTCAAATAAGATTAAAATCAACTGAATCAAAGCTCCATGTATATATTTATGGCATGTATGGTAAAACAATGTCTAAATGAGAAAATATATGAAAATTAATAAAACTCAACACTTGGCCCAATGAGGCCCAATGGCACAAAAATTAGCTAAAAGGATAAAAAAAATCATTAAAGTATGTAAATTATGCACAAATTAAGCCACTAATGTGATGAGGACATAACCAAGGGTAAGGACCATGAAGCACTTGAAGGGCCCATGACCAGAGGCAGACTTAAACAAGCCTAACACGTCATAGAGACAAGGCTGGTCATTTGTATAGCTGCCATTGATGATGATTGAAGGCCCAAGTGGAGAAAGATGAAGGCCCAGAGGCAGAGGCACTACCAAGACTACTAATTGTTGTTGAAGGCCCAAACTAACTTGAAGGCCCAAGTTAAATAAGTTTTTAGTTATAATTTATTTTTATTGTAATTTAGGCCTAAACTGTTTAGAAGGCCCATGTCTATTTTTATCTTTTTGTTCAAATACACTATAAGTATTTGTTTTTGTTTTCAATAAAGGAAACTTTTGGCATTTGATAAAATTGGGTGAGAGTTTCTCTCTGAGTTCCTTGTTGAACCAATCTCAGACTTATCAAGGTAATCCTTGTGGCGTCTATCCTGACTTATCTTCCTTCACCGGAAGTGGCGTCATCCAAATCTCTGTAGCCTGTATCAAACAATCCGCTCCTACTCAGGTTCACATCATCTGGTATCAGAGCTTCGGCTCTTGATACAGGTTCTATCCTATCCTATTTTTCTTCTTTGTAATTTGTCTAGGTTCGCGTTTTTGTCCTTGTTCTGTTATTTGCGTTCTTGTTTACATCTTGTTTCGTTCTTGTTTGCGTCTTGTGTTCTGTTATTTGCGTTCTTGTTCTTGTTCTTGTCACGTTCTTGTTCTTGTTTCCTGTGTCTTTCAGACTTTGTCAAAAAAAAAATCTGTTTGACTTCTTGTTTCTTGTTCTTGTGCCTGTCATATTGTATCCTATCTTCTGTTCATAACTTTTGTTTCAGCCTATTCGAATTCTGTTTGGGGTAAAAATTGCCTAATTGCCGAATTGTTAAATTGTCAAATTTGCCTAATGATGATTGCCTATTGAACGAATTCTAATAGCTGGACGTCTGAAAAAAAAAACAAAAAAAAAAAAGAGAATGAAAAAAAAGAAAGAAAGAAAAAAAGGAAACAGTTGCAAAAAAAAAAGTTGCAAAAATTTTGAAAAAAAAAAGTGGGTGTTTGATCTTTGAACACGAAATTGAGGCATTTAGAGGTGTTTTTTTGAAAGAAAATCGTGAAACAAATCCCCTTATCTAGATTCTCCTCTGAATTCTGAGCGTTTTGATATATAGTGGGCCTCAAACGGACAACCGTAGCAAAAGTTATGAGCATTTGAAGTTTACTTGTCCTATCTGTTGTCATATCTGTTGTTCTATCTAATATCTTATCTGTTATCCTATCTAATATCTTATCTGTTATCCTATCTGTTACCCAAATTAAAGCTCATCTGTTATCCAAATCCAATCTAATATATTATTATCCAAATCAAGTCCAAGTTGTTATCCCAAATCATATCTGTTTGTAATCATTATATTGTCTTTCCTTTTATTTTATATTACCTTGTGTGTCTAATTTGGTCCATCCAGGAACTTAAGAGGAAACACGAGTGGTAAAAGGCAAGAGGGAATACATTACACAAAAGCCTATTGAGAGCATTAAACACGAGTGTACTACCATCTAAGAGTTAAACACGTGAGTAGAGTGTTGTGAGGTCCTGAAACCTTAATAATTTTTATTGCACATTTTTTTTCCTGTTGAATTATGGCTGGAGCAGGTGGTGGTGGTGACGAGTATCATCAGTTGGACGGAGCTCAATGTCTGTTACTGGATGCGATGAATGCACAGATGCAATGATTGTTGGATCGTACCAATGAGGAGGTCTATGGACGACTAGAAGCTTTGGAGAACCAAGCCAATCAGAATGCTAGACGAAATATAGATGGGAATAGAGGTAACAATGGCGGTAATGATGGACCGAGGCAGAACCGGGTTGAGGGAGTAAAGTTCAATGTTCCTCCCTTCAAAGGTAGAAGTGATCCAGATGCCTACCTAGACTGGGAAATGAAGACTGAGCACGTATTTGCCTGCAATGACTACACTGATGCGCAGAAAGTCAAGCTAACAGTAGCTGAATTCTCCGACTATGCCCTTGTTTGGTGGCATAAATACCAGAGAGAAATGTTGAGAGAGGAACGGCGAAAGGTAGATACATGGACTGAGATGAAAAGGGTGATGAGAAAAAGGTATGTGCCCACTAGCTATAACAGAACCATACGACAGAAACTCCAAGGGCTATCCCAAGGAAATTTAACCGTGGAAGAATATTATAAAGAGATGGAAATGGCGTTAGTGAGGGCCAACATCGAAGAGGACTCCGAAGACACAATGGCTCGTTTCCTGAATGGTCTAAACCCTGAAATCAGAGATGTTGTTGAATTACAAGAGTATGTGGCGTTGGATGACTTGTTACATAGGGCGCTCCGGGTTGAACATCAAATTAAAAGAAAAAGTGCAACAAGGAGGACTCACCCAATACTTACAACCAAAACTGGGCCAACAGATCCAAGAAGGAGGGAGGTAATTTGTTCCGACCTGCAGCCACATCCCCGCATGGAAAGTTAGCAGCGTCCAATGTAGGTGGAAGCAAACATAACACCTCCACTTCCTCATCCAATATTGGAACCAGAAATATAAAATGTTTCAAGTGCTTAGGCAGAGGACATATTGCTTCTGAATGTCCAACCAGGAGGACCATGATCATGAAGGCTGATGGAGAAATCACTAGTGAGTCTGAAATCAGTGAAGAAGAAGTGGAAGAAGAAGATTATGAGGAGGAAGCTATGTAGGGTGATATGTTGATGGTGAGAAGGCTGTTGGGAAATCAAATGCAGCCACTGGATGACAATCAAAGAGAAAATATTTTCCACACCAGGTGTGTAATTAATGGTAAGTTGTGCTCTTTAATTGTTGATGGAGGAAGTTGTACCAATGTTGCAAGTTCCACATTAGTGACCAAACTAAATTTGGAAACTAAGCCCCATCCTAGACCATACAAACTTCAATGGCTTAGTGAAGATGAAGAGGTAAAAGTGACTCAACAGGTTGAGGTGTGTCTCACCATTGGGAGATATAATGACAAGGTGCTGTGTGATGTGGTCCCAATGGAAGCGACCCATGCGCTGTTAGGAAGACCGTGGCAGTATGATACCAAGGCAGTGCATGATGGCTTCACCAACAAAATCTCTTTCAAGCAAGCTGACAAGAAGATTGTTCTCAAACCGTTATCTCCTCAAGAGGTTTGTGAGGATCAGATAAAAATGAGAGAAAAGAAAAAGAGTGAGACACTTGAGAGGAAAAAGAGTGAGACACTTGAGAAGGAAAAGAGAGGAAAGAAAAAGAGTGAAACACTTGAGAGGGAAAAGAGAGAAAACAAAAAGAGTGAAACACTTGAGGGCAAACAACTTTATTTAGCAACAAAAAGGGAGGTAAGGAGGGTGCTTTGTGCGAGACAACCCCTCTATTTATTGTTTTCTCAACGTCAGATGTTGCATGCTAACCCAATTGATGAATTTAAATTGCCTTCTAGTATTTAGTCTCTTCTGCAGGATTTTGATGATGTGTTTCCAGCAAGTGTACCAGATGGTTTGCCACCATTGAGGGGAATTGAGCATCACATTGATCTCATTCCAGGAGCGTCCTTGCCCAATCGGCCAGCTTATAGGAGCAACCCACAAGAAACTAAGGAGATCGAAAGGCTAGTGTCCAAACTCCTGAGCAAAGGTTGGGTGAGAGATAGTATGAGTCCGTGCGCTGTACCTGTCATTCTAGTACCTAAGAAGGACAGCTCATGGAGGATGTGTTCTGATTGTAGAGCCATAAACAACATCACCATCAAGTATAGGCACCCAATCCCCAGGTTAGATGATCTTCTTGATGAACTGTATGGTGCATGTGTGTTTTCTAAAATTGATTTGAAAAGTGGCTATAATCATATTAGAATCAGAGAGGGAGATGAATGGAAAACTGCCTTTGAAACAAAATATGGTTTGTATGAGTGGATGGTTATGCCATTTGGTTTGACTAATGCACCTAGTACTTTCATGAGATTGATGAACCATGTTTTAAGGGAATTTATTGGGAAATTTGTGGTGGTGTACTTTGATGATATTCTTATCTATAGCACTAGTCTTGATTTGCATGTTCAACATTTGCAATATGTTTTAAGTGTGCTTAGGAAAGAAAAATTGTATGACAACCTAGAAAAGTGCTCCTTTTGTACTGATCATGTGGTGTTTCTGGGTTTTGTTGTTATTGCTGAGGGAGTACGGGTGGATGTGGAAAAGGTTAAGGCCATCTAAGAATGGCCAACACCTAAGACCCTGAGTGAGGTGAGGGGATTTCATGGTTTAGCAAGTTTCTATAGGAGATTTGTTAAGGATTTTAGTACATTGGCTACACCTTTAACTGAAGTTGTTAAGAAGAATGTGGGTTTCAAATGGGGTAGGAAACAAGAAGAGGCCTTTGCTGCCCTCAAACATAGGTTAACTAATGCACCCATTCTTGCTATGCCTAATTTTGCAAAATCATTTGAAATTGAGTGTGATGCGTCAAATGTGGGTATTGGGGCTGTTTTGTTGCAAGAGGGACATCCGATAGCTTATTTTAGTGAAAAGTTAGGAGCCGCTGCCCTTAACTATTCAACTTATGATAAGGAATTGTATGCTTTGGTTAGGGCTTTACAAACTTGGCAGCATTACCTATTACCCAAAGAGTTTGTCATCCATAGTGATCACGAGTCCTTAAAATACTTAAAAGGCCAAGGAAAGCTTAATAAGAGGCATGCTAAGTGGGTAGAGTTTTTAGAGCAATTTCCATATGTCATCAAACATAAAAAGGGGAAAGGGAATGTAGTGGCTGATGCACTGTCTAGGAGACATGCTTTACTTGCTATGCTTGAAACTAAACTGTTTGGTCTTGAGTCTTTGAAAGACATGTATGTGCATGATGTGGACTTTGCTGAAATTTTTGCTGCATGTGAAAAGTTTTCTGAAAATGGTTACTATAGGCATAATGGATTCTTGTTTAAAGCAAATAAATTGTGTGTGCCTAAGTGTTCCATTAGAGAGTTGCTTGTGAGTGAATCACATGAGGGGGGGTTGATGGGACACTTTGGGGTTCAAAAGACCCTGGAAATTCTGCAAGAGCATTTCTTTTGGCCTCATATGAGGCGTGATGTGCATAAATTTTGTGGTCATTGCATTGTGTATAAACAAGCTAAATCTAAGGTTAAACCTCATGGATTGTATACTCCTTTGCCTGTTCCTGAATATCCTTGGACTGACATATCTATGGAATTTGTTTTGGGGCTGCCCAAAACCAAGAATGGAAAGGATTCTGTGTTTGTTGTTGTTGACAGGTTTTCTAAGATGACACACTTCATCCCTTGCAAGAAAGTAGATGACGCTTGTCATGTGGCTGATTTGTTTTTCAAAGAAATAGTGCGGCTTCATGGATTACCAAGGAGCATTGTCAGTGATAGGGATGCAAAATTCCTTAGTCACTTTTGGAGGACCTTGTGGGGTAAGATTGGTACTAAATTGTTGTTTTCTACTACTTGTCACCCACAAACTGATGGTCAAACTGAGGTAGTTAATAGGACTTTAGGCACACTGCTTAGGACTGTTTTAAAGAAAAATCTTAAATCTTGGGAAGCCTGTTTGCCTCATGTTGAGTTTGCTTATAATCGGGCTGTCCATAGCACAACTAATTGTTCACCATTTGAGATAGTGTATGGATTTAATCCTTTGACTCCTCTTGATTTGTTGCCTATGCCTAACATTGCTATGTTTAAGCATAAGGATGCACAGGCTAAAGCTGAGTATGTGAAGAAGTTGCATGAGCAAGTGAAGGCTCAAATTGAAAAGAAAAATGCGAGCTATGCAAGGCAAGCCAACAAAAGTAGAAAGAAAGTCATGCTTGAACCAGGTGATTGGGTTTGGGTACACCTGAGGAAGGAGAGGTTCCCAAAACACAGGAAGTCCAAGCTTCAACCTAGAGGAGACGGACCATTCCAAGTGTTGGAGAAGATCAACGACAATGCCTACAAGATTGACTTGCCTAGTGAGTATAATGTAAGTGCCACTGTCAATGTGTCTGATCTATCTCTTTTTGATGCAGATGGAGGGGCCTTGGATTTGAGGACAAATCCTTTTCAAGAAGGAGGGAGTGATGAGGACATAACCAAGGGCAAGGACCATGAAGCACTTGAAGGGCCCATGACCAGAGGTAGACTTAAACAAGCCCAACACGTCATAGAGATAAGGCTGGTCATTTGTATAGCTACCATTGATGATGATTGAAGGCCCAAGTGGAGAAAGATGAAGGCCCAGAGGCAGAGGCACTAACAAGACTACTAATTGTTGCTGAAGGCCCAAACTAACTTGAAGGCCCAAGTTAAATAAGTTTTTAGTTATAATTTATTTTTATTGTAATTTTGGCCCAAACTGTTTAGAAGGCCCATGTTTATTTTTATTTTTTTGTTCAGATACACTATAAGTATTTGTTTTTGTTTTCAATAAAGGAAACTTTTGGTATTTGATAAAATTGGGTGAGAGTTTCTCTCTGAGTTCCTTGTTGAACCAATCTTAGACTTATCAAGGTAATCCTTGTGGCATCTACCCTGACTTATCTTTCTTCACCGGAAGTGGCGTCATCCAAACCTCCGTAGCCTGTATCAAATGATCCGCTCCTACTCAGGTTCACATCATAATGAATGCTAAATTATGCTCCATTAGTCATAGAAATAAGTTGTAACAACATTTGTTAGACACAAATCATATTATTATATGAATATGTATATTCACATCTATTTTGGTTCTTTGTGAAAACTTTTGCATGATGTTTGATTGGAGGAAATGGAAGGGAGGGAAGGGAAGGGTTTTTTTTAAACCTTTCATACTTAGTTCAATATTTAGGAGGGGAGGGAAGGGAATGGAATGAAGCAAAATTCCTCTTCATTCAATCTTTGCTTTCTTTCAATATTGGGGGATAATGGGGATTTAAAAAAAATAGATATATTGAGTAAAAATATCCCCACTTATGTTTTTAAATTTAATATTATAAGGATATAAAAGTAAATTACTTTTTTAAATCCATCCATTCCCCTTTGTGAATCAAACAAGAAAAGATTTAATTCCCCATCCATTAATTGAAATAATAGGACCCCACAATAAAAGGTAATAGGACCCACATTGAACTCTTAGCCCAAGATTGGCAAGAGACCCATTAGCCCACACATCTCAACACGATTATAAGTTGGAAGGGGAAAGGATGGTTAGAGAAAGAAAAAGAGAAAAGAAAGAAAGATAGATAAAATGAATGGGAAGAGGAGGAAGAGGAGAAGGGAATAAATTTGAAGGTACCCAGGGCATAGAGCTCATCCCTGTATATTCTGTAAGGTGAGTCCCTCTTTCTTGTCTTCTTCGTCCCCTTGATATATTAGTTTTCCCCTTTGAACCCTAAGTTTGGAGATTTATGGGTTTTGATGATTTTTCATGATTGGGGGAGAGGGTTATCAAGTAGATTAAATAGTTTGAAGTGTAATAGAAGTTATTAAGACTTGATTTCTTTGGGATTGATTAAAAGTCATGGATAACCCTTAAGAGTGTGAATTTGTGATTCTCGCAAGTTAAAGATCACATGCCTATGCTAAGCATGTTGATGCATGCTCAATGCATATGACTTATGAGTTCATGTTCAAGGGTTAGGGTCGATGCTATGCATGGTGAATGTGTGCTAAGCACGATGAATTTCAAGGTTTATGTTCAAGGGTTGTACTAAGCATAATGAATGTGTGCTCAACGCACATGAGTTTTTTGGTTCAGGTTTGATCACCTATGCTAATTAAGCACATGTCAGGTGTGCTAAGCACAAAGGTAACCCATGCTAAGCATGTGAAGGGCATACTAAGCATGAAGACCCATGGAGTGCTAGTTTAGGTTGGTGCACTAAGCACATGATGGACATGCTAAGAATGGGGACCTCTAGAAAGCAAGTTTAGAGCTATTGCACTAGCGTGCTAAGCACAAGTGATGTGTTCAACATGAGGGTTGTGCATGCTAAGTATGGGACCCTACAATAACATGGTGTGTTTTGCTTATTTCCATTCATATAACCAATGTTTACATGTTTTAAATGATTGATTAAGGATAATATATGATTATTCCTTGTATTCTTGCCATTAATTGGTACCTTGAGGTGTTTGATATTGTATCTATATTGTGTAGCCATAGGTGTTTCATTCATGTGATTATTATGTCTTCCTAGAATTGTATGTATAGAAATGATAGACCACATGTAAGAAGATACTTAATACACCTAAGATTAAAAGATGCCTCCTTAGTAAAGGTAGGGAGTTTCCCTGTAGTTATAACAAGGTTTTATGAAAGAAAATGTTTTTCAAAGAAATATTTTATAGATAGATGTTTTTAAAGAAAAAATGTCTCCTTAGTAATGATAGAACTTATTCGGATCTAGTCATATCCGAATTCAATCCCTTAAATTGAAGGAGGATATAAATATAAGGTCAAGCAAGAAGGATGCTTTTTATGATGGAAGTTAAGTGAAAAATAATAGCAATGTTAATATGAACTAAATGAAAAATAGAAAATGTAACCATCAAATGTATATTGTGAATGTCTACATGTAAGACACGTATATTGCCCAGTTGGGTATTAAATGATGTGTTTGCCTAGTTGCTAGGTGAAAAATGTCAGATAAGCCTATACATTAAATGAAGACGTAGATATCTTATGTGCCTAAAGGAGGGTATGTAAGGGGCTATTCTCGATAGCAAAGTTTTTGTATTATACTTATTTTAGTAATTCATGATTATGTTTTATTTTCATGTGATCTTTGATGTTTGTATGTTTTGAGTCCTCCTTGTTGAGGCACATGAGCAAATAAGGTAGCATCCCCAAGGATGTTACATATAGGATAACAACCCAAGCTATAGCTTGGATATGTCCTCAAAATATACTGAATCTAATTCTAACATTTAAATGTGTCAAATTAATCTTGAATTAGACCAAATTAATAGGAAATGATGAATCATGCACACTGCTACTTTTAAAGAGAAATAAAAAAAAATTAATGAAGAATAGACTTCCACAAAATAATGCTTCCTTTGGTCCTTTGTTGGTTATTAACAATACAAGTTACACTCATTGTTAGAGATGTAAAGTCATCAAATGTAATCACCATTTAAACCAATTAATTTAAAGGGTGTTTTTGGAATAACATTAAAATTTATGAAATTATTAATTAAGAATAACTTAATTATTTTTACTGGTTTTCATAAATTAGTTATTTGTTTCTTGTATAAAGGACCAGAGGGAGTAATATTTATGATTAATAAGTTTTTAGTCCCTAAACTACTTCATATTTTGATTTTCAATTATTCTTAAAAAGTTTGCACATTTTTAGTCTATTATTTATTTTTATTGCTCAAAATTAATATTCATTTTCTTTTTATTGGCCCATTTTTAGATTCTCTCATAGACTAATTTTGAGTAATAAAAATAAATTAGTGAGTATAAATGAACAAAAAGTTTTATAGAGGATAAAAGTTAGTCATTTGAAATTTGATAGGGACTAATTAAAATTGGGCAAGTTTTTTTGAAGAGATACTAAAAATCAAAATTTGAAATAGTTGAGGGACATAAATAAATAATGTCGTTATTAATGTAATACTATGTCAACATGTTATAGAAAATATTAAAACTTAAATATTTTTTTACTATTAATACATAATTTTTTTAAAATTATATTTTTTTTAGAAGAATATAGTATAATAATCCTAGGCTTTCTGATAGACGGGATCCCTGTAGAGGGCAAGTGTAGAGCATACTTACATCTATCAAAATTAAACCCAAGTATAATCTTGAAACCAAATTAGTGTCTTATGTACACCACTATTTATAAAGAAAAGGTTAAAATATATTTTTCGTCCTCACAAATAGGAAATGCTTGAAATTCATCCTAGCAAAATTTTTAGTACGTTTTTTGTCTTCATAAAATTGAAATGTGTCATTTTTTTTTATCCGGACATAAGTTTGGATAAATCTAAACTGGAGATGATAAATTGTACTCAGACTTTACGGATACTCACAAAAATATTCGCACATGGGTAGGTTAATTATCTGCTTATTGGGAATGGGTTCAGGCGAGTATTTACCCGCAAAAATTGAATGAGGATGGGTGCGGGTATGGGTTCTATAATAACCACCCCGCCCCACACCTATTATATATATATATATATATATATATATATATATATATATATATATATATATATATAAATTAATTACCCACACACCCCCCCCCACACACATTATGTTAAATCATAAATGATTAAAACATTACATTTAAGAATGATTTATTAGATAATTATGTTTATGATATTATTTTTTTATGACTTATGCTTGAATTACTTTAGGTCATATTTGAATGTTTTTAATGTAATATTTGGATGATTTAATAGTGAATTTTCAATTTGGTTGTATTAGTTTTTTTTTTTAATTAATACTTTTTTATTGATTTGTTGACTTTTTATACAAGTAAAGTGCACGTATGGATATATAGGTACTCGGTGGGTACGAGTATGGATATATAGGTACTCGGTGGGTACGAGAATGGAGATTAAAGTTACTATTTGCGTGGGTATAAGTTCGAGTACTGATAATTTTTAAAATGCAGGTATGTGGATGAGTACTATAATACCTTAACCAGACCCTACTTATTGTTATCTCTAATTCATACTTTGACATTTTTTTACATCGGTTATTCATATCACCGATATAAAATGTGATTTTTTTTTACATTGATTGTACATATAATTGATGTAAAAAAATAATGTATGTAGGTTTGGATGTCCAATTCTTGCTTGGGACAAAAAATGATATATTTTAATTTTTAAGGACAAAAAACATAATTAAACCTAAAGAGAAATCAAATATTTAAGAAAGGATAGAGTTCACAAAATGATAATATTTATAATAAAAATTGGAATGCTAGTAAGCTAATTTACATCAAAGTTGAACTCTACGTTAAAATAAAAAAAGATAACTGTAATAATGAAATAAAATATTTTTAGTCCATATACTTTTATGAAACCTTATTTTTATTCCTATAGTTTTATATCATGTAATTATTCTTTGTATTTTTTTATTATAAAAAAACTTGTTTTTATATGTCGTTTGTCAGAATTCTGTGAGGAAGAAGGATTAAAAACAAATTTTCTGTAAAATACATGAATAAAAATTGATTGATATAAAACTTTAAGGATTAAAAAAAAAAGATTTTATGAAAATACAGTGACTAAAAATGTATTTTTTTCCCTTGTAATAATAATGAATACATAAATCATATTCATCATCAACTGTCTCAGAAACCATTTTGGTTCAATAATTTGAATGCTGGACTTTAACCTTTGTCGTGTAAAGAAAGTGAAGAAGTTTCTTCTTGTATTATCGCATTTGGGCGGATTTTATATGCATGGTCTTGTTTGTCAAATAACAATAATTGTTCATCTTATCGGTCTGCTTTTAATGGATATGGGGTTATTAACCACTATCTTGTAACTTTTTATAACTATATCTCATATAAATAAAGAATCCTATGAAACAATGTGGTGTAATTTATTTTATTGGTAAAATATGTTATGAATTGCGTGAATGAATGTTATTAACTGTTCATTGAATTATTTGTAGTAAATAAAAATTAAATTACTATGTCATATTTATAAAATAAAGAAACAGTACATAAAACTGATTTATTAAAATAATTGTTAATTTATAATAATATGTTAAATAATTTCAATAATAAACATTTTAAATTGGTTACTTTGAAATAAATTTATAAATACTAATTAATTTTTGTTATATATATATATATTTAAATTTAAAATAATTGATAGTATGTTATATAAAATAATAATTAATGATATTAAAAACCTGCTTAAAATAATTGTTGGATTTTTGATCAAATACTACTCATGATTTTTTTAAGAATTACAAAATTTGTTCAAATTATTAAACTGGTATTAATTATACTATAGTCTAACCCAAGTTTTAGATAAATCAGTTTACACTAGAGAGAACCTTGTTCTTTTTATCTTCCTTTAGACCTCTCGAATGTCACACATGTTGATGTAATATATATATGTATGTATTATTTATTTTTTTAAAACTATAATTACGTCTTTGACTCTCCAATAAAACATTAAGGTATCACCATAAATTTTGGTTCTTAATTAATATTGAATTAATTATGAAATTAATCTTAATTTAATGACACTTAAACTTTTTTATCTTCCTAGAAATGTATTATAAGAAAATCAAATCTAAATTCTCTCCACAGATTAATATAATATGAGCATAAGATAAGTGAACATGGAAGAAATGAACATCATGAAATCAGAAACATGAGACAGAGACCCAAACCTATTATTACTTTCTTTTTCGGGGGCCTGCGTTAAATATGTTTCTGACAAGAGAAGCAAAAAACATATGAGGAAGGCCCACAAATAAAGAAATTAATTAGTTTTAAACATCAACGGCAAGTTGAAAACAATAGCTTGATAACGTTGACAAGTGAGGATTTTGATTAGTTGATCGAGAAAGGCATTGAAGTACCCAAATGGATATTTAAGTACCACTTCAATAAATACTTCTGTATTACGGGTGTCCGTCGAGTGATTGAGATGGATTTTAAGATTTTTTTTTTCTTTTCAGAAAGGTCCGTATTAAAAAAAATAGAATTTAATTATTGTGACAATGAGTCATTTAAGATGATTATGATGCAAAAATTGTGCTAATTTAAAAGACATAGAATTAAATCTTCGAAACCTTTAACGATAGATTTATAGTGTATAATTAAAACTTAAAATAAAAAAAGAAGAAGATAATTGGTAATAGAAAAAGTCAAATTAATGAAAGATTAAGAATGTTAGATGAAATAAAATAGAATGTTTTTTTCTCTCTCTCATGTAACAAAAAAAAAAGAACAATGTTAAGTAAAATAAACAAGAATAGTGTTAAATGAAATGAACAAGAAATACAACAATATAAAGTTTAAAAAGTATACTATATATATAAAATAGTTTTATTATATAGTTAAATGAAATGAACAAATTATTATATAACTAATATAATAGAATTTTTTATAATAATTATTTTAAAAATCATATTAATTTTAATTTTTTTATTGATTGACAATGTAAAATTTTAAGTGCATGACATTAAACTAAAAAGAAATAATTAAAGAATAACAAAAGTAAGGAAAAGGAAGGTAGAGAAAATTTGTTAAAAAGATGGTTAAATAACATACTCTTAAATCCGTTGCAGCTAGTTATCATAATGAATCATGATAGACATGTTAGCTTTTATAAAAGTAACGAGTAAATGAAATTCAGTCCCTATTTAATCAAAGAAAAACTAATTATGGACAGCTATCGATAATGGTTAAATCTTATATATGCTTACACACATATTTGTAATTCGCCCACTAAAAAAAATATAAATAATTAGTATTTATTGATAAAAAACCACCTATATGTAGCTATAATTTTGAATAATATTATGGCACCTGCTCCAAACTTTGACTTCATAAATAAATTACAATGACTTCAATATACTTTTAATAATAGCTTCAGAGTTTTATTTCGAAAAAACTTCAATCTTTGAAAATTGTCCATGGGTTGGATTTTTTTTTTCATAAAAGTCTTGGATATATTAAATTCATTGAAAAATACCATTTCAATAGGTTGCCTCAACCTTGATTTTTCTTATTATAAGGTCTTAATAAAGTATTATTTTAATCTTTATCTCAATTCCTCGAATACATTGGAATTATCGTTCGGTCTTTAACTTCAAATCATAGACCTCGATTTGTTCTTTTCAACATCAAAAATCTAAAAAACTCTACTTGTTTGAAATCAATGTCTTCAAAAAGGAATTATCTACAACCTTGACTTCTCATAATATCTTCTTGAAATGTTATTTTGATTATTGTTTACAGGATATCCCGGGATTTTATCAAATGTTTTCATATGCTCCTTTCGGTTTCAAAAGTGAAAATGTCTGTCTCAAATTTTCAACACTTCGTCAAAATTTTCTCCGCCACCACCAACAATCATTATGTAAAATATCAATTTTAGTTGCAAAACTATACTAAAAATATTTAGACTAGGTTGGATATAGATGTGAACTTTAAACTTTTAAATTTTTAAAAATTAAATAACTTTTCAAACTAGTAATTTTAAATACAAATTTTAATACAAAATATTAAATCCAAACCACACAAATCACTTCTAGTCCTACTTTCTAATTCAAGTATGTTTAATGATGATTGATGAGGGTGATAATAGATTACGGGGTGTCAAGATGACAATGATGATGATAAATTTATGGTGATAAAAGTAATGGTGATGATCTTTGATAAAAATTATGATAGTTGTAATAATATTTAACCTTATTTTAGTTTGATAAGAAATGATTTCATTCTAATTTGATACGAATATTTTTTTCAGTTCAAATTTAATTTTTTTAAGACAAACAAGAGAGGATCAAAAGAATAGGAAAAAATCGACCTTATTATAATTAGGTTGACACTAGAAGAACCCCAAGAAATCCATTAAACCAAACCCAATAGCATATACAAAATCATGGGAGATAAAAACCAAATCCATGAAAGCAAACTACTTGAACCTCTATAGTTTGGAAGACCAATTCTATTTCTATAGAACTCGGCTAAAACAAAATGAGGGATTGCATCCCCCCAAAAAAAAACCTGTAATCAAATTAGCATGAGAGGCTGACAAATCTTCACACGAGTTGTCTTTTATGTAAATGTGGCCAACTAAGAAAGGCATTCTTTTTACAATTTCTATACAATTAGTCCATCTATTTCTTAGGTTCCAAGTGACTAAATTCCAATCGTTAAACGCCTGAACTACCGGTAAAGAGTCACATTCAAGTTATAACTTTGTCCAATTCTTCTCAGCAGCCAACTCAATGGCCAAAATTGCACCCATCAATTCAGCCACAAAAGCAAAATTATTCCCTAAGTTAGCAGCAAAGCTCTCACATCACAAGCACAACCTGCGGAACCAGGGATGATCTGTGTGACTGTGTTACAATTTGATTCAGATCGTTAACTCCATTCAATTTAAAATTATAATCATGTTACATATATTTATCTATCCAATTCATCCAAAAATAAAATTAGAGGAAACCTAAAGTCATTGAAAGGTAGGAAAAGAGGATGATAGAAATAAAATAAGACTAAGGCGTTAAAACTCCAAAATACATCTTACAAGAGTCCTGAACGTTGGAGATGCTTTAGAGCAATCAGTTACTCTTTATAACACACAAAAATACAAATAGATACAATGGACAAGAGTAACTAAAACCCATTAGTGTAGTGAATGTGAAATGGCTTGTAATAGAGACCATTGGTATTTAAAATCCATTAACAAGTTTAAAGCACTAAACTACTGCTCATAGAAAAAAAAAATACTCCTTCCATCGATATCCCAAAATAATTATTGTCTTAGATTATTTTACACAGATAAAGAAAAATAATAAATACATACAAAATAATTTTATAAAATTAACTTTATATCATCATTAATTCATTTATAAATTTTCTTGTCTATGATTAATATTATAAAGAATATAAGTGAAAAAAGATAATGTTATATTGAAAAGTTAGAAGAACATTTTTTTCTTACACGAAAAGTATAATGGGATGGAGGGAGTATTTGGATATTTAAGATATGTTCAGTAGAAGTAGTTGAAAAGTTAGCCGGAAGCTAAAAAATTACCAATTAACTTATTAAATTGTAAGTGTTCTATAAAACTAATTGTTGAAGTAGCTGAAAAATATACAATAACAGAAAAATAATAAAATCATGATTTATTTTAAAAAAGACAATAAGTAAATTGAATAAATTTATTGAGGATAAAAATAAAAGAAAATATAAAAAACTAGAAGTTAGAAACTAGCATGGTAAAAAACATTATTTTAAGTAGTATTTCACTACTTAAAAAAACTTATTTACCGAACAACTAAACAAACTTTTCAGCTAGTAAAGAAAAGTTAGAAAGTAATTGAAATACTTTATCAAACATAACAATAAAATGTCATATATAATATGATTTTAGTATTTATTAAAATAGTTAACAATAGAAAATTCATCAATAGGATAAACAATTACTATAAGATTACGTTAACCTTAACTACCTTTGATATATAACTCACTTGTTTATATAATAAAATTCATTTGCCCTATCAAAAATATATAATAAATTTATTAGTCTTTGAATTCCAGTCGGAGTATATCTTGAGTTCACCAATAAATAGTAGCAACTAAAACCTCATCAATACATTTCATTTACCTACTTTTCCAAACATGCATAATAATCAATACATTATTGAAAAAAATAAATTAAAATATTTAAGAACAAAATATTTGAATGCGCTTAGTTTAGTTGGGAAAAATTACATATAGGATAAACAATTTCTATAAAAAGTGTTTATCTTCTGATAGCATATAAAAGAAAGGAAATCGAACTTAAAATAAAAATGTCTGCAACTCACTTGTATAAAGTAATATAATTTTTTTTGCCAAAAAAATTAAAAATAAAATTCAGTATTTTCCTTCCTCCGCCCTACCCTAAAATTAGTAGAGTCCAAGTTTCTTCTATAAAAGATTGTTTGACTAAAGAATTTTGATCTACTTGATCACAAGATATTAGATGGTTCACTACCCATCTAATAAAAAGTGACTTATTTATGTATGTGTGTATATATATATATATATATATATTTTTTTTTAGCAAGGTCTATTAGTCCCTAATTATTTCTCGCAACATAATCCTTTTTAGGTAATTTGTTTTCTTAAGATGGATGAAGATCAGTGCATGAAGAAAATAGAAAGGAACCTGGTGTGAATGAAGAAAATAGAAAGGAACCTGTTGTGTTTCAATGTATTGATTATTCTGATGCCTTCAATATTTCTTAGGTATTAATATGATTTTGTTTTCTTTTGTTAAAGTAAGTAAATGAATGTCCCTTAAAGACTAAATATGTATTATCCCTTTTGTAGGTGTTTGTTATCCGTGATTATGTTTTGCATTGGGCTCACTCTATTGCGTATGATATTGGTTTTATGGCGATGATTATGAGGCAAATACTGGAATTAAAGGAAGGACATCGTTTGTTTTAATTGATTGTGAAAGGAGTGAAAAATATAGGGTTAGGAAGAAAAATTTAGTATGAATAGTTACTGACAGTAGAAAATGTGAGTGTTCCTTTAAGCTATGAGTGAAACCAATGGTGGGAGGTCAAGGATGAATGATGAAGTTAATATGTGAGAGTCATAATCATGCATTGGCTAAGTCATTAGCTGGAAACCCATATGTTGATCGTTTGGCTAAGGAAGAGAAAATTATTATTGGTGATATGACAAAATCAATGGTGAAATCAAGAAATATTCTTTTAATTTTGAAGGAGCATAATGCCAATAGTTATAGAACAATGAAGCAAGTATACAATGCAAGATATGGATATCGTTCTTCCATAAGAGGCAATAATACGAAATACAACAACTAATGAATCTTCTTGAACGAGATCAATATATTCATTGGCATAAATTGAAGGATGAAGATGTTGTACGTGATATATTTTGGAGTCATCCTGATACAGCCAAATTATCCAATGCATGTAATTTGGTATTTCTCATAGATATTACCTACAAAACAAATAGGTACGGATTGCCGTTACTTGACATTGTTGGTGTGACACCAACAGAGATGACATTTTTTGCTTATTTTGCCTATTTGGTGGGAGAACATCTAACTAATGTTGTTTGGGCTCTAGAACTATTTCGAGGTATTTCTCTGAGGCATGATGCACTCTCTGGAGTTATTGTTACCGACATAGATCTATCATTGATGAATGCAGTGAAAACCGTTTTCCCCGAGTCTACCAATTTGTTGTGTCAATTTCACATTGATAATAACATGAAGGAAAAAATGTAAAACTCTGGTTGGTAAAAAAATGCATGAGATTATGTCATGGAAGCCTAGGGGAGTTTGGTGAATTGTCCTTCTGAGCAAGAGTTCGATGTGTGCCTTATGAAGTTTAAAATTGCTTGCTCACCATGACCAATGATTGTTGACTATGTCAAGCAAACATGGTTGATTCCCCATAAAGAAAGATTTGTTATAGCCTAGACGAATAAGGTGATGCATTTAGGAAACACAACAACTAATAAGTATGAAATTTGTAAATATTTGTTGTTGTTAGGGATGCATAAAAATAATTATTTTTGTTTACTTGTTTGTGTATTTCAAATATAGGGTTGAGTTTGCTCATTGAGCCTTAAAAAGACTATTACAGAATAGCCTTGGAGACTTATGTAGTATTTGGGAAGCCATGAACAACATGATCACACTGCAACACACTGAAATGAAGGCATCTTTTGAGACAACGAGACCAAGGGTGAGAAGAAAACACAGCAAAATGAAGAAGAAACGCAACAGCGAATGGTGAGGGAGCAGAGAAGAGGGAGAGCTTTAATTTCAATCCATATAATACATACGAATTGAAATCCATATAATCCATATAATACATTTTAAAAGGACACTACATCTAGAGGAAGGTGAAGACAACGAGGAGGATGAGAACAACTGGTAACACAAATATTAACTTCAAGTTTTTTTTTTTTTGAGAGATTGATGTAGTTACACACTAAAGAGATTAGTGTTACAAGTTGTTCTCATCCTCCTCGTTGTCTTCACCTTCCTCTAGATGTATTATATGGATTTCAATCCTTTAAAAAAAATTTAATTATATGGATTACAAATCCGTATATATTATATGGATTTCAATCACAAAAATGGAATCACTGTTATCCTGAAAACAACTAAGACCAAGGGTGAGAAGAAAACGCAGCAAAATGAAGAAGAGACGCAATAGCGAATGGTGAGGGAGCAGAGAAGAGGGAGAGTTTTTTTAAATTTTTAAGTAAATAATATTTTTACCATTTCATTTAAAATGTTGGGTGCACCAATAATTTTGCTGGATGAAAAAGACTCCCTCCAATTGAATTGTCACCCCTAGTCTTAGGTCACTCTAGTCTCTAGTTGAATAAACATTATTTTTTTAACCTCCCTGAGTAGCAAAACGAAACTAAAACTTGTATCCTTTTAAGTTTTAACAAACTTTATTTGAAGGCATAGGAAAATGCATTTGGATGAGTACTAGAAAAAAGAAATAGTATTCCAGACGTAATTTTGGGTAGACCCGTGCTTACCATTTGAGATCTTAGACCCCCAAATCAACATTCTTAGCCCCGTTTCACCTAAAACATGCGGAGAAGTTTTTAGCCTCTAACGCTTTCGAGCCCAAAGGATCCATTTATAAATGCTAGAAACAGAAGCCATTCATAACTTTCATTAGACAACACTTTAAAGATTCAGTTTTGTTTGCCACAACGTATTACAAAAGTAAAATTTTTTTTATTATCCGTAAAAATAAACGTCAGGAAATTGACCTCACGTGTCCTGCTCAACGATCCCCTTGACTTACAGAAGTGCATTTAAACATACAAAAGCAACAAATAAATAATAAAAAATAATTAATGAAAGAAGAATAAACATAATTCACCAAGAATAAAATTTAATGGCAATTAGTAAGAAAAGCCATCAAATGTACATTTATTCGATTTCTCACTCTTCTATCATCCGAAAGGTTTCTACACACTTTTTCAAGTGTAGAGAATCCCCCGCTAAATATTTTTTTATACATTAAAAAAATCAATAAAACATAAGTCTAAAAAAATTTAAAACAGTGAGATGGTGACTGCATTCCCATCCTCTTAGAATATAGGAAACTCCCCATGCCGGCTCAGAAGGAAACAAATGAAAAAAGAAAAATAAAAAGTTACCCTAACGAATTTATGAGGTCTTTAAAATTGAAAACTAGCCAATCAGCTTTTGCAGCAACAGATTCTCGAAGTTGAACACCCGCATAGCAAACGAACATGTCAGCACCACCTGGTTTACGAGCCTATACGAGGGTGATAAAAAGCATATAAATTACTATCACACATGGATACATTATAAGAAAAAAAACTAACAAACCAATAACTAAAGGGAGAAGGGGGAAGGGAGAGGTGATGAGTTCGAATTTCTCCCAAACTAACAAACTAATAAATAACTAATATTTGCCGATAAAAAAAAAAAAAACTAACAATGACAGCATTACTTTTGGTCTTTTGTGTGTGAGATCTAAAATTTGTTTTGTTTAGTAGGACAATGTACAAAGAAACAAAAGAAATTATCTTAATATTATTAAAAGGTTTTGGATATCAGTGGTTTTATATTAAAACAATAAAAACAAGTCTAATCATAAAATTACAAGGAAATTTGCAGAGGATTTTTCTTACCTCAAAATCAGTTGCACCATCCCCCACCATAGTTAAAGTTTTGAAACCATTAGCCTGAAAATCAGTTTGATCAGCTTTACAAGCAATGCAAGTAGTTAAAAAAACAAAACTCAACAAGAGGGCTGAACCTTCTTGATTTGTTGGACAGCAACAGCTTTTCCTCCACTCCTTGAAGTAGGCTCATTTTTATCGAACCCCAGAAACTCTCCAGAGCTTCCAAAAAGTAGTTGATTGGCAAAAATATTCTCTTGTGGAATCCCAAGTATTGATGCAACAGGCTAAGTAAGAAGCGTGCAAGTAGTTAGAAAACTGTAGTACTTAATCCATCATCCTTTATACATAGAACATATCAAATGTCAAAAGAACTGCAAAAAATTCTTAATGTCATGACAAATTTAAGCTATGAGAAGGGCATTGGAAGAGACACACTGCTAACTATATTCATTGCATTTCAAAACAGACTTGCAGGATGGGTTAAGGGCAATGGAAGAGGCCCTGATCAAAATTCCAATATCAGATATGATCTCCCCCCCCCCCTCCCTCCCTGAAACACAATTCAAACTTCATCAAGCCTCTCATATTCATTCCACATTCTAAATTAAAATATGTATTTTGCAAGAGATATGTTTAGGGTTTAGCATCGCGCTAATCTTAATAAAGATTATGGGCATGCAAAGACTGTATGTACTAGTTTTGAAATATTTTCAATGGCAGTGTGCAATACAGATTAAAAAGTCTATCCAAATTCACAATATGTCAGTAACTATTGATTTCCTCCCGAGCCCAAAATGAATCAGAAAAACCATTAATTACAAATATTCTCTGTACATTGATCATTTGACGGAAGCCACCAGAGATCAGATAAACAACTATGCCATTAGCCTTCAACTTCTGGACTAACTCTTCAATGCCAGGGGAAAGCCTGCATATTAAGATAAGAAGTAGAATCATAAAATTATTCCAAATCTGTCTGAACTAAGCATGACAAGATACATTGGAGAAATAAAGATTAGAAGGTGTGAAGAGAAAGAAAATAAACATTCAAGCTTTGGTGATTCAAATACCAACCCTTTGTCTTATCAAAGTTTAAGCTGGTCTTAACTAGGGATAAGTCAATAAATCTTTGTCGTAGAGTCTCATTTCTCTACACCACTTTCAATTTATTAAGTGTAGAGTGTTGTTCCTTTCTATAATGGAAGTATGATTTAATAACAATTAGAATTATAATTTGAATAGAAATGAATATAACTTTTGGCTTTAGAAACCATGCAGCATCTTTTTGTTAGTGGTCAAAAGCAAATATATCTTAAAACTTGCATTAAATATACACTAGGTAGGGAAAAACATATTTCTTTTTCAGAAATTTGGTTGCTGCTAGAACGTGCTCACAAGGTTTGTGGCAACATGGGCATCCTAGGGGAGAGTAACCATTTTTGAATCTGTCAATCTAACCTTGCACTTTATCCTCTTATTTTTCTGCTGCTTCAGACATGAATGGATACCCCAAACAGGTGCAGAAAACTGTGTTTGATAGTCAATGGTAGACCATAGAATAAAACTGATAAGAACCTTGGGAGGACCATACCACAAAAGCTAGCTATTGTAGTTGGAGAGCCCAAGACCTTATAAACCCCACATTGGAATCCCATACTATCAATGTGGGACTCAAGTCCCATACCTAACAAAAACTAACATACAAAAGGAAAAATACTACAACAAGAGCAACAGAAGCCTTATCCCACTAGGTTAGGTTTGGCTACATGGATCAATTTGCCAGAATTTTTTTGCCAGGATTAATTTGCACTGCTATTGACTCTTGGATATACAAGTACGCATCACCACTTTTGTTTTATTTAACAACCAATATTTGAATCTTGGTAAATTCTGACCGAAATCTGTCAATTTTTTTCTGACATGTAGCGTCACTCAATACAAGAATGCTCAAAATAAATCCCTTCAATGCAGTCAAATTAAAAGCCTAAAAGTGCAAACTGGTGTTATAAAGCTCTTGTCATGGTGGGTCTCATGTCTTGGGAAGCATCAGACCTAGGGATGGAACTAGGCATAAGGTTACAGGGGCAGTTGTGCCCCCTAAAGAACAAAGCCTCTTCCCACAAGAAGTCATTTATAATTAAGAAAAGAAAGCTTGCCCCCTTTCATATTCATTCCTAAGCCACTGTGACTAGAATGTTGCTGTATATTTATACTCTAATAAGATTGTTACAGAGTTAGACCTTTTCCCACAAATCTATACAAAAAATATATGGATGCACGTGTACATAACAATCAAAATCCCAATGATTTTGTCATTAGTTCATTCTTTCAATTCAAGATTTACAATTAAAATTAGGAAAATAATTTTAGTGTGCTGGTGATCAAATGAAAGTGTTATTCATAGAACAAAACTCGAACAAAACAATCATAGAATACCATGTGTTAAATTTACTTTTATACGATACATGATATTTTATTTTCATTAGATTAAATTTTAAATAAGCATTGATAGTAAAAATTAGTCTTTTTATTTTATTTGCTTTTTTAAATTTTCGTCCCCCTTACTAATTTTTTCTAGTTTCATCCCTGAAATTCAGACCCATAACAGGTCTATCGTAGGCAGCCTTACATTTGCAAGAGGCTAATTCCACAACTAGAACCTGTGACCTCCCAGTCACATGGAATAAAATCTAACCATCACACCATGTGTTAAACCAAAATGCCTAAGGCAAGAATAATTGGGGATTTCACAAGTAATTGTCCAGGCACTGTTTTGCATTTAAAAGCATACTCAAAAGCAAAATACTGATACATTAATCAATCAAGTTCATTGCTCATCAACACATCAAATTTGCTCAAGCCAACAAACACTGAAGAATCCTAACAAAACAATTCAGTCTCTCTCAGTCATACTCATACCTTGGTGGCTTTTGTTCAAGAAAATTCTGAAGCTGGGACAAAGAGGGATTGAACAAAGACAGCCTAGCAGCCAAGGCTTCCTCAAACGGAACAGAACCACCCATTGCTCTGTGAAAATTCAACAACACTTAAATCAGATACCAAAAAAACCAAAAGAAATTAAAAAATAAAAATAAAAATCCCAGTTAAACAATACAACCTAGCAGTCCATTCAGCCACTGCCTTTCCAGCCCCACAGAATTCAGCAAGTTCATCAATCCCTTCATCCAAGCACACAGTGCTATCCACATCAAAGCACACAGCATCACCATTTCTCCAAAGCTCAAGAACCTCTAACATCACATAACAAGTTCCACCAAAACATTAAGCAAATAACATAAAAAATATATTGTGCATACATATAAAATACATAAATACATAAATAATAATAATAACCTTTGGAAGGGAGTGTGTTCTCAAAATGGCCCACTTTGGAGCCCCCAACAGAAGCAGCCACAACGGAACACTGTTTATTCTTCTTCTCAACTCCAATTCCAAATCCACACAAACTATTATTCCTGAGATGCAGAGTTGATGAAGGAAGAAAACGAGATTGGTGGTTTGTAATGCTAAAAACACGAACTGTGTTGATCCCAGAACTCACCAAACCTTCCATGGAACAAGCTGTTTTCCAAATCCAGGGACAAAAAAACGTTGATTTATCAAAATCCCATTAGAGGATCAAGGGTGCTAGATTTTAGGATCAAAAGGGTGTGATGCGAGACTGAACGTGTATGAATCTTATTGAGTACCTGCAGATGTTAGAAGTGAAGGAAAAGCGTTTGGAGGCGCGTGAGGAAATCTGAGAGGGTTAGTTAGGGAGGTTAAAGGCTCAACGTCTATGAAATGGAGCAATGTTTTTTTTTTGGAGCAATGTTTTTTTCTTGTTTTGGTAAAGGATGTTCATTTCATTTATCGGTTGTTTGATTGAAGAAAAGAAACTATTATTTAAGAAGAAATTTTCAAAAAATAAGGTGGGTTTCATATTTTTTTCTTTACTTTAATTTAAAGGTCAAATGTTATTTTTAATTTATTATATTTTTGTGTTGTTTTATTTTGATACATTTAATTTTAAAAGTTTCATTTTGGTCCTTTATGTTTTTTAAAGTTTCATTTTGATTCTTTATGTTTTTAAAATTTTATTTTAGTACATTAAGTTTTAAAAGTTTTCATTTTATTCTTTTGTTTTGAAATTTTCATATTTTGATTCTTTATGTTTTTAAAAGTTTCATTTTAATAATTTCTTATAATTCCGTTAACAAACTTGAATGCCGTTAGCTTTAAATTTTGAAATAATTAATTTAAAATAATGATGGCTAAAAACTGTCACTATCCTTTCAAAATGCATTCAACCATCTACTTTTCTAATGTTTGTCATCTTCTTATGTAAACTTCATAACTACCACAACATAAATAATATAATAATTGTCCACTCAGATCTACAACATCTTCAACATTACAACCATCATCAACAACAGATTAGATTCACAACTTTCATCCACCAAACAACACTATCGCACCACCCCATAGTCACACTGCAATGCAACACCAACTTAGATAAAAAAAAACATTGGATCCCAATAGTACATACTCAATGCACCAACATTATCTCTTTAATATTTAACATGCTTATTCAATGCACCAAATGCATATTAGTAACTGTACTATCCAGGGCTCACAAAATCTATATGACATCCTACTTGGCACTCAAAGACACGTGTCAACCTTCCACGTCAACCGTGTTATAGGAGCGCAGACGCCTGATCCTTAGCAGTCGGGCTCCCTAACAAACATGTTATCTCTAACCTAACTAATATTCAAATATATTTGAATATATTATTTGTTGGCAGGTATTAAATTATCTATAATGCCACATTATCTAAAAGGTACGATTATCTTTTACCTTTATGTATAATTCAAATGTTTATCTCTAACATTATCTCCCGACTATTATCTATAAGCCGAGAATTATCTACAAGGCTACAACAACTCCTACAAATAAAGACCAGCACCCCCGCTCAACTAATATAAATGCAGGTTCTATTGAACCCTTCTACACGACGATCATATATGACTTGCTCACACACTCAGTACACGGCGACAAGCATGTGCCTCTCTATCTCTTCCATGTCAGAGTCCTTTTTTTTTTCCAGGTCCTCCCTCTTGTCAAAGGCACATCTCCAAACCGACGTGTGAAGTTCGGAACTCTACTCAGCCACGTCCATCTTGACGTGCCACGGTTTCAAATTTTGGTAAGAATAATAAGTATAACAGTGCCTAAACTACTTAAAAGAGTTTTTATATTTGATAATTGAACGTGGTTTTTAGAATGTAAAAATTTCAAAATATAATCATTTTATCTTCATGACAATTTAGTTAGGAGTGACATTGTGAACATAGAAGAGCATATGCTATCTAAAGTTGAAGTATGATTTCAATTTACTCTTCCAACTTACATCTAGGATCAGTCGTGACAATCTTATCACACTTATAAAAAAGTTTATAACAGAAGAGAATATGTTATCTAAAGTTGAAGTATGGTTCCAGTAGGAGTAAACTTTATAATAGAGTTAAAGCATGACTCATAAAACCAAATCATATTAATATTGAACATTTTTTAAATTCTTAAAACACTATTAGTGCTTAAATATAAGGCACTTGAAATTAAATTTGACCTTTTTTCTATACTCTACAACTTCGGGAATATCTGGATTGATGAAAAGTTTGTTCCCGTACCAAGCATTGGATATATTCATAACACTTATCATATAATAAGAGCAAAATTTACAAAAATAAATTAAACCGAGATTAACCACTATCATATAAATTAAATGGTTGTATAAAGAATATTTGTTACAATCCTTCAAAAATAATAATTACCAATATACTTCTTCAACTTGCAAAGCTGTAATATGACAATTACTAGAGCATTTGAGTTTATTGGTTTTCAAGTTGCGCATGCATCTTAACAGCAAAGTCTTCCCATAGAGTACAATGAACATAATTGTGCTTACAAAATTAAAAAAAAAATCATAATGAAAATTCATACTTGTAAAAGAACCTAATTTCAAAAAAGAGCTTTTATTTATAATTACGAATACTTACTCTAAATCTTGAAGAACAATGTCAATATATAAGTTTCTTCTTCTGAACATTTTTCACATTTTCTTTTATGTTATCTTTCTCAACTATATGACCAATGACATCTAAAGATACATGACATTATATAGATTTCGTGTTCAAAACTTATATATAGATTATAAAATAGATAACATAACTAACCAATCAAAATGTCCTCTCTAGATGTTGCTTGGATGTTAAAAAAAGACATGAAACTAAAATGATATTTGCAGATGTCTTCTACAACAATTTTTCAGCATACTGAGTTCTCAAAGAAAGTAACACTACTAAAAAATATAGATTTAATATTCCTATGTTAACATTGATTTTTAATAAAATTAATGTTAACAAAAACGCGGTAGCATAATCATAAATAATGTGAGTTACTTAACATCAGTTTTTCAAAAATCAATGTTAACGAAGTTATGTTAACATTGATTTTTTAAAAAAATCAATGTTAGAAAATGATAATTTAACATCAATTTTTTTAAATAAAAAAAATCGATGTTAACATTAATATCACTTGGTTAACATTGGTTTTTAGTGAACACACAACCTTCAAGTGCTATGGGAAAATAACAACATATTCTTTGAACTCAATACTACAATTTTCTTTGGGTTTGAGCTGATTAATTTCAAATATATCCTGTGCATTTTGGGTTTGAGCTCATTACTACGATGTTCTTTGAAATTAAGGCAGTCCCTAAGTTAGAGCAAGGAGGTGGTTTCATAATCATTTAATGATTTTCACAAAAGTCAGAAAGAGACGGCACATGACTAATTATGAAAAAGTGAGGATTCTCTTTAAAAATGCAGCTGCTATTTTATTGACATAAGCCAATAATAACAAGTTAGAATACTTGTATATATTAATTACTAGGGTGAGGGATAATGGTAAAATGTTTAAATAGCTTGGTCAAGGTCTTAAGTTTTAACCTATTCACTATTTTACACAAGAAAAAAAAACACATATATTGCTCAATTTTATTTCATGTAATTGGCTTCCTCTTCAAGCATTGTACTTATCAGCCTATACAACAATCTTGAAAAAAATTATTTCCTTGTCTCATGTGGATTATTTTGAAATGTTGTTAAAAGGAAAAAAAATTCTTCTAAATTATAACATGTTCAATGTAATTTTGTAGGCACTTTTTATTTTTTTTGTTTGCATCATGATCACAATATTCATTGTTGGAGACTATTAGTGAGTATTATTATAGGTACAAATGTCTTTCATACTTTTGTTAGTCTCTTCTTTCTTATGAGTTCTTTTTTTACCTTGTTTTATGTTATTAATGACTATTGCTTTATATATAATTAATGTTTATCATGAGTGAACCTTAGATTCCCGTTTGAGACTTAATACAATGATTCTTTCGGAAAATTTGGATTAATCATTGTATTAAATCTTGAATTGTCCGTTGGACAGTTTAGGAAGAGTCATTTTTTATAGTAGATTCATACGTAAAGGTTAAGTCTGTTTTCTTAAATTTGATGAAATTTCGGTACAATGCATTTCTCTTTGTTCTCTGAGTGAATACTTGATTGCCATGGAATTAATCTCACCACTTTCATGTCGTGTACTTGGAGATCAATGCGAAATGCTGCCAAAATTTCATCAAACTTAAGAAAAGAGACTTAACCTTGATGTATGAATCTACTATAAAAAAATGTTTTCTTGAATGAGATAGGGCCACACCTTTAATTAAAAAAAAATGAGATTTTCATACATCGAATAACTTTGTGAGTATCATAGAGTTATTAATTAGATGAATCAAAGTTGGATGAAAGCAAGTCGCGTGAGCCCTGCATATGAGGAAGACATGGAATAATTCTTACAATTTTCTTTTGAAAGAAGTCGACTGGATGAGGACAAAAAATATTTATGTCCTTGTATAAACTATTTGAATGAGAGATGACAAGTACAAGACGACATATGCAAACATCTTCTGTGTAATGGGATTAAGAAGAATTATACGACATGGTGAATTGACAGACATGCAAAGGAGGTCTCAATCTGAACCATTTGATGTAGAAATGGAATATCGCTTAGAGGATACGATTCGTTATCTTGGACAAGAGTCTTTTCAGCAAGCACATGCCCCTATGTATGATACATTATAAAGTGATTCGAAGAAGCCTTTGTATCCGTGGTGCAACAAGTCGTTGACGCTGTTTTAGCGGTGTTAAGTCTGGTTAATGTGAAGGTCAAATATGGGTAGAGTGACAAAAGCTTCAGTTCATTGCTTCAAGTAATGCATGATATGATTCTAGAGGAAAACACATTGCCAAAAAGTTACTATCAGGAAAATAAGATAATGTGTTCGATGGGTAGGAAGTATCAGAAAATTCATGCATGCCCTAATGATTACATACTGTACAGACATGAGTTTGAAGAGATGCATAAATGCCCTAGGTGTGGGGTATCGTAGTACAAAGTAAAGGATGATGAGGAGTGTAGCAGTGATGAAAACTCAAAGAAAGGCCCCCCAGCGAAGGTGTTGTGGTATCTTCCGATCATGCCAAGGTTTAAGTGTCTGTTTGCTAATGGAGATGACACAAAAGATCTTAAATGGCATGTAGATGAGAGAAACTACGATGGAATGCTCTGCCATCTGGCTGATTCCTCTGAGTGGAAGAAGATTGATCTTTTGTATTCAGATTTCGGCAAATCAAGAAATCCTTTGGATTTGCCACTGATGAAATGAATCCCTATAGCTGTTTAAGCACTCAACACAATTTGTGGCCTGTTTTGTTAGTAATTTATAACTTGCCTCCTTGGTTGTGCATGAAGCGAAAATAATGATGTTGTCTATGATAATATCGAGCCCAAGACAACCAGGAAAGGACATCGATGTTTATCTCAGTCCCTTGATTGAAGACTTGACAAAGTTATGGGACGAGGGGATTTTCGTGTTTGATGGGTACCGAAATGAGACTTTCAAGTTGTGTACAATGCTATTTTGTACCATTAATGACTTTCTAGCATACAAGAATTTGAGTGGATACGATGTTAAGGGCCATCGTACATACCCTATCTGTGAAGAAGACAAGCTACGTACAACTAAAACATGGAACAAAAATAGTATACACTCGACATCAACGTTTTCTGAAACCTTATCACCTTTACCGGCGATTGAAAAAAGCTTTTAATGGAAGTCAAGAGCATGAAAGAGCATGAAAGTGCGAGTTGAAGACATGAATACTATATTTAGAAAGATCCAAAAGGAGGAAAAAAAAGTAAAACTTGCATATGGAAGAAAAGGTTGATATTGTTTCATCTTTCATATTGGTCAGATCAAGATGTTAGACATTGTATTAATGTTATGCATGTGGAGAAAAATGTGTGTCATAGTGTCATCGACACACTTCTTAACATTCAAGGCAAGACAAAAGATGGTTTGAATACTCGTCAAGATCTAGCTAAGATGAGTATATGAGACCAGTTACATCCAAGGTTTAATGGTAAGAAAATATACTTGCTTGTAACTTGTCATACTTTGTCCAGAAAGAAGAAGAAAAGTTTTTTTCAGTGTCTATGCAATTTCAAAGTCCCATAGGGATACTCTTCAAATATTAAGAGTCTTGTACAGTTCAAAGATCTAAAGTTAATTGACTTAAAGTCTCATGATTGTCACGTCTTGATGCAACAACTGTTAGTCATGGCAATACACGACATTTTGCCTAATAAAGTGAGGCATGCCATAACTTGCCTATGCTTTTCCTTCAGTGCCATATGTAGCAAAGTCATTGATCTTGTCAAATTAGATGAGCTGGAAAACAAGGCTACTATTATATTGTGTCAGTTGGAGAGGTATTTTCCTCCTTCATTTTTCGACATCATGGTTCACTTAATTGTTCATCTGGTAAGGGAAATGAAGTGTTGTGGTCCCGTTTATTTGTGGTGGATGTACCCGATTAAGCGATACATGAAGATCTTAAAAGTGTATACAACGAATCTACATCATCCTGAAACATCCATTATTGAAAGGTACATTGCAAAAGAAGCTATAGAGTTTTGATCAGAGTACATTGAAAAGGAAAAACTTGTGGGGCTTCTCGAGTCTCGGCATGACAAAAGAGTGAAAGGTAAGGGTTCAATAATGCATGTTATCATTCCAAGTCTAGAAGATTTTCAACAAGCTCATTTGTATATATTGAATAATAGTAATGAATTTTTGCCACACATAGTTCGTCACAAAGGTTTAGTGAAGGAAAGTAATCCAAAAATGTCCACAAATAGGGTGTTGAAAGAGCATAACAAGACTTTCCTAAATTGATTTAAAGATACAATCTTTAGTGATGATAATGCTTCTGAAATGTTAAGGAGGTTAGCAGATGGGCCTAAAAGAAATGTTGTAACTTGACAAGATACGATATCAACAAGTATTTGTTCTACACAAAATCACAAGATGACAATAGTACAATGCAAAGAAGTGGGGTTAGTCTAAGGGTTGAATCTCAACACTTTGCTAGTGTACATGATGACAATCCCCATCTAGCTTTCATGCCTTACTTTGGAGTCAGTAAAGTAATATGGGAGCTTAATTATATCAAATTCACTATCTGTGTTTTCAAGTGTAAGTGGGTTGATAACAATATCGGTGTGTGAACTGATGATTTTGGATTTACGTTGGTAGATCTAAAGAAGCTCGCTTATCATAAAGAGCTTTTCATCATGGTAGCTCAAGCTAAACATGTATTTTATGTTCAAGACCCTTGTGATGAAAGGTGGTCAGTGATTCTACATGGAAAAAAAAATTGGTGTTAATGTTGAAGATGATGATTCAACCATTGATACTTGTGTCAGTCCTTTCTCTACACAAATATCGCCTAACATCATGCAAGAAGAAGTTGACGACGTGCATGCAAATCGTAATGATCATGAGGAAGGACAATTAATTAACATCGTATAATGTAATTTATTTTATATTGACTTGCTTTAATTCCATTCAATTACATAACTTAATATAGTTTTTAGACATTGTTTAGTTAATGTTGTTTTTTAACAAGCACATGGCTACATAACCCAGCTTTCCTCCTCCTCTTCCTGAGTCAGCAACACATTCCCTGTCTACCTTAAAGAGGACAAGAAAAGTGACATGACTTAGATCATTGGCTACTAGACTAGTTGGGGTGGAGAGACCATTGGTTCATGTGGATCCTGCCACTAGGAAAGCAGATGGTCCCCACAAAAAGAAGTTAAGAATATATTTGGGGTGTCGTTTACGATAAGGTGGATGCTACATATGATAAATGGAAACAAGTCCCTACAACTCAAAAGGATTTGATCTGAGAGGATATTTAGGTATTTCAATTAAATGTTGCATTTTGTTGTAATTGGTCATACTAAAATTCTTAAATTGTAATTGGCTAACTATAAAATATATTTTTTGTTTCTCAGGCTGAATTTGATATTCCTGAAGCATCCGATTTGAGGATGAAGAAAAAAAAATACTTCAAACTGTAGGTTAGCGACGAAGACAGTTTAAGTCAGATTTGACCTCCAAATGGGCTCTTGTCGATGACAAGGAGGACAAGGATGGTAAAGTATGTGAAAAGTACGACATAAGCAAGGAGAAGTGGAAGCAGTTTTGTCAGAGCCATAGAGACCCTTCGTGGGAGGTAAATTTGTCATTTTCATTGTTTTAAACTTTATATTTACGTATTATTGTCAAACGTATTAAGTTAGGCTAATGTGTAATTGTTGCAAGATGTTTTATGATAGAGGACTGCCCAAGGAGGAAGAGTTTGGCTTGGGTGGACTCAACATGGATGGACCAATCATAGAGCAAGGAGTAAGAGATTCAAAAAGAGCTTGGCAGGAGACTAAATTCTCTCATGGAGGAAAAGAAGAAGAAGCAAAGCTCATTTATTTTAGCCAACTTTTAGAATAAGATTTATTTTCGTTTTTAATTATATTTTTGGGCCTATTTTTGGACTTGTAATGGGCTGCTACCTTTTTAATGTTATTTTTAAGTCTTCTAATTATTAGATTAGTTATTAGGCCTTGGGCCTAATTTAGGATTATTAGTAGGAGTTATAAATAGACTCCTTAAACACTTTGTTGGGAAGTTTTTATGAAATTTCATATTAGACACAGTTAAGAGTCTCTCTTGGTTATTGTGTGAAACCTTAGGTTTTTGTTAAAGAATTATATTCTTTGTGGTGAATCATCCTCAACTTATCAATCTCCAAAGATTGTGGCGTTGTTCTTTCCATTCTCAATTCTATTCTTGAAATTAGGTGTTATCTATCCTTTGTGTTTTCTGTTTCATGTGTGTTTCCTCATTCATTTGTTCTGTCATTTTTTTGTTTAGCTCTATATTATTATTTTATCTTCCTTTGTTTTATTTCTTGAGTCTATCTTTCTTTTCTGAACTATATCTAGTACCAATATCTTTTTATCTTCTTCTTTTTATAAATATAGTATTAAAATTCGTCCAAAAAAAAAGGAAAGAAAGAAGTTAAAAAAAAGAAAGAAATCCAGTTTTTAGATTTGGAGGAAAAATTTTGTTACAGTCTAGATTTGGATTTTCCCAATCACATATTTGCATTCAAATTTGAATTGTGTGCCAAAATAAAATAAAAAGTGCAGAGATAAAAAAGGAAGAAATAAAAACGAAAAAAAAATATGCATTCAGAGTCTTTCTTGTTTTTACATACTTTTATTTCAAAAAAAAATTGTGTCTGGTTGGTTATTTACATCTAGTATAGTTCAATTTTTGGACAATCCTTTTCTTCATTCTGGAGTCTTTTAGTTTGTCTTCCTTGACATTCCTTTTGAGTATTCCTTTCATTATTTTTGTTTGTCTTTAAAATTCCTTAGTTTTGTCTTAGAGTATTTCTTTTCTTGACTTCTTGAGTTGAGTTTTGATTTGTGACATATTTCACATTGAATACTTCTTGATTTTGAGCTTGAAGGTTTTGCATAAGAACTAAAAAGAAGCAAGAGTGGTAAAAGGAAAGAGTGCATATTATAAAAGTGGTGAGGTCCTATTCTATTTTTTACTTGTGTACTAACTTTTCTTGTAGGTATGGCTTCTACAAGTGGACATGCTACTCCACCATCTCCAAAAACCGCAAGGTTCATGGCGCAGATGATTAAACTTGGTAATCAAATGAGAAGAATGAGTTATGACAATGAAGAAAGGATAGAGAGAATGAGAAAGAAGAATGAGGAGAGTTTGGGAAAAATACATAAGAGTAGTGAAGCTTTAAGTGTGAGGATTGAAAATATAAAGCGAAGAAGAGAGGTAAGATCATCTAATTCTTCTCATGGAGAAGATGAGGGATATAAAAAGGATGAAGGAGGATGGAGGAATAAGAGGTATAGGGAGAGAAGTGTTGGATCAATTGGCCTCGGAATAATTAAGAAGGGGGGTTGAATTAATTATTAATGTGTCTTGACTAATTAAAAAATTTATCCTTCTTAATGTTACTAGATTTAACTAGGCTTTTACTACTAAGTTAAGAATGTAAAGAACAGAAACAATAAAAGTACACAACGGAAATTAAAGAGTGTAGGGAAAAAGAAGACAAACACAAGATTTATACTGGTTTGGCAACAACCCGTGCCTACATCCAGTCCCCAAGCAACCAACGATTCTTGAGATTTCTTTCAACCTTGTAAAATCCTTTACAAGCCAAAGATCCACAAGGGATGTACCCTCCCTTGTTCTCTTTGAACAACCAAGTGGATGTACCCTTCACTTGAACTGATCCACAAGAGATGCACCCTCTCTTGTTCTCAGTATAACAACCCAAGTAGATGTACCCTCTACTTGTAAAACAAATGATATAGCCTTCAATGTGTTAGGACAAAGAATTCTTAGGCGGTTAGTCCCTTGAATTCTCTGTGAGGGGGATACAAAAGATATCTCAGGCGGTTAGTCCTTTGAAATCTTTTGTAAGAAATAGAAGATATCTCAAGCGGTTAGTCCTTTGAAATCTTTTGTCAAGAGGGAGAAAGGAAGAAACAAAAGAATTTTCAGACGGTTAGTCCTTTGAATCTTTTGGCAAGACAAAGAAGTGAATGAAGAAAAAGAATAGCACAAGTTTTTGGTCAATGAACTTTTCTTGAAAGAGAAAGTATTGAACAAAAACTCTTAGAAAGATGAAGAGAAATGAATCAAAAAGTTCTGTAAAAAAACGTTATGGAAATTCATGCCATGGTCACATATTTATAATCATTTGATGACTCAAGTTAAAGTTTGTGACTCTTGGCAATTTCTTTAAAACTAGTCACCTTTTAAAAATTGTGACTCTTTTGAAAACTAGTCACTTAAAAAGTTGTGACTTTTGAAAAAATCTTCAGAAACAAGTCACTTTAAGAATTGTGAGTTTTGGAAATTTATTTTTCGAAATCAGTCACTGGTAATCGATTAATCGATTACACATCAAAAGATGTGACTCTTCATATTTAAATTTGAAAATCAAAATGTTTAGAAACATTGGTAATCGATTACAAGTATTGTGTAATCGATTACACAAGTTTAAAATGATTTGAAAATGTTTTATCACTAGTTGTGACTCTTGAAATTTGAAATCTAACGTTTTAAAACATTGGTAATCGATTACATGATTATGGTAATCGATTACAACTTTGTAAATCAGTTTTGAAAACAATGCTGGCTAATGGTAATCGATTACTACCTTCTGGTAATCGATTACCAGAGAGTAAAACTCTTTGGTAAAAGATTTTGTGAAAAATTCTTGTGCTACTCAATGTTTTGAAAAACTTTTTTAGTACTTATCTTGATTGAGTCTTCTCTTGATTCTTGAATCTTGATCTTGATTATTCTTGAATCTTGATTCTTGAAACTTGATTGAATCTTGAAACTTGATTATTCTTGAATCTTGATTCTTTGAAACTTGATTCTTGAAGCTTTTTGACTCCTGATTCTTTGGAACTTGCTTAACTCTTGATTCTTTAGCATCATCAAAATAATCTTGGAAGTCATTGCTTCCACAAGAAGAAATCATAGAAGATATGGAGGTAGAAAAGGAGAGAAAGGGATTGAGGGAGTGATAGTGAAGATCCCTACTTTTAAAGGGACTTATGATCCAGAAGTGTATCTTGAGTGGAAGATGAAGGTCGAGCAAGTCTTTACTTGCTACAACTACAATGAAGAAAAGAAGATCAAATTGGTCTCCCTAGAGTTTGAGGGATATGCCTTAGTGTGGTGGAATCAAGTGAGGAGTGATGTTGAGAGGATGAAAAGGCCTTTGGTTAATACTTGGCAAGACATGAAGAGAGTTTTGAGAGAGAGATTTGTGCCTTCCTATTATGGGAGAGACCTTCACAACAAGCTCCAAATACTAATTCAAGGAAATAAGACTGTGGATGAGTATTACAAAGAGATGGAGATTTCCTTGATTAGGACTCAAATTGAGGAGTCTCAAGAGGCCACCATGGCAAGGTTTTTGCATGGTCTCAATAAGGAGATCCAAGACATTATAGAGTTGCACCACTATGGCTCTTTGGAGGATCTCATTCATCAAGCTATCAAGGTGGAGCAACAATTAAAGAGGAATCAAACATACAAGAAGTCCCCATATGGCTCTTCAACTTGGAAAGATAAGGAAACATTCAAGAAGGAGGAAGGATCTTCATTCAAATCTCATGAAAAAGGTGTTGCCCTTAGTAAAAATAATTCTAACCCTACTCCCACTTCTTTAGAGGCGAGTTCTATTAAATGTTTTAAGTGTTTGGGAAAGGGTCATATTACCTCCCAATGTCCTAGCAAAAAGACTATAGTTGTGCTGGGTAATAGGGATATCACTAGTGCATCTTCTTCTAGCTATTTTAGTTCTTCTAGTGAGAGTGGAAGTGAATGTGATGTACAACCCCTGGAAGGTGATCTTTTGATGGTTATGAGGTTAATAAGAAGTGTGTGGAAAGATAGAGATGAAATTTAAAGGGAGAACAGTTTTCATACTAGGTGCATGGTCATGGGGAAAATGTGCTCTTTGATTATTGATGGGGGTAGTTGCACTAATGTAGCTAGCCAAAGATTGATTGAAAAACTTGCTTTGAAAACTTCCCCTCACCCTAGGCCTTACAAACTACAATGGTTGAGTGAGAATGGGGAGCTGGTTCTAGATAGACAAGTTTTGATATGCTTCTCCATTGGAAAATATGTTGATGAGATATTTTTTGATGTAGTCCCTATGGAGGCTAGTCATCTCTTACTTGGAAGGCCTTGGCAGTACAATAGGGATGTTGTCCACATTGGTGTCACAAACAAATTTTCATTTGTACATAAAAGGCAAAATGTTACCCTTAAATCTTTGTCTCCAAGTGAGGTTTGTGAGGATCAAATAAAAATGAGAGTGAAAAGAGAACAAGAGAGAAAAGAAGAGAAAAACAAAATTGATGAAAATCAAGAGAAACATGAAAGGAGAGAAAAGAAAGAAAAAAGTGGAGATAAAAAAAGATGAAAATCAAGAGAGAAAAATACAAAGCTCGTTCATGAGAGAAAAAGAGGTGAACAGAGTGATGCTAGCTAGGCAACCTATGTATTTATTAATGCATCATGATTATTGTTTGTCTTCGGTTGCTAGTTCTTTGCCTAAAGGTGTGGAAGAATTATTGAAGGAGTTTGGGGATGTCTTCCCCAAAGACAACCTTCATGGCATACCTCATTTGAGAGGGATAGAGCACCAAATTGATCTCATTCTAGGAGCATCCTTACCAAATAAGGCAGCATATATAAGCAATCCGAAAGATACAAAAGAGATTCAAAGGCAAGTGGAGATCTTGATGGAAAAAGGATGGGTGAGAGAAAGCTCGAGCCTATGTGCTATGCCCATTGTTCTAGTAAATCAAACTCTATCTCAACTTCTAAGGTGCTTGGTAGGTAAGAATTTGAAAGCTTGGAAGCAATGTCTACCCCATGCTGAATTTTCTTATAATAGGGTAGTAAGCTTTACTACTTTTTATTTTCCTTTTGAGGTAGTTTATGGTTCTAGTCCATTGTTCTCTCTTAATTTGTTACCTTTGCCTAACACTTCTGCTATGATGAATAAGGATGGGCTTTCTAAAGCCAATCTTGTTAAGAGTTTGCATGAGAAGGGGAAAACACAAATTGAGAAAAAGATTGAACAATATGCTAGATATTCCAATAAGGGGAGAAAGAAAATGGTTATCAAACTGGGTGATTGGGTTTGGATTCACTTGAGGAACAATAGGTTTACTTCCAAAAGGAAATCTAAACTTTAAGAAAGGGGAGATGGTTCTTTTCAAGTTTTAAAGTGCATCAACTAAAATGCATATAAAATTGTTTTACCACTTGACTATGGTGTGAGCAATACTTTTAATGTTATTGACTTGACTCTTTGTGATGTAGGTACCTTTGACATCAATTCGAGGGTGAATTCTTCCTAAGAAGGAGGTATGATAAAGGACTATCCAAGGAGAAAGAGTTTGGCTTCAGTAGGCTCAACATGGATGGACCAATCACTAGAGTTGGGCCTATTTTTGGACTTATAATGGGTTGCTACCTTTTTAATGTTATTTTTAAGTCTTTTAATTATTGGATTAGTTATTGGGCCTTGGGTATAATTTAGGATTATTAGTAGGAGTTATTAATAGACTCCTTAAACACTTTGTTGGAAAGTTTTTATGAAATTTCAAATTAGAAACAGTTAAGAAAGTGCTTCTCTTGGTTCTTGTGTGAAATGTTAGGTTTTTATCAAAGAATTCCATTCTTTGTGGTGAATCATCCTCAACTCATCAATCTCCCAAGATTGTGGCGTTGTTCTTTCCATCTCCTTCTCTAATTCCGCTTTTTCCTTTTATTTTCTCCAATTTCATAGAGCTCCAAATTGATTCCCAGTTTATTAATGCTAAAAATTGGATCTGCAAATCAAGGTTCCATCAATGTTCGAAAGAAGGTGTAGGCCATTCAGAATAGAACATTGCGCCTCATGGGTTGTCTCGTGGGGGTTATGATTATCTAGAAGAAAAGTCAATGGAGGATAAGAAAAAGAAACGATTGGAGGAAACAGCCCAATTCAGGAGCACTGACACAATCATTGATCCTTCATCTCCCATTAGACGACACGTGAAGTGGAAGATGGCCTGCATGAAAAAATTTGGTCAAATGACGTCTGAGGCAGCAAAGGAAATTGAAGACAGGATTGTAAGTCACTTTCATTTGTTGATGGTCATTTTTTATAATAATTGTTGGATGAGTAAACCAAATTTGTTTCATCTCTTGACTACAAGATTCCTTAGAGGAGCAAGCCTCACAAGGGAGCTTTGTCACCTATGGACGTCAGGATGTACTGACTTCTGCCATTGGGCGACCAGAACACCCTGGTCATGTCCGTTTTGTTGGAGTCGATGTCACGATCAAACAATACTTTGGACCAGCTCTAAGGACCTCCCACATGTCTTTGTCTGTGGCTCCTGAAGACCTAGAGTAGCTAACACTAAAAATCAAGGACCACCTAGAGGACTTGATCATAGAAAAAGTGGCTCGACAACTAATGTTCTCCTTTAGCCCGATGTAGTCCCAGTTTTAGTCACAGATGCTAGTGTAGGGACTCACACTGCCTCCTAAGCTTGAGGTTGGTCCTTCTACTGCTTGTGTCAATACAAAGGAAAGTTGTGTTGATTCCTCAGGGCAGGACCCAGACACGGGTGACTCAGAGAAATGTGGGTTGTATGCCAATGAAAATCCTCCCTGCTTGGTTGCCCTTAGAAGACTTTATGAGAGGTCGACCATCGTTCACAACATCCCTTAAGGCAATGATCAAGTCAAAGTCGATGTTGAGGAAGTTCGAGATGCTGATGCTCGCATTCCTATACCCACTCAAGAGGTTCAGTTAGTGGGACAAGCACTTAACACCTTCTTTGCTTGGCCGACACATCTTGTAAGCATTTGCCATACCAGGTACTTCATTTTTTTGCTTTTTAGAATTATTTAAAAAGGATTTGTTACAATTAACGTGTTCACAGTCATTCAATTACGTTTATTAACTATGTAGGGTAAATAGGGAGTTGAGGGACCGACAAAACCTATAGATAGGTCGAATCCTGATGTCGATCCCCTATACCTGATGACGTTAACCATCCTATAACTTTTTCTCAAGTCGTTGCAGGTGGCGTGGGATGCTACCGTGTTTGAGTTGTATAATGATAACTTTCCTTTGTACATAAAGCATGAAGATCTTTTTGAAATAGCACACTGTGGTCAATGTGTGAGCATCTCTGTTATATGATTGTGGATTCTGTAAGTCACTTTACATTATTGTTTATTAGTTAACTGATTGTTTTAAATTCATACATAATTTACTTTATTTTAACAACAATAGGCATATGACTTAGAAAAGTATGCGAGCGGGGAATGTCTCTATGTATGGATTCCTCAAGCCACAGTCCATACAGAGATATGGAGAATTTCAATTTGAATAAGAAAATTAAATTAAGAACTAGATGCAAAATTCACAAAAGGATGTGTACCTAGAAGTCTACTTTAATGGATAAGTTAAACTGAATAAATGGATTTAAATAATGTATGCACTATAATAACTTAATGTTCTCCACTGCGGTGCACATTGGCAAATAGTCGTTATATGTCCTAAGGGCAATGTTATCATCTGGTTTTGTTCCTTGCACAATAGGCCCAACAACCACTTGAAAGGAATTATTAACATGTCAGTTGTATTTTGTAATATATTTACATTATCATTAGTCGGGAACATTAATATTTTAATTGTACAATATGCGTGCATGTTTCTATTGAATAGTACTTTGAAAGGATTCAACGATAGTCAACAAAGTAGATCCAAGCCTACTGTTAGATGGATTGTAGTTAAAGTAAATTTTATTACTCTGTACACTAATTTGGTTAAATTTGAATATCTAAATATCCTATTCAATTTAGTGTAATAAGAAAAAAGGAAGCACTGAGTACGGGTACTTCGTAATGCATTGGATATCAACGATAGTCTTAGGAAGTTTCAAGGATAATTGGGAAACGGTAATTATTTACTTCAAAACTAATTCAATTTGTTATGATTGTTATTATTTATACTTATTAATTAACTTATGTTTTATTATATCGTGTAGTATTTTACTGATCCAAGACCATTGAAACCAGAGAGAATGAAGACACTTCATATTCAATGGGCAAGATACTATCTAAAAGTTAAAACTGAAACACTAGGTGTTTAAGTAATTTTAGAATTGTAGAGTTGTTAATTTAGATTAGGTTACAATTGATTTTATGTATTGATTTTCATTACTTTAAATATTTCTTTTAATTCGTAGTAAATATTCAATTATTATGGACTGTCTGGTAAAAACTGCTTGAAAACTGTATAAAAACTACCTAGATTGGTTCTGCTTTTCAATTTGAAGGTTAATTTGGGGTAATTAAAAAAACAGACAGGACATTAAAAAAAATTCCAAAAAACAACATTGGTTATCATAAAAACTGATGTTGTTGTTTAAAAACAACATTGATTTTTAGCAAAACCGATGTTGTTTTTACTCACCAACATTGGTTTTTTTTATCAATTTTTCTAAAAAAATTGATGTTGTTTTTTGCTCACCAACATCGATTTTTAGAAAAACTGAGGCTATGAATCAAACCGATGTTGTTTTTTTACATATTTTATATTTTTTTGGTTATTTCTTACTGTACGACATCGATTTTTAGAAAACCGATGTTGTGTGATTTATCTTAACATCATTTTTTGTAAAACTAATGTTAACATTATTACTTTTAATGTCGGTAGTTTCAACATCAGTTAATAATCAATGTTGAATATCCTTAATAACCGATGTGAAAAGCCTATTTTCTAGAAGTGTAAGCTTTGAAATAACACAAATCACACTAGAAGGGGGATTGAATAGTGTGCTAATCAAATATAAGAACTTTTTAATAAATAAATATCTTTATCACAAGTTTAGAAAGATATATGCAATGGAGTCATCCACTAATAAGGAAAACCAAGTTTGATGAAAAACAGAGGTTGATCGTCCAGTCAATGTAAGACAATATTTTCAAAAGGTTTTCAGATAAACACTTGGTGAGAAGAAGTGACAAAGTAAGCTAAGAGAATATTTAAAAAAACCGCTTAAGAGAAATGTAGAAACACTTGGTTTATATTGTTTCACTCAAACCTATCTACGTTTAATTCTTCTTTATGCAACTATAAAGGGTTCCACTAATCAAAACATTGTCTCATCCAATGATTTCGCTGAGTTTTGCATCAGAGATCTTGTTCGTTTCTTTTATGATTTTTCCTTTTTTTTTTGTTTTTAAGTAGAGGCTGCCTTTTGTAAACTTCAATAAAGGATCCGTAATGAGATTAGCATTGAGTCTTGATATGATGATTGTCTCATATATGGAGGTAAGGCAACATAGCACACTCTGATTGGAGAGGAAAATAATAATAGTACAGATAATAACATGTGTTCCTCTTCCACGTTGAAAGCGACCTCTGTAGGAATATTTTGTAAACGCCTTCTAGTCTATTCTATTATGTCCATTGCTTAAATGTTAGTAATTCAAATAAAGAGAGGCAAAATTGAATTTCTTAAAGCAGAGACCGTGCACTTCTCTTTGTGGCAAGCATTGCCTTTTCGTACTCGATTGAACGTCACTTATAAGAGAATAAAATAAGTACGTAAGTGACTTATAACAATTAGATGCAAGTAATAAAAACATCCAGTGTATAAACACTGGTTTTCAAAATAAATGGATGCGATTGATTTTACATCACGTTAGATGTTGGATATATCTTAACACGTTTTCCACTTTAAGCATGGATGCAACTTACTAGAGTTGTAGATGTTGATATAATAACGATTAAGCCATTTTATCATGTTGGTCCTGTGCACTTAACATCAACTTATTAAATTATCAACAATTTATATTTTTGTAAACATCAAAATCTAAGGTGTGGTAGGTTGTCCAATATAGTGGATCGCCCAAACCTAACAATCTTCCTTTCTCTGATGATGACAAATAGTAGAAATTTTGACTAACATAAAATATAATCACGAAGATAAGGATGAGGTAAAGCATGATTATAAGATATGTAGGAGACCATTTATATATGTAAGGCATTTATAAACTCTCCTTTAGTTCAGTAGATTCAAAGCATGATGATGAGAGGAGAAAGATAATAGATCATGCAAGCATATATAGCAACAACAGAATAAATAACACTAAATTCTCCAAACCACATTTTCAGTTATCAAGTTGCGGTTACAATCAAAATTTCATTTTCTCCCCCTTTTGTCATAAATAAAAAGACAATGGGTTTAAAGAAAGAAATAGTGATAGACCATCATAGTCAATCTTAAACTTGAGGTGGTGCTGGAAATGGTGGTTGTGGTGTTGGTTTAGGGGGTGGTGGTTGGTGAACAAGAGCAAGGGGTGCAAGGGCAGAAATAACTCCTAACATAGTCATTTGAACCTGTAGATTCTGGAGTAGAACACCATCGAGGTTAGAGAATTGTGTGGTGATGGCGTTTTGCGTTGACATCCTAAACCGGTCATTTTCTAGCCTTTGTCGTTGAAAAAAAAAGTCCATTGCTTGACCTATCATCTTTTGTACTTGATCTCTAGTCATAGCAGAGGGACGAGCATAGTTGAGTGGGGTAGGACTTGAACTAGTTGAGTAGACGATAACAGCATCAGGAGCACCCTTCTCCCTTAACGTAGCTTCATTTAAGGTTGTGGACTGCTTGGATGCATATTCTTTGTCTTGATGAACAACCTCATCAGCTATAGCTGCGTTGGACACCTCTGGAGTTTCATTCATAACCCCAGTGTTTATGAGATCAATAATGACCTCATTAACAATGTTGTCATCCACAACTTTCACAAAAGCTTAAACTTGGATTGTAGCACTTTCCTCCTTAGCAGTAGAAACAAAAGCAAATTGTTCTTCCATCTTGGCTCTTTTTTCTTTTTAAGAATCATGGAGTTTAGTCACATGATCTCTAAAATCTTCTTCCTTCATTTTTTTGAGATCATAGGTGGTTTCATGAAGATTGGTGGGAAGGCTTGTCAATTGTTTGATGAAGGAGTAGTTGTCAGTACCCTTAGTGAAACACGCACAAGCGTAATTGAAATGATATGACTAAACTGGATGCAACACTTGAATGAAGTCATGATGATCAACATTGTCACTTCCATCATAACCAGATGAGGAGGCCTTCAAAGAAGGTATTAGCATCATATGTGTTCGGAGCCTCAACGAGCTTTTTACCATTGACAAGGAACTTTAGTTCCTGGACTAGTTGACCACTTCCACCTTCATTTGTCTTGAGGGCATTTCTTCATAATAGTACAACTTGAATACTTTCTTCTTAGAAGTATCCCAAATAGTTAGACAGAGGCACACTTTGTCTGCAAAAACTTTGATTTTTATGGCCTTTGAGATTTGCAACCTTGGTGAATAGGCAATTATCTTATTTCTAACATACATCTAAGCATGGAGTAATCCACCAAGGTGAGGTCAAGGTCAGATGGGTTAACTGGGAGGAGCTTTGACAAAGGCGTCCAAATGTTGACCTTCTTTTGAAACTCACTTTTTGGTGTGTAGAAGCAAATATGTCATGAAGTTTTGATGATGCCAAAGAAACGCGCTTCTCATGTTTGATCCAAGACAAGACTCCAAGAAATCCAAGATAAATGATGAATCTAGTCTCTAGAGTCTTAGAAAGAGTTTCTAAATTGATGATGCACAAGTTATGGCCAAAGGATTTTTTTTCAAAAGTTTTTAAGAATTCATGAAAGTGGTATTTACTCTCTGGTAATCGATTACCAGAGGCTGTAATCGATTACCAGTGGCCAAAATTCTTTCTGAAATGTTTTTAAAATGTTTTTAAATATTTTTGATAGCTTGTAATCGATTCCACAAGGCTTGTAATCGATTACTAGAAGTTTTGAACGTTTTAAAACAGCCTTTAGAAATTTGAATTTAAATTCCAAAGTCTGTAATCGATTACAGTGTATGTAATCGATTACTAGAGTTAAAATTCAAATTTCAAATGTGAAAAGTCACAACTCTTCAGAAAACAACTGTGTAATCGATTATACCATTTTGGTAATCGATTACCAATGAAGAATTTTCGGAAATAACTCCCAACAATCACATCTTTTCAAATGATTTTGAATGGCCATCAAAGGCCTATATATAAGTGACTTGGGACACGAATTTCCTCAGAGAGTTTTTTTGAACTAAAATGTCTTATCCTCTCAAAAAGATTCCTTGGTCAAACACTTGCATATTCAATAAGGAATCTTGATTGATCTTCAATTGTTATATCTTTCTCTTAAAGAGAGAAACTTCTTCTTCTTATTCAAAGAGATTGATTAAGGGACCGAGGGTCTCTTAAGTTGTAAGGATTTCTGAATACAAGGGAAGGGTTGTCCTTGTGTGGTTCAGACTTTGTAAAAGGCATTTTACAAGAGAGTGGAAATATCAAGCGGGTTGCTTGGGGACTAGACGTAGACACAGGGCGTGGCCGAACCAGTATAAAAACCGAGTTTTCATTCTCTCTTCCCTTAAACTTCTTTTATTTATTTTTATTTATCTTTTGCTTTAAAGAAGTTTATTTTGAATTGTCTTTTGAGTAATTCATATTAAGGGTGCATTGTTAATCCAAAAAAGAGAGAGTGAAATTTTTAATTGGGGAATAGTTTTTTTTAATCTTAATTCAACCCCTATTCTTAAATAACTGAGACCACTTGTCTAACATGGTGGTTCGACTTCTTGTGAAGGATCCCTCTGAAATTTCTCAAACAGATCCCTAGAAATATTGTTTTGAGTGTTCCTCTTATCCTTTGACTTCTAGAGGTTTCTCCATGCTACTGCTGGTGTAACCTTATTTGATGGACGAACATGTTATTTGGTTTTAGAGGCCAGCCAATGTGGTTGCATCTTGATGACTTGAGACTGGACTAGACGTGTCCACTGAGGAAGTTGTAAATGAACTATGGCATCTGATGAAAAAGTCTTGAAAGCTTCAGATGATGAATGCAATAGTCATGCCTCATCCAATCTGGTGCTTGTACTATATTACACTCTCTGGAGATTTGTTCTCCTTGAAGGTCTTGAGAGAAAGCAGATGAAGATTGAGGGTTACCTGTAATGAATGTTAAATGAAACCTTTGTGCACTCATTGAGGGTACCTTCTATTTCACAAATCTCCTAAACTTATCCAAGTGAGCAGGGGATGGAGGTGGACATTGTTTTGGTGTAAAGTATGGACGCTTGTGAAAAAGAAAGATTAGAGCATCTTCTGTGGACCCACTGTCTGATGAGGATGTAAGAGCACTTTCCATGTTACCAATAAATGAAATTGACCACTCTTTCTCACCAATCTTGAGATTGGCTTTAGTGGCTCTGGTTTTGGCACGTTTGGGAACGATGGATAGAATGACGACTTCTTTGGGTGCAAGTGTTGGTTTGACAATCTTTGCTCTTTTTAGGGCAGGAACGGATTGGGCCATAGTCTTATGTTTTTAGAGAACAACCTGCACATCATCCTCTTCATCATCATCAGGTCTTTCAACATCTATGGAACTAGCTTTTCTTCAGTTGGACGAGCAGGGATGAACGTGCTAGTTTGCTCGTGCCTTTTGTTCGTTTCGTGCCCTCTTGCTATCAATTCCTCCTCTTCCTCTTCCCTTTGTGACTACTTCCTTGTCATTTTACTCTTTTGTTGTTCTCCCATGATCTTTTGAATCTTCTTGGCAATCCCAAAGCTATTGAGACCCTTGCCTTCATCAGCATAGCTTTGACTAGCCTTTTTTGCTTCCTTTTGTTGATGGCATCCACCTCCACCTGCAGGGATTACTTCAAGGTTTGCTAAATCACCACCTTTATAGCTTTTAGGTTGGTTTTCCTAAAAAATTTCTACTTAGCAACAACTGAACCTTTGGCTACGATGGTGTGTTTGGAATCTTTGTCCATCCTTTCAACAATACGATAAATACCTTGATTCCAGAGCACCTTGTTCATCATGGCAACATAGTAGATGTTATCCACTCCACCTATAGATGTTGTAAGGTAGGTCAAATGGGAGATTTTCCATCAAGTGGAAAAGCTCAAACTTGTGAAGATTAAATAGTGTTGTCTTTGACCCTACCTTATGAAGAACATTCTTGTTAAGAATGTTCACCCATATCTTTGCCCTTTCAAACATAAGATTGTAGACAATGGTCTTCTGATCACCAACCTTGTTAACATTCTCCTTATACAACACCCTTGTAACCTGGGAGTCATAATTCTTCTCCCATCCCTCGTGATAAGTGATACCTTTATGAAGGCATCCTATGGCCTTGGCTATTGAGTCATTGGAGAGCACCACTTTTGTTCCCTATACTTTGGCTACAATCATCTTACTATTCACAAACTATGGATTCCTTTTGAACATCCTGATGAGTTCAGGGTAGATAGTCTAAGGCTCGTTGAAGAAAAACCTTGCCCCATAGAAAAGTAGTGTCTCTTTGAGTTTGAGACCTACCTTTTCAGGCTCAGGGATATCAAAGAAGTCTTCAACATAGATCGAGGGTTCATTGTCAATATGGACAGTCGTTATCTCCATGGTTGGAATAATCTCAACAAAGTATGAGTTTGAAGCGACCATGAGAGAGGGTTGAGGTATGGTTTGGTGGCAAAAATGAAGATGAAGTTTTTTCTGATAGAGAGTGAGAGTGATACCAAGAGTCTCTTTTGTTTAAGGGTTTATTATAGGCTTTTGAAAAACAATCATTAGGCTCGCCATCCAAGAGCTGACTTAGCATAATTCTTTTATGGAAACATTTCATTTAACTTAATAAATACAAATTTTTACGTGAGCTCCCATATGTTGGATGATGTTGTATGTGCTAAGAGCCATTGGATGATATGTCCTCTAATGCAACAATGGGAAACATATAGATATTAAGTTATTCATTTATAAAAACCATTCCATTTTATTCTTAACAAAATAAACCTTTCTTTAGTGAGGGGTTTTGTGAAAATGTCAGCAAGTTGATCATCAGTGGGTATAAACTATAGATCCACTCTAACATTTTGAACATGGTAACTTATAAAATGATGCTTAATTTCTATATGTTTTTCCCTTGAATGCAATCTTAGATTTCTAGAAAGACTAATGACAACTATTTTATCACAATAAATGGGAACTCATAGATGTTGTAGTCTTCAAGCAGGTTCTTAATCCAAAGGAGTTAAGCATAATAGCTTGCAGTTGACATGTATTCTACTTCAGCAATGGACAATGCAATTGAACCTTGCTTCTTGCATATCCATATAACCAAGTTTCCACCAATGGAATGGCAGCTCCCACTTATGTTTTTCCTTTCGACTTTGTCTCCAGCATAGTCAGCATCACAAAAGCTTGAGTTTGAAATCTCTCCTTCTTTTGAACAAAAAACCAAGATTAGAAGTTCCAATTAGATATCTAAAAATGCATTTAATTACAGTGATCCAATCATTGCTCCGATATCATGGATCACTGCAGTTAAATGAACTCCCTTGGTTCTTGTTGAAAATCCCACACATAGGAAAACACTGAACATGATATCGGTTCTGGATGTTGTGAGGTACCGTAGTGATCCAATCATTGCTCTATATTAAGTTCTACCCACCTTCATTGATTCTTCATCCAGTCCAAGATATGTTGTTGGATGCATGGGTGTCTTCATTTATTTTGCATCGTTCACGTTGAACTTCTTCAACGGTTAATTTACATACTTGGTTTGATGGATGTAGATACCATTTTTTTTTGCTTTGTTTGCATTCCAAGGAAGAATTTCAACTCACCCATCATGCTCATTTGAAATTTTGTTTGCATTAGCTTAGAAAAATCTTCATAGAGCCATTCTTTAGTAGCACCAACAATAATATTGTCCACATATACTTGTACCAATAAAACTGAGTCGTAACTTTTATGAAATAGAGTTGTGTCCACTTTTCCTCATTCAAAGCCATTTTTCAGAAGAAAAGAACTCAATTTTTCATGCCAAGCTCTAGAAGCTTGCTTGAGTCGATATAGGGCTTTGTTAAGTTTAAAAACATGATGAGGAAATGTGACACTCTTAAATTCTGGAGGTTATTCAACATAAACTTCCTCTTCGACTAATTCATTTAGGAATGCACTTTTCAAATCCATTTGATACAGCTTCACATTGCTATAAGCTGCAAATGCAAGTAAAATCCATATTGTGTCTAGACGAGCCACAGGTGCATAGGTTTCTTTGTAATATATACCTTCTTGCTATAAGTACCCTTTGGCAACTAACATTGTCTTGTTTCTTACAACTTCACCATTTTCGTCCAGTTTGTTATGAAAGACCCATTTTTCTCCAACAACTTTCTTCCCTTTTGGTAGCCTTACTAGCTTCCAAAAATCATTCTTTTGGAATATATCTAGTTCCTCTTGCATAGCTTTTACCTAGTTGTCATCTTGCATTGCATCATTAATATGTTTGGGTTCTACCTCTGAAATCAATGTCATGTGTCCTTGTGATTTAAGTGATGATCTTGTTTGTACACGATCTAATTGGTCACCAATGATTTAACTTTTCGGATGATTTCTTCTTAGGATGCGTCCAATGGGTTCCCTTGCTTCTTCTTGAGGTTCATGTTGAGTGGACACTTTAGCCTCTGAACTTTGACTAGATGAACCTTTTTCTTTTATACCATTGTCCAGTCTAAGATATGAAAAAGACTCATCTAGCTCTGATAAATCTTTATCAGACTCATTTTCATTAAGCTTCACATGAATAGCTTCCTTGACTGCTAAGTGTAGACAAAGGATCAAGCCGATGTTTTGATGATGCCAAAAGATCACATGTGTCTCAAAGATTTATTCAAGACAAAGCAATTAAAAGATATTCAAGATAGATGATCAAGACAGTCTATAGAGTCTTAGAAAGGGTATATTAAATAGGAAGGGAATTCCAATTGAAGTAGCAAAAGGTTTGGCCAAGAATTTTAAGTTAAAAAGTCTTTTTCAACAAATTTACTCTCTGGTAATCGATTACCAAAGTATGTAATCGATTACCAGTGGCCAAAACTGATTTACAACAGCTATTAAAATTTGAATTCAAAATTTGCACTGTGTAATCGATTACACATATATGGTAATCGATTACCAGTAGTTTCTGAACGTTTTAATTCAAATTTTAAAGCGTGTAATCGATTACACACATATTGTAATCAATTACCAGAGGAGTTTTTCAGAAAACATTCTCAGCAGTCACATCTTTTTTTGTGGTTCTTGAATGGCTATCATAGGCCTATATATATGTAACTTGAGACACGATTTTGTCAAGAGTTTTTCAGAACAAAAAGGTCTTATTCTCTTAAAAAGCAAAATCGTTTTATCCGCTTACAAATTCCTTGGCCAAATTACTTGTGATTCAATAAGGAATTATTTGAGTGCTCAAATTGTTCAATCTATCTCTTTCAAGAGAGATTTCTTCTTTTCTTCTTCTTTATTCTGAAAAGGGATTAAGAGACCGAGGGTCTCTTGTTGTGAAAGAATTCTAAACACAAAGGAAGGGTTGTCCTTGTGTGTTTAGAACTTGTAAAAGGAATTTACAAGATAGTGGAACTCTCAAGCGGGTTGCTTGGGGACTGGACATAGGCACAAGGGTGTGGCCGAACCAGTATAAATCTGAGTTTGTATTTTCTCTTCCCTTAAACTCTTTTATTTATTATTTTTTTATATTCATATTCAAATTGTTCTATTCGAATTAATATTTAAGAAAGTCACTATTAAGGGAATTTATAACTTGAATAGAAAGTGAGATAGAATTTTTAATTGGGGAAATAAGTTGTAATATCTTAATTCAACCCCCCCTTCTTAAGATATTTGAGGCCACTTGTCCAACACTAAGGTTTTTAAGTTGTCAACTCTAAATGACTTAGATGTTTTAAAGTATCCAAAAAATATCCCATTATCACTCTTTGAGTCAAACTTTCCCAAGTTGCCCTTAGTGTTAAGAATGAAGCATTTTACATCTAAATGAATGGAAGTATGATATGTTGGGTTTTCATCCCTTTCACAATTCACAGAATACCATTTTCTTCACAGAATAACTGAAAATATTCATTCTTAAATTCTCCCTCATGATCACTTTTGATTGAAGTAATGCCTACTCCTTTTTCATTTTGAATTCATTGAGAGAATTTAAATAATACATTAAAAGACTCATCCTTGTGAGCTAGGAATATGATCCATGTCTATTTAGAGTAGTCGTCCCCTATGAGAAGTCCATTCCTTTTTTCACTGGTGGATGCTATTTTGGTTGGGCCAAACAATTCAAGATGTAACAACTCTAAAGGTCTTGAGGTGGAAATAATGTTTTTATTGGAAAAAGAGTTTTCAATTTGTTCCCCTTTTGACATGCCTCACAAAGTAAATCATCTTTATATGACATACTTAGTAATCCTCCTACAAAGTTGTTTTTCTACAAATTAGAGATTGACCTCTAACTTGCATGACCAAGTTTTTTATGCCACAACCAATGATTTTCTTTAACAAATAGTAAGTAAGATACCTTTTGATCTGATAGCTTTCCTAGCCTAATCTTATAAAGGTTACCTTTTCTCTTGGCGTAGAAGAGGGGGGATTCATCCCTACACTGGACGATGCACTCACCCTTGTTAAAGGAAACAACATATCAACTGTCACATAATTAACTTATGCTCAGTAGATTATGTTTGATCCCTTCAACAAATAAAACATTATCAATAGAAGGATAAGGATGAATACCTATCTTACCTACACTTGTTATTCTTTCTTTTTTATTCCCTCCAAAAGTGACGATTCCACCATGATACAGAGTCAGGCATTGGAACATACACCTTTCTCTTGTCATGTGTCGTGAGTAACCACTGTCCAGGTACCATGATAGGTGTTTGCTTCCTACTATCAAAGACATTCACAACAGGAATTATTCTTTTCTTAGGTACCCAATCTTTTTGGGTCTTTTTGTGTTAGCTTTAAATGCATCACACACCTATTCTAGGTCAATCCCTACATTTGGACGTAATGTGTCCAACTTTACTACAAAAGTAACAAACAGTAGTGTTTTCATCATGAACATAAATATTTTCTTCATATCCATTACCAAATTTGTTTGAGGGACATTTACTGTATCTTGACAATTTGTCAATATTTTATGTTCCACTAACAAATTTGTCCAATGTAGATTTTAAGGTTTCAATTTCCTCATGAAGTTTTACAACATCCTGAGGTTGACCCTTAAATTCTTCATTCTTCAAAAGCTTTTCATTTAAGAATTTTATAGATCTTTTATGTTCTTCACATTCCACCTAAAGGCTATGTTTACTTATTTTAAGGTCCTCGTAATCTTTGAATGCTTTTGCACATTCTCTTCATAGATCATATATTTCTCCACTTTAATGGTCGTGAAGTTCATGTAGTTCCTTCAAATCCTTTTGAAGTCCTTTCAGTTTGCTTTCCAACCCCTAAAATTTTTCAAAAGAGTATATTTATCTTTGGTAATTGTCTCATTCTAGAGACATGGCTTGAAATCTTTTTCTTTAAAAGTTTCACAAGCATTACAAGTCTGAGTGGACTCGTCCAATGAAATACCTACTTTATCTTGAAGGTTTTTTTTTTCATGTTCCATATGAGCTTTGGACAAGTTTTTTAAATCTTTTCACAATTTTTTTGCAAGCTTTTGAAAGAATGGATGAGTTTGATAGTAGTTCATGATAAGCCTTTTTAAGAGATTCAAGATCATCAAGATTTACCTTATTCTTTTGGTCTGATTCAGATTCTTTAGAATTTGTATCTGTTATTCGACATAGATTGTCTTCTTCATCTTCATCAGATGAGGTGTCATCTAGATCTTCCCTGGTCCTCATGAGACCTTTCTTTTCTTTGGTCTTGTAGTGTTTCTTCTTGTCTTGAGACTTTTCCAACTTTGGGCATTTAGATATGAGGTGTCCAAGTTTCTTGCATTCATAACATATTATGGAGCTTCAATCTTTATCTTCCTTTTCTTTGAGCACCTTTCCTTAGGAGTTCTTCCATCTGGATTTGCCTTTGGTATTTCACATCTTGCAAATATTTTGTGAGATAAAGGAAAGTTCATCTTCATCAGAGGAGTTATCACCTTTAAGAGGGTTGGACGATCTTCTGGAAGCTTGCTCTCTAGACGATGAGGTCTTCTTGTTCTTTTGACTATTGAGGGCCAAAGTCTTCTCTCTTTTAGGTCCTATGTCCTACTAAAGTTCTTGTTCATGAACCTTGAGAGTACCAATAAGTTCTTAAAGGGACATAGAATCAATATTCTTTAGAGCCCTTAGCACTGTTACATGTGGTTTCTATTTTCTAGACAAATTTCTCAAGATTTTGTCAATATGATCATAGTTATCATAAGTTCTTCCTAGAGATCTTAATTCATTAAGAATGGTTTGATGGCATCCAAACATACTTTTTATGTCTTGAAATAACAACAATCACATTAGAAGGAGGGTTGAATAGTGTGTTAACCAAAGATATAATAAACTTGTACGAATTTTAACGCAAATATAGATGGAAATGTAGAAGATAGCTCGTCCACTGAGGAGAATTTTGTTTTTTAATAAATACAAATTTGATCATCCAGACACTAGTAACAAAGAGTCCTTTTAAAGCTATTTTTCAAATAAATGCTTGGTATTAAAGAAATGTTAGAAAATGTTAATGGAATGCTCAATAAAGCATAAGGGAGAGAAGTAGAAACACTTGATTTATACTGGTTCACTCAACCTGAGCTACATCCAATTCTCCTTTACTCAACATTAAAGAGTTCTACTAATCAAAACTTGATTACAAACAAATATTATGACTTGTCACTCCTAGCTTTACAAGTATTTTTAATACCACTTCTGGCATTTTCTTAGACTCCTCTTGAATCTAAGAAATCCAAGTATTTTTTAACACTAAGCCACTCCTGGCTTTCACAAACAGAAGTTTGAATGAATACAAGTATTCAACAACACTCAAAGAGTGGATAAACAATAAATATCGATTACAAAATGACTTTGCTTGGCAAAGAATAAACAAATGAAAACTTTGTATTGATCGTCCAGTAATTTTAACAGAGTTTCACTTCAGTTAAGTTCTTGCTTTTTCATCAGTATTTTCTCATTTGCTTTTTGGGTAGAGGTTGTCTTTTATAGACTTCAATGAGGAATCCGTTACATGATCAACATTGATTCCTTGAAAAGATTATTTTCTCACAAGGAAAGATAAGACTACATGGAATGCTCTTATTGGCGAGGAATTGCACGATAGTACAGTTAGCACCATGTGCTTTGTCCTTATCGAAAATGACATTTAGAGAATATTATGTGAGTACCTTCTATTTCCTTCTAGTTTTCCCTTTCTTTAAATTTAAATGTTATCATTTCAAAATAAAGAGAGACAAAATGAATTAGTGTAGAATAGAATACATGTACTTCCCTTTTTCGGTTATCACAGACTTTTGGTGTTAATTACTTACTAACTAGACGCTTGGAATAACCATATAACACTAATTGTCATAGAAAATGGACACTGAATAGATAGTTAACATAGTAGTCCTTCTTGGACGATACAATGTATTGTTACGTTCTTTAATAAAATAGAACCTGTCCATTTATTAAAAACTCATTAGAATATCATTAATTTATACTTTTTGTTATTAATCAAAATCCAAGGTAGATGAGACAAGTGTGAGCTTTCAAACCTAACATGTCTTCGCCTTCTTCCATAGAGAAGAGTTCATACTTACAAGTAAGGAGACTTAGTTTGTTCCTCTTTACATGTGACATTCCTTCATAAGTTATAGCAAAAGTATGCCACATATTCTTAGCACTCTTGAAGCTATGAATTTTGGTGTATTCTTCCTCTGATAAGGCACATAACATCATATTTTGAGCCTTGGAGTTGAGTAGGAATGTAAGTTTTTACTCCTCCGTCTAATGGCTCCTTGGGATTTTGTTTAACTAATTGTCATATGGAATGTGATTTCCATTTTCTACCACACCCCATAGGTCAATGTGAATGGATTCAAAAGGAGCTATTATTTGTTCCTTACAGTAGTCATATTTCACACCTTTGAACATGGGTGGTTTATTGGTTGAGAATCATTCTTCCATTTCTTTCTTTGATTGGCTAGATCTTTTCTTTAGTATTGTTAAATACTCAACTTGTAAGGTCGAGCTCTAATGCCAATTGAAATAACACAAATCACACTAGAATGGAGATTGAATAGTGTGTTAATCAAAGATAAGATCTTTTTAATAAGTAAATAATTTTATCACAAGTTCAAAAAGATATACGCACTAGAGTCTTCCACTGATAAGGAAAACCAAGTTTGATGAAGAATAGAGGTTGATCATTCAATCAATGTAAGACAATATTTCAAAAGGTTTTTAGATAAACACTTGGTGAGAAGAAGTGACAAAGTAAGCTAAGAGAATATTTAATAAAACCGCTTAAGAGAAACGTAGAAACACTTGGTTTATACTAGTTCACTCAAATAGAAGCTTCAGTTCTCCTTTACTCAAAATGTAAAGGGTTCCACTACTCAAAACTTTGATTACAAAACAAGTATTTGTCTTGCCACTTCTAGCTATACAAGTAATCTTCTAGCCAGTTCTGACGCACCCTTAGACTCCCCCTGAATCTAAAAACATCCAAGTATTGTTTAACACGAAGTCACTCCTAACTTTCACAAACAAAAGTTTGAATCAATACAACATTTAAAGAGTGAATAAACAATACAAGCTCGAATACAATAACTTTTCCTAGCAAAGGATAAACAATATAATCTCAAGTGTATTGTCTAATGATTTCACATAGTTTCGTTACAAAGATTTTGCTCGTTTCTTTTATGATATTTCCTTTCTTTCTTTTTTGCTTTTGAGTAGAGATTGTTTTTTATAGACTTCCGTGACAACAACATGTGTTCCTCTTCCACGTCAAAGCGACATCTGGAGGAATATTCTATAAACGCCTTCTATTCTATTATATTATGTAATTTCCTTAAATTCAAATGTTAACAATTCAAATAAAAAAAGACAACTGAATTTTGTAAAATAGAGATTGTGCACTTCCCTTTGTGGCTAATACTATCTTTCGTACTTTGTTGGATGTAATTTACAACCTATAACAAGTAGATGTGAGTAATAAAAAACATTTAGTGTATAAACACTGATTTACAAAATAAGTAGATATGATTGATTTTACAGCACGTTGGACATTAGATATATCTTAAAACAATGTTTTCACTTTAAGTATGAATGCAACTTATTGTAGTTGTAGATGTTGATATAGTAACAATTAAGCCTTTTTACGAGGTTGGTCTTGAGGATTTAATACCAATTCATTATATTATCAATAATTTATATTTTGTAAACATCAAAATCTAAGGTGTGACCAATCGTATAGTTTAGTGGATCGTCTAAACCTAGGAAGCTTCAATTTGTGATTTGTAGTTATGAATTTAACGTCATTTTAGGCAACTAATAAGTTCTCATTTATATAACAACTTCCTTCGAGAAGAACATTCTTAAACCTATCTACTAAATGCTTCCTTATAGTTGCATGAATCTTCCCACTCTGCAGAAAAACAATATTGAATAAAATGTTAATCACTAACAATTGAATCAAAATAAATTTTTTAGATTTAATAATATTATAATTTTAAAATACAACCTTTTCATCAGGGAGAAGCATCTCAATGCTATTAAATTGGTTGGCAATTCTGGATTCTAGCAATGCCCAACGACGAATTACATGATCCTTCAGCTTCCAAGGAACTTTGCCTGCAACAATTCCAGATATGAGAGACAATCTTTTATCCATGCTCATGTCTAAAAAAAATTAACTAAAAAAAACCACATAACATTGTATTTAAAACACACAAAATGTTGCATCAAAGATGTTATTTTTTATTTATAAGAATAATAGAGTTAAAAAGAAGAAAATAAAAATTTGAGACATAGCTTTCTATCAAAAATCATCATATAGAAGAAGAGAATGCTGAAAGAAAACTCTCAAAGGGTGTTATTGCTTACATTGAAAGATAAGATGAGAGCAAAAGACCATAGTTGGCTTTGTGTTAGCCTTCGACAAGAACCTCATCAGGTCGGCTAGGGTGCATAATGCTACTGACTCTGCCAAGGTGTTTCTCCAAAGGAATTTGGCAATTCTGGAGGAGAACAGATTGTGGCACCAAGAGGCAATGCAAAAGGTGGCATCCTTGGAGGCGGAGGTCACCAAGTGGAGGGCTACTGCTCAAACTCTATAGCGAGTAGAGTGCCCTTAGGTGGCCAATGCCACCGTTGCTTTTGCTGAGGTCGTAAGGGCGAACCACCAATTGTCTTCCAAGGTTAGTGGTGCACTAACCAAGTTGTTGTGCACTCGATTAGGTGGTGATGACTTGTTTAGATGTTGCCATGACTTGTAGGCTGAGAAGATGGACCTGGGTGGCAGAGTGGAGAGCATGGTGGCTAAGAAGGACGGGCTGTGACACCCTCTACCCCTCACATATATACTAATAAAGGAATAAAAATTCAAATATTAATTAAAATTATTTTTAAAACATTTTTAAATACAAGCCTTTCAAAGGGATAAAAGGCTCACATTCACTTTCTTCTACATCATATTCAAACTTGTCCAAATAAATAATAAAGTCATCTCGGCTCAAACAAGGTCGTCTAAGCTTCATACAATTAATATAGAACCTATATCCTAATGTCATATCCTATCAAAGCGTTGTGTTCCCGTGTCCTCTAGCATGAGGTTCTTCATAGTCATCCACCTATTCATCTGTTCCCCCGAACACAAAGTTCAAGATCATCACAGGATCCAAACACAAACAGCAAACCGGGAGTGAGTTATCACACTCCTAACTACTAGAGAGAAACAAGACAACATATAGTAGCCAAATACAATTTACTTAGCATATCTCACATTATTTCATCACTTTGTCATTCAAAATTCACTTTTCAATCATCAATCACAATACACAAGAATCACACACTCCGATCAAGACATAATAACACATCAATTTCATAATAAACAATTAGCAAGCGAATGCAACAGTTATGCTAAGACTCAAGCTTATATGCAATGTGGTACCATGTCAGTGAAAAACCTCGTCGGGCGCCTAGGAGTACATGACAAGACAAACCACACAATAATAAGTCAAGTCACTCTCACTAGGTAATATCATAGGGAGACCAGTCAGGGTCACAGTGTTTTGCGAGAATGCTCCAACCATATGGGATCAACATAGGCTTAAAGGAACACTCAAACCGTGTGACCCCCAAGGCCTACACTCCGAAGAGTCCGTCAGGGCCTCTCCCTCCTGATTCAGGTCCAACCCAGAAAATATTTTAGCACACAGACTCTATCTATGAACTGTACAAAACACACGACTCCTCAATTGTTCTCAAAATAATTTTAACTCGTCCCCCTTTAAGGGTCTTATCATTAACTCGTCGCCCTTAAAGGGACTTAACATCAACTCGTCGCCCTAAAAGGGACTTAGTATCAACTCGCCGCCCTAAAAGGGACTTAGCATTAACTCGTCGCCCTTGAAGGGACTTATGATTGTGTGATTGTACAATTCATAGTTCACAACTCAATGCACACAACACTTCAATGCACATATATATCTCAATCATATACATACTCAATTTATCACATACACTTAATCCCAATCACAATGGTATAATCTCAATTTAACATGTTATCACACCTCATCAATCATATACACTTTATCTATGAACTATGCAATACACACATTTACTCAATTGTTTTCAAATCATTTTAACTCGTCGGGTTCCCACAGTGGATCCCATCACAATACTCGTCTCCCTTAAAGGGTCTTTCAATTGTGTGATTGCACAGTTCATAGTTCACAACTCAATACACACATTTCATCTCAATACACATGTATTTCATCATCTGTCACATGTTCAATTTATTACATACTCACAGTTTGAATCATCATTTCATAACCTCAACATAACAATTTATACAAAATATTTTATCACAACATGGGATGTAAAGCCTCTAGAATAGTTTCTCACAATTGTATCAAAATCAATTAATCAAAATCATGAGTTAAACACAAAGATATCAAGAGCACTCAAGTTTATCGATCAATTCTCATCAGGACATCAATTGGTACATAGAACACAATAATATTGCAATCATAATCATAAAGAAAAATTATAATTCAATAAACATCCGAAAATAAACCCAAATTTAGTTCTCTAAGGATCCCTACACATGTTCTCACTAACCCCCAATTGTGAATAACTCATCCCTTACCTCTGAGCGGATTCACGTGTCTTCAGCCAGTGATAGTAACATCTCTAGCGGTTCCCTGAGATTCCTTCAGTTATTCCTCCGACTGCTCCGATAGAATTTCCAAACGTTAGAGAGACGGAGAAGAGATTGAAGCCTCCATTTGGACTATCTTCATGCGATTCCTTTTTCTCTCTCCAAGAAGATCATCTCGCAAATCCCAACGGTCAAAGCGTGTGCAATTTAATTTCGAACAACATATCCAAATTTCACAACAATCTAACGGTTAACGAAACCGGGATCATAGTTTTACCAAGACAGCTCTGGGTTTCTGCGGGAAAGAAAAAGGCTACAATGCGAACGGTATTTCTCTCAGTTCAGATATGATATCGCAATTCCCAACGGTGAGAACTCTCGGAATTGGGTTGCTAACATGGTGCCCAAATTTCACGACGATCCAACGGTGAATGAGTCCGAGATCGTCGTTTTTCTGAGACAGGTTTAGTGGGCTGCGGGAAAAAAGAAAGGGTTTTGAGAGAAGAGAAAAAATGAAAATGAGGCCAAAAAGAGGCACCTGACTTAACATAACTATTTATACCTAGGGTATTCAGCCTATTATTTGCTCTATATTTATTTATTTTATAAAAAAAACTCTATTTTATTTTCTATCAAACAAATAAATGAAATACCCTTTTTATTTTCTCTCAAATCATTATTTTAATTATAATTATATCTCCTTATTTATTTATTTATAGAATCTCATCATTTTTCTAAAACTCTATTTATTTATAAATAACAATCCTTTTTAATCTAAATTACAAAAATTGGGATGTTACACGGGCTTGCGAAGAGGATTGCTAAGTTAGAGGCCCGACTTAGGGAGTCAGAGTCCAAATTGGAGGAGTCTGAGCTATGGGTTGCCAAGGAAAGGAAGGCCAGCAAGGAGCTCAAGGAAGAGCTGATTTTGTACAAGAAGGAGGTCATAGAGCAACATGAGAAAGGCTTTCAGAAGGCCGTCAGGCAGGCCAGTTTCTTTGCGAAAGACCTTGACTTGGGTCTCTTTGATCCCTTTAAGGATGTGAGGTATGGTGTCTTGCTTGAAGAAGAGGAGATTGATGCGGTGGAGGAGACTGCTAATGAAAGGCAAGGTGCTATGGAGCAAGACGATGATGTTTGTATCTAGGCTGCCTTTGTCTTTACCTTTTTTCTTCTTTGTTGAAATTTGGCCACATAGGCCTTGTAACTATGACAATTATTTTGTTTTTCTTCAATGCACAAGCTTTCCTTTGATGAAAATTTTTGAACTATGTATGTCTTATGTGTACGTATGTTGCCTTTGTCTTTGCAATGCTCCATACTTGTGGTCGTATAAATAGATTGTCATAATGTAGACAGTCTAGGAAGCAAGACCTTGTTGATGTAGAAGTAAGACTGTGGTGGTCTTGTAAAGAGTAGAATGACACGGAGTCATCTTAGGTTTGATTTCAACCTGATTAAAGGTCTTGTCACAGATCTAGTGGGGCTTCCTTCTATTTTGTAGAGCTTTTCCCCTGATGGTTGTGAGAAGTTGTGTTTGAATTGCCCCTGGTTAAAAGTCTTGCCTAACCAGTATGGGGATAGGTCGCTTGACCTATTGTGTTCCTCTTCTAATGGTTATGAGGAGTAAGTGTGAGCTACACCTGATTGAAGGTCTTGTCATGCAATCGGGTGGTGGGTCGGATTGACCTGCAAAAGTACTCCTTTGATGGTTATGAGGAGTGAGTATGGGCTTTGACCTGATTAAAAGTCTTGCCGAATAATGGGGTGGCAGTTCGCTTGGTGGAACTTGGACCCTTGATAGTGGTCGTCGTAGTTGCTACATGTGAGCGGACCAAGGGGATGCCTTGAGTTAGGTAGAAGTATGCACCAAGGGCGAACCTTGGGTTTTGCAAGAATGTGTACCAAGGGCAGACCTTGGGTTTTGCAAGAATGTGTACCAAGGGTGGACCTTGGGTTTTTGATAAGCTTGTATTCCTGCACAGATAAAAGTTGGGAATAGGAAAAATTGTTAAAGGTAGACCTTGCGTACCTTGAGTTCCCGTGGAGATGGAACTTAAGTAATGTGATGCTTCACCAAGGGTGGTTCTTAGGTTTGTCAAGCCTTGGACCAAGGATGTGTTTGTCCTGGGTTTTGTCAAGCCTACGAAGTTGTGTCAAGGCTTACCAAGGACGGGCATTGGGTTTTGTAGACTTATGAAGATCAGCAAGTACGGAGCTTGGGTTTGATGAGTCTTGCTTGTAGTGTAAATGTTGTGCTCTTGCATACATGACACTCATTGTGGGTGGTATGCACTGGAGACGTAATGGTGTGCCCTTGTATATGTACCTCTTACAAAGTGACAGGTACTAGAGTCGCGGTGGTGTGAATCAGTGGGACTCACCAAGGACAGACCTTGGGTTTTGTGAGCCCTATAGAGGATTGATCAAGGAATTATCCATTCTGGGTTTTGGGCATCGTGCTCTTGCATACATGCCACTCGCTGTGGGTGGCATGTACTGGAGATGTGGTGATATGCTCATGCATATATGTCACTCACCGTGGGTGACACATACTAGAGTCATGATGGTAATAGGCTCTTGCATGTATGTCACTCATCGTGGGTGTCATACACTAGAGACTTAGTAGAGTGCTCGTGCGCACATGCCAGGGGTGGCACGTACTTGAAGCTTGATGGTAATACGCTCTTGCATGTATGTCACTCGCCATGGGTGTCACACGTTGGAGACTTAGCAGAATGCTCGTGCGCACATGTCAGGGGTGGCACATACTAGAGGATTGTTAAGATGCTCGTGTGCACATGCCACTTGTCGTGGGTGGCATATACTAGAGTCACCAAGATGATACATTCTTGCATGTGTGTCACTCGCCTTAGGTTGCACACACTGAGACTTAGCAAAATGCTTGTGCGCACATGTCAGGGGTGGCATATACTAGAGGCTTGTTAAGATGCTCGTGAACACATGCCACTCATCGTGGGTTGCATGTACTGGAGTCACCAAGATGATACGCTCTTGCATGTGTGTCACTCCTGTGGGTAGCACACTAGAGTTGTGATAGTAATATGCTCTTGCATATATGTCACTCGCCGTGGGTGGCACACACTAGAGGCTTGCTAAGGTTTTTGTGCACACATATCACTCATCGTGGGTGACATCTACTGGAGTCACCGCAATGATACGCTCTTGCATGTGTGTCACATGCCAAGGGTGGCACACACTAGAGTTGTAATGCTAGAAGAAGGGTTTTAAGAGCCTCGGAGGTACGATTGTGGATGCTCTTGTCTTGATAAGAGAGATGTGAAAAGAAAGGGATATAGAATTTTATTCAATGTATGTAACTGAATACAAATTCCCTTCGTTACCCCAGATGTGCCTCGTTAAAAACCTTCCAAGCCAAAACCCTGGATTTTGTATTTTTGGGACAAAAGACTTGAGTAAGGAAAAGAGTACAACATTGGGTTTATAGTGTAGGTTAGCTGAAGTAGAACTTTAGGTGTGTGGCATTCCACATTCGTGGGATTGCTTTGCCATCCAGCTCTTGTAGTCGGTACGCTCCGTTGTCAAGGTTGGTTGTGACCCTGAAGGGACCTTCCCAGTTAGAGCCAAGCTTCCCTGCTCGGGATCTTTTCTGGCTTTACCTCAGACTCGCCACACGAGGTCACCAGGTTGAAAGGCTAGTGGTTGAACCTTTGTATTGAATCTTTTAACTGCTCGAAGTTTGGCAGCTTCTTCTCTAATCTTCGCTATTTCTCATACTTCTTCGGTGGTTTCAAGTTCCACCTTCGTATATTCTTCATTTTGTTGTTGCTGGAATAGTAGTCTCTTTATCGATAGTTCCCAAACTTCGACGGGGATCATGGTGTCAGTGCCATATGTGAGTCAGTAAGAATTTTCTTTGGTGGCTATCTGAGGTGTACAGTGGTACGCCCATAGTATGTTGTAGAGTTCTTCTTTCCGTAGGCCCTTAAACTTCTCGAGTCTAGTTCGTAGGGCCCTAAGGATGACTCTGTTAGCTGCCTCTTCATGTCCATTAGTTTAAGGATGTTCAACAGAGGTGACCAGGTGCTTGATGCCTAGCCTTGTTAGGAAGTCTTCGTAAGTCTGAGCATTGAATTGAGTGTCCTTGTCGGTGACAATGGCGTATGGGAGGCCGTACCTACAAATGAGGTGCTTCCAGGTGAATTTTTCCACCTTGCTGGCTGTAATTTCCCGAAGTGGTCTTGCTTCTATCCACTTGGTGAAGTAGATGATGGCGACTAATAAGTATTTGACAACTCCTAGGGCCTTTGGCAGTGGTCCCAGTATGTCCATTCCTCACATGGCGAAGGGCCAAGAGGAGCTCAGACTGTGAGAGCTTTTAGGAGGAGTGTGTGGCATGTCTGCAAACTCTTGACATTGTCTGCATCTCCTGGTAAAGTTGAAGGTGTCTGCCCTGAGTGTTGGCCAATAATAGTAAGCTCGCACCGCTTTGATGGCTAGGGAGCGCCCTCTAGTATCGAGACCACAGATCCCTTCATGAAGTTCTTTCATGACGTAGTCTGCCTATTGACTATTTAGGCATTTTAGTAGGGGTGTTGTCAACCCTCTTTTGAATTTCTCGCCATCAGGGATGGCGTAGTGACTGGCTTTCCATTTGAGGCATTGAGCTTCATCCTCGTTTGGTGGCAAGACCCCCTGAATTAGGAAGTTCTTGTAGGGTATCATCTAGTTTGGTTCCTCCTCTTCTCCGTCCATAATTTCCTCAACATCTATGGTGGGAGTTTGGAGCGTCTCCTGAATGATGGTCTTGAGGTGCCTGACCTTCTTGGTTCTAGCCAGCTTGAAGAGTAGGTCCGCTCGTGTATTGCTTTCCCTGGGGATGTAGTACATTTCGAAACATTCGAAACTATCGATGAAAGACTTCGCTATGTAATAGTACTTGAGCAACACTGCTTCCTTGGTCTAGTATATGTTAGCAACCTGTCCTTGGACAAGTTGCGAGTCTGTGTAGCATCGTATCCACTTGGCTCTGACTTCTCTTGCTAGCTTCAGACCTGCAATTAGCGCCTCGTACTCTGCTTGGTTGTTTGAGGCTCTAAAGTTAAGCTTGAGGGCTTGCCCTAGGGTGATATTGTCAGGGCTTTTAAGGATAATCCCTGCCTTGCTTCCTTTTACGTTGGATGCACCATCAACGTAAAAGGTCCACCAGTCTAGGGTGGTTGTGTTGTTTCCAGCGAATTCTGCCAAAAAGTTCGCCATGAATTGTGTCTTCATGGGGTTGCGTAGTTTGTACTAAATGTTGAACTCTGACAGTTCGACGGACCAGACTACCATCCTTCTAGGAAGTTCAGGCTTTCTCAAAATCTGCTTGATGGGGTACTTCATCTTGACTACCACTTGATGACTCTGGAAGTATGGCCTAAGTCGTCATGCCGAGGTGATGAGTGCTAGCATCACCTTTTCGATCATTTGGTAGCACATCTCGGCATCATGGAGTATGCGGCTGGTAAAGTAGATAGGGAGCTGGTGCTTCCCTTCCTCTTGTACGAAAGTTGAGCTAACAGCTTCGTCGGGTACTGAGAGACACAAGAGCAGGGGTGCTCTTGGCCTGGGTCGACTCAAAACTGGCAGTGTGGCTATGGTTTTCTTGAAAGTCGGGAAGGCTTGTTCATAAGTCTTGTCCCATGAGAAGGGCTCAGTATTTTTGAGCAGTTTGTAAAATGGCTTCGCCTTTTCGGCGAGCTTTGGCAGGAACTTCGACAGGGATGCTAGCCTACCGTTAGGGGTGGGAATAGGCCAGGCCGGCCTACAGGGGCCTACGACCTGACCTACATAAAGTCTAGTCTGAACTGGCCTATTTAATTAAAAGGTTAGGCTCAGGCTTTTTTAAAAGCCTATTAAATTAAATAGATCAGGCTTAGGCTTATTAAAAAGCCTTATAAGCCTGATAATACCATGAAAGACAAATGGAATGTGCATGAGTTACAAAATATGTTGGTTTAGGAGGAAATGAGCCTTAAGAATCAAGGAAGTCACTTAGTCCATTATGTAAGCCACCAAGAAAATCAAGGAGTTGGAAACAAATTTATGAAGAAGCATGATAAGGGCAAAGAGTCATTAAAGATAAATGATGCATCGGTGCAAATCCAAAAGAAAGCATCAGAGAACAGTAATTGCCACTTTTGTGGTAAAGCTGAACAATTCCAGAAGGATTGCCCAAAACATAAGGCTTGGTTCGAAAAGAAAGGTGAGTTTAATGCTTATGTATATTTTGAATCAAATTTAACTAAAGTTTCTCATAATACATGGTGGATTCATTCTAGATGTACGACTCATGTTTCTAATACGATGTAGATATTTCTTACAATCCAAACCATAAGCCCAAATGAGAAGTTCATCTTCATGGGGAATAGAACGAAAGCTTCAGTTGAAGCAATCGAGACTTATCATTTAATCCTTGACACTAGACATCATTTAGATTTATTAGAAACTTTTTATGTACCTATTTTATCTAGGAATTTGATTTCATTATCTAAACTTGATGTTACTGGATACTCTTTTAATTTTGGTAATGGATGTTTCAATTTATTTAAGCATAATCATCTCATTAGTATTGGTATTCTTTGTGATGGATTATATAAATTGAATTTAAATGGTTTGTATGTTGAAACAATTTTGACTTTGCATCATAATATTGGCACTAAACGTAGTTTAGTCAATGAACGCTCTTCTTTCTTGTGGCATAAACGTTTGGGGTCACTTTTCTAGAGAAAGAATGGAAAGATTAATAAAGAATGAAACTCATCCAAATCTAGATTTTATTGATCTAAGTATTTGTGTGGATTGTATTAAAGGAAAACAAACAAAACTCACAAAGAAATGTGCTACAAGCACTCAACTTCTTGAAATTGTGCACACTAACATTTATGGACCTTTTGATGTTAATTCTTTCGAAAAGGAAAGGTGATTTATCACCTTCATTAATGACTATTCATGTAGATGCCTTAGAAATCTCAATCAGTAAATGCCTTAGAAATTTATTTGAATGAAGTAGAAAGACAATTAAACAGAAAGGTGAAAGTTGTCAGGTCTGATAGAGGTGGAAAGTACTATGAAAGGTATGATGAAACTGGGGCAACCCCAAGTTCATTCGCTAAATTCCTTCAAAAACATGGTATTTGTGTGCAATACACAATGTCAAGTACACTACAGCAAAATGGTGTATCGAAAAGGCTTAACAAAACATTATGGATATGGTTAGAAGTATGTTGAGTAACTCTAATTTACCCATATCTTTGTGGATGTATGCATTGAAAACTGTCATATGCATTTGTTGAATGGGTTTCCTAATAAGACAATTTCGAAGATAACATTTGAACTATGGACTAATAGGACATCTAGCATAAGGCACCTGCATATTTGGGGTTGCCATATAGAAATAAGGATTTAGAATCCACAAGAAGAAAAAAAACTAGAAGCAAGAACAATCAATGGATATTTCATTGATTATCCAGAAAAATCAAAGGACATAGATTTTACTGTCCTAATCATAGCATGAGAATTGTTGAAACTGGAAATGCAATGTTCATTGAAAATGGTGAAATCAATAGGAGTACAATTCCATGGAATGTGAAAATTAAAGAAGTTAGAGTGTAAGTTCCTTTGACTTGTTCCTTTAGCAGTAAAGTGAAAGTGAGTGTTCCTCTACATGTTGTTCCAAACAATAATGAAGAAGAGCAACACAATAATGAGTCTATGATTCAAAATGTATAACAACCTGTCTCGTCGCTACGATATCACTAACTCTAAAATGCGACATATCAATTTTTTAAGTGAAAATTTCATTAATTTGATTGTGAAAAATGGAGGTAAATTTTTTTCGTGATATGCATTCACCAAACAATGAACAAATACTTTTATATATATATATATATATATATATAGCCAGTATACATCATTCACATGACAGAAAGTAATTTAGTTTATCAAAGCCTAGGATTTACATGTCCAAATAAAAAAAGAAAAGAATCAAGGAATCAGCTACAGAGGAGTTGATAACAAAACACAACTTTCTCCCAAAATAATTTCAACGTCATCACGTCGGCTTGATGGCTTTAACAAAATAATCTCCCTCTACATCATCTATTGTTGTTCATCTACCCCCACGAATGAAGATTCGGGATCATCACATGCACTAACCACATGGTACAAAATTGCAAGGGTGAGTTTATTATAAAAAAATCAACAAGCATCAAATGACAATGATTAGCAAGAAAACAATAACAATAACCATAATCATTCTCAATAACCCATCAGTTCAGCATACACTTATCAGACTAGTCATCAACTTTTCAACAATTTAAATCAATCATGGTCAGAATGATGCATGCACCTGATTCAACTCTCAAATGCAATGTGGTACCATTCATCGGGAACTAGCCTAAGCATGTCCACGCGACACTTTCACTTAGGAAAACTAGGCAGCAAGTGCCGACGTCACCTTGTCATGCATAGGCATCTTCCTCCCCATGGTGATTAACCTGAGTCTCAAGGAAGTTCCAAACCGAGTGACATACCCCCAAGTACGAGTATTTTTTCTCATGAAAAACTATAAATACTTACTGACAAAGTTTATAATATTTTCATGCAGTATGAAGTATGAAACATAGGCACCATCAATACACTCACCGTGGATAGTTAAAGATTCTAAGCACTCTCTTTCCCTTTCCAGGGATGCTTTAAATTCTTTAACCATTGTATTTCCCCCTTCAGGGATATCCAATTTGGTCATTGCATCCCTCATGTACATACACAACATACATCCATCACAATGACATCATCAACATCAACATCATCTTATCTCAATGTCATTATCATCATCAACATCATTTTATCTCAATATCATCATCAACATCAACATCATCTCATCTCAATGACATTATCACCATCAACACCATCTCATCTCAATATCATCATCTCATATCAACATTATCATAAACATCAACATCATTTCATCTCTATGCCATCAATGTCATCAATAATCACATTCCATATATATACATATAAATTGCATGTCTGGGATTCACACTCCCCAGGTCTTCAGACAACACAAGTTTCATACAACAACAAATATCATTCACAATTTCATTCATTAACAACTAATATATCAAATCCCATTAGTCAAAAACTCATTTTTTCTTGAAAAGTAACATACATAGGGACAGACATACATCCTCATAGTTGGATTCCTTGACCTCAACTATGGTATCAAAAACTTTAAACCAAAAATAAAATCCCTTCACCTATCGATATCCCTCTGTCAGCTCTTGTCTGCGTCACAATCTATTATTTCTACATCCAATATGAATTTGTAGCATGTTTCGAGGCTACAATTCAGGCTAATTGGTTGTTGAACTTTGTTTCAGGGCTCATTATTGTCGACAGTATTAATAGGTCATTAAAATGTATTGTGATAACTCTGCAGCAGTGTTTTTCTCTAAGAACAACAAGAACTCTAAAGGTGCTAAACATATTGAATTGAGGTACTTTTCCAAGAAAGAAGAAGTTTGAAAACAAATAGTGACAATAGAAAATATTAGTACATATTTTTAATTATGATGTGCTCAACCTATGAAACAATTTAGTCATTTCAATGTGTATTACGTAAGTTTAATTTATTTATTTATTTGTCCGTGATGTTAGGTAATGTCACATGAGCCAAGTTGGAGAATGTAAGATTTAATGTCTTATGTGAGAGGCATGTAGCTTATTGATAAAGGTCAAATTTATCGGATTTTCATATGCATTTCGTGACATTTATTTTACATTTTAATTAATTTTAGGCCTTGTTTTGAATCAAATTAGCTTTAAATTCAGTTTTTACTTTGTCTTAGGTAGAATTTTATATTTTATTTATTTTTAATAAATTTTTTGATATTTTTTCAGCAATCTCCCGCTTAAACATTGAGCTCCAGAGGCCCAAAATCAACAAAAAGTTCTACAAGGAGAAATTGAGAAAATTGAAGATAAAAGCTAGGAAATCAAGAGCAAGATATTTTTTAAGGATAAATTAACTAAAGAAGAAGATAATCACTTAAATTAATTAGAGATATTATTTGTTTATAATTTATTGTGATTATCTCCTTAATTAAACTCAACTACAATTTTATAAATAAGAGGCTAGGCATTCATTGTAACGGTGTAGAAGTCCTGAGCAGTTATATTTTAGACTTTCACCTACTAGACGCCTCCATTATTCCATTAGACAATCTAGGTTTCGTTTATTATTTTTATGAGTGCAATTCCTTCCACCTTCGAGAGGATAGCATGAACCTTGTTTTGCTTTAATTCCATTAATTCAATACTTTATCTTGAGTTTTTTTTTTCCATTCTTAATGCTTTTATTTGATTGGCCATCTTATAGATGAATTCAGGAATTAACTTGCGCTTTGGCGAGCCTTGTTGAAACCCAAATATGAATCAAGTACTTAATTGGAATTATCTCTAAGGATAGAATAATCTTGGTTAAGCCTCACCAATTCTCGATCATTGATGTTGATTGCTTGTGTTAGTATGTCCAAGGGATTGGGTATCGGGCAAGTAGTTTAGAATCTATGACCATGCGGGAGCTGGGATAGAATATATCAGTGGATTAGGGATGAGTAAGAGAGATAAGTAGAGAATTGTGAAGTTACAGTGGATTGAGCGAATTCCGAGTCTAAACCTAGAGATTCATTCATCAAGATCGACGTCATCATCCAAGTCTAGTATTTCTATCTTTACTTAATTATTTTATTGTCATTTAATTTTTATTGCAATTTATTTTATGTTATTTATTTTGTGACAATCACAAAATAAAAATACAAAAAAACCTAGTTCTTAGTTAAATAATTACATAAAATCCCTCTTTTATTCCTTTGGGAGACAACCTGGATGATAGTTCAGTTACTACTTCATGATTAGATTACACTTGGCCTATAAGTTGAATCTAATGTGAAATAAAAGCCTAACAATATACAAAATACAAAAGACATATTAGATCTAATAACTCATGCTACAAGTTTTTCCGATGCAAAATGTATTTGGTTTTCTCTATTTAAACAAGCTTTCTTTTAGAAGGAAACTTGCAACACAATTGAATTGGAAGGATTTGCATCATTAGTCATTTTTTTCTTAAAAAAAGAACACAACTCCCTCTTTAAAAACTTGGTAAACAACCATTTTGTTCACTTGGATGGGTGAATAAGATTTTTTGTTCTTTTAAAGTGTCTTTGGTAGAGGGGGAAGAAGAGAAATGGAGAAGAAATAGGGTGGATTCCATGTGAGCTTCACACCTTTTACACTTTACTTTAACTCAAATATCTCCCCTCTATTTAATTTCATCTTTTTATTTTCATCATCTCAACCAAAAATGGTCATTTTTCCTATTATGATACATTTTTTTGTCGACAAATGTTATTTTGTTAGGATGTTAGTTTTGTTAGTAGAGGGGATCAAACTCGTGGCCTTTCGTCTCTTTTCTTCTCTCTTAACCATTCAACTCACCTTATTATTGGATCGAGTGGCCTCAGAATAATTAAGAAGGGGGGGTTGAATTAATTATTTCTAAACCTTTACTAATTAAAAATTACTCTTCTAAGGCTTTTACTAAATTGTTAAGAGAATGAGGAGTAGAAGAGAAACTTAACAAAAAGTAAAAGCGGAAATTAAATGCACAACGGAAAGTAAAAGAGTAGGGAAGAAGAAGACAAACACACAAGAGTTTTTATACTGGTTCGGGAACAACCCGTGCCTACATCCAGTCCTCAAGCAACCTGCGGTCCTTAAGATTTCTTTCAACCTTGTAAAAATCCTTTTACAAGCAAAGATCCACAAGGGATGTACCCTCCCTTGTTCTCTTTGAACCTAGTGGATGTACCCTCCACTAGAACTGATCCACAAGAGATGTATCCTCTCTTGTTCTCAGTCAACAACCCAAGTAGATGTACCTCTACTTGTACCACAAAGGATGTACCCTCCAATGTGTTAAGACGAAGATCTCAGGCGGTTAAACCTTTGATACTTTGTGAATGGGGATACAAAAGAATTATCAGGCGGTTAGTCCTTTGAACACTTTTGTATAAAGGAATGGGAAGAATCAAAAGAATTCTCAGACTATGTCGTTTTGAATTCTTTGACAAGGGAGAAGGGAGACACAAAAGAATTCAGACGGTTAGTCCTTTGTTCTTTTGGAAAAGGGAGAAGAGAGACACAAAAAGAATTCAGGCGGTTAGTCCTTGACAAATTCTTTTCGGCAAAGGGAGAAGAGAATGAAGAGGATGAATAGCACAAGTTTTCAAGGTTTAGAAAACCAGAAAACTTCAGAAAGCTTTTGGTACAAAGAAGAAGAAGAAGTTCAAAGAGATTCAAGGCTTGTAAAGGATTGATTGAATGAATGAATTAAAATTCAAAACAAAGTCTTGCTTTTATAGACTCTTCATGTCTGGTCAAGAAGACCATTTAGAAGAGTTGTAACTTTTAGAAAAACTTAAAACCAATTTGAAAAAGTCAAAAACCTTTTGAAGAGTTACATCTTTTGATTTATTCAGAAACAGTCACTGGTAATCGATTACCAAATCAGTGTAATCGATTAAACAAAGCTTTTATGTGAAAAGATGTGACTCTTCACATTTGAATTTGAATTTCAACGTTCAAAGGCACTGGTAATCGATTACCAAAACATTGTAATCGATTACAGCTTTTTGAAAATAATTGGAACATTGTAAATTCAATTTGAAAACTTTTTCAAATCCATTTTACTACTGGTAATCGATTACAACAATGATTACCAGAGAGTAAAAACTCTTTGGTAAACATGTTTTGAGAAAAACCATCTGCTATTCAATTTTTGAAAAAAACTTTTTCATACTTATCTTGATTAAGCCTTCTCTTGATTCTTGAATCTTGAGTCTTGAGTCTTGAATCTTGATCTTGATTCTTGAGATCTTGAACCTTGAATCTTGATTCTTGACTCTAAACTTTCTTCTTGAGTCTTGAATTCTTCTTGATTCTTATCTTGAACTCTTGAATTGTTCTTGATTCACTTGAGTTGTTCTTTGATTGATCTTTGATTCACTTGAGTTGTTCTTTGATTGATCTTTGAGCTTTTTGTCATCACCTTTGTCATCATCTTTTGTTATCATCTTTGTTATCAAAATACCTTTGAATCACCTTTGATTCACCAAGAATCTTTGCTTCTACACTTATATCTCCATTTACGATACACGTTAAGTCAGAGTTTCTTATACTAATTACTTAGATTCATCTTATTTGTTTGATATAATTAGCCAGAAATAGTGTTTAAATTAATAACTTGACTAAATTGTTTTAAAAAAGTTTATCAATTGTACATTTAGTGAGCTACTTGTTTTTAGAATGAATGTTTAAAGCCTTTGCTATGCAAGTTTTTTGTAATATGTGTTTGTGATTTTTTTTATGTGCCTTATCGCACTAGTGGACTTAGATTATGCATAGGAGGCCAATTCGAAATGCTTAAGTAAAAGTTAAGGTATATATTTTGAAGTCAGGTCCTCTAAACCTAACTTGCCTCGTTTTTTTTCAAAGTTAAGAAGTCAGGTCCTCTAAACCTAACTTCTTAACATCCCATTTAATTTTTTAAATTTCAGATTATTATGAATCATTTATTAATTTCTAAGTTTCGTTAATATTTTAATTATGTGGTCATTTTATATAAAAAAAATTGAATTGGTGGTTAAAAAATAATTTCAGTGATTAATTAACTAAAATACAAAAAAAAAAGGAAAAAATAAACTCACATAAATTAGATACATAGAAATTAAAATTTTAGGTAGGTTTCCTTCACATTTATTTTTAGAATGTCCGCAACATGAAAAATACATATGGTTGGAAGTTTTTCAACACCATACATCAATGATTTTACAAATGATCAATCACTGCCTCTGACATTTACATTTAACTTTAAATGAGATTGTGCATAAATATCAGCGAAATTGTTGATCATAAGGAAAATCAATGGCAAAAACATAGACAAATCCATTGAAATCCTCCACATAACAAGCGACCTTCATTGTGTCAAACTTGAGACCGCTATGGAGATTAAATATTGTTTGGTGTTGTTATCTCAAAAAAAGTATTGGTGTTGCAATGTTTATTTAACTTAATTACAATCAATTTAGTGTGATGCATTTGTGAATATTATTTTTGTGTTAATTAAGCTAAACTAACATGCATAATAAACATATTAATTAATTTAAGAGAAAAAAGAATTATGCATCGAGGATGTAACAAGTTTTAGAGTCTTCCAATCATAATCCATCATATATATGATAAATTTGTTGACATTTAAAAACATTGTCTTGGCAATTCAAACAGTAATTTGTAATTTGATGATAATATAAAATTATTTTGCAGCATTAAACTCTTGATTTAATTTATTAAGTAAGTTTAATTATTTTTTATTTTGTTGTACTTTAGTTAATTAACCATTGATTTTATGTTTTAATCATAATTTCAACTTTTCCCATAAAATGACCACATAATTAAAATAATAATGAGACTTGGAAATTAATTAAAGAATTAATAATTTGAAAATAGAAAAATAAAATCAGTCTTTAATACGTTAAGTTCAGAGGACTCGACTTCTTAATGTTGAAAATATAAATAGAAGTAATTACCACCATAATAAAACTGCCATTTTTTACTCTTTTTTGTGGCGCAGGTTATCAGGCCGACTTCTCTACATGCACAGTAAAATGTGGTATATTGATAAATTTACTATATTATGTAAAAGAATATTTTATTTTCTAGAGTGATGTCATGTGTAATTCTCATATTTATTTTTTTAAAATAATTTAATTAATGTAAATTTTATATATTTATTCTATTTCTAATAAAACCTTAAATCAGATTTTATATTGGAAGATTTATGTTTTATATTTATTTTATTTTTTAAAATTTTATATAATGAGTTTAATAATCATGTAAATTGATATGATATATTTTTTGTTGATCAAAGTAAAAATATAAAAAAATATGTAATTACATGTATATTTTAAAATATAATAATTATTGTTAAAAGTAAACTTGCATGAACACAACTAATAAAGAGTCATTTCTATTTTTTTTAATTTACACAAATAAAATTTAAATCAATTCGCATGGTATATTTTACTATTATGAAACATACACATGCACAAATTTATTGATTATCCAATAAAATAATTTCAATCAACATTAATTTATTTTATATGTTTATTGATTATTATATGTCATAATTTAAAAAGTTTTAAATTGATCACAATTGTGTATATAAATATATTTAAATATTTATTGACATAATATTTATTAAAATTTAAAATAAATAAAATATATTTGATTAATCCTATAAAATATAAAATGTGAATTTAACATTCGTGGAAGGAACTGAGAATTAAGCTAGTAATGTGTAAAATGCAGTATCTGGTACTCCCTCCCTCCCATTATAATTGTTGTGTAAGAGAAAATAATTTGTCCCAACATAATTGTCATTTTAGTTTCTCAATGTAAAATTAATTACCTTTTTTTCACTTATATCTCTTATAATATTGACAGTAGAAAACAAAATATATAAGTAAATTAATGATGATGTAAAATTAATTTTGTAAAACTATTACTCTTTTTCATCTATTTGTTAACTTAATTTCTCATGTCTTGAATGGGTTTTAAATTCACATTTTATAATTTATAGGAGTAACTTTTTATTATTTGAATTTTTAATATATTATTAAATATTTAATTTTAATTTTAATAAATTTATGTCAATATATATGTCAATAAATATTTAAATATATTTTTATATACACACATGCTCTAAAAAACTATTATTGAGAGTGTTATTCAATGTAGGATCTTCTTCACTCTAGTGATGTCTTATATGTTCCATTTGGACTTTCTTTTAAAAAAGAAAAAAAAATTGCTTGCTTGATTTAAGATAACAAAAATTGATTGAAATCATTTAATTACAATAGAATTTTGTGCCTTGTTAATTAAATATATTATTATGACTTGCACCCATATTTTTATATTTTACACTTGTAATTGATTGCATAGTTTCAATATTTTAAATATCTCACAATTAATAAATAAAATATTTTATTTATTATTTTGATCACATAATAATTTATTAATGTAATTATAAAAAGTATTCCAAAAAATAATAAATAAATTAAAGTATTATATAAAATAAAAATTCATACAGGATTTAACGATTTAATTAAACTAAATATATGCTCATAGTAATTTTCTTAATTATTTATATAATTTTGTCAAATTTTTTATAGATAATTTTTTTTAGAAAGTAGTTAAAACTAAAAAAATTGTTTGATTTAATTAACAAAAAATGATGGTATAACTTTTATTAAATAAATTTTGAAACTGAATATACTTAATATATCAATCAAACACTATTAATGCAGTAAAATGTGTCTAATTAAAATAATCAAATATTCAAGATATCAACCAAATTTCAATAAACTATAATTATCATGAAAATTAATATTTAATGATATATTTGTATATGGTATTAATCTTTTATTCTAATTACATACATTAAAATATATTTTTATTATATATTACTAAAGAAATAAATTTTTTCGAAACTAGAAATTTTTGAACTAAACTTATTGACGTGAATGAAACAAAAAATAAGTAATAAATAAGAATGCACATCTAGGTTTAGCTATTAAAAAACACAATTTGATTAACAAAATTAAATGTACAAAATACAAAATTATTAATTCTCAAATTATAATCCTATAAAATAGAATATTTTTTAAAAAAATCAATAAAATAGAAGATAAAATACAACTTTAATTATGTCTCTTATATATAATAATCCTATAAAGTATACATGTAATTGGATAGTTTTCATATTTTTATTTTGATCAATAAAAAAATATACCATATTAATTTCCAGAGTTGTTATATCTACTATATAAAATTTGAAAAAATAAAATAAATATAAAATATTTTAATTTATATGATTCTTGCATATTATAATTTATTTAATATTCTATTTAAAATAAAATAAATATAAAACCTGCATTAATTAAATTATATAAAATCTGTATTGAATTATTTGAAGAAAACAAATAAGAACATCATATGACATCATCTTATAAAATAAATATATATAAATTTTTTTCTTGATCCCTGTTAAATAACCTAAGACCACAATTATTTAATAACAAAAGGAGTAACATTTTTTATTTAGTGTATCGGTTAGAAAAGTAAATTTTTAATGTATAAGTACATTAAAACCCTTTACACAAAAGTTTACGCATTCCAAGCCAATAAACAGAAAAAACTCACTTGTTACTTTGAAGAGAACGTGGGTTACATGACTCTTTCTCAAACACACCCTTGCTTGCATCAGTAAAGAAAGCCCATCATTATTAAAATTAGAAAATCCTATGGCGGGTCATTTCGGGTTAAAAAAGACAGACTCCATCTTTAATTCAAAAACATAATTCCAGAAATATCTAGCCTCAACTAGGAAAATCCTCATCATGGGTTTGACCTTGGAACACTTATTACAGAAGTCGAGGTAAGATCAAAAAAATGTGGCACCAACAAATTTCAAAAGAACACAACGATATTATAATGATATTATAATATCGCCACTGCTGAATAATTACATATTGCTCTCCTGCAATTAGCCTTCCAGTGCTGAAGCTCCAGAGATAATCTCTATCAATTCAGTGGTGATTGATGCTTGACGAGTTCTGCCACAAAATGAACAGAGACCGGTCAGTCCAGTCACAAAATAAATTGACACCTCCAATACACATTTTTAAACACACTCTTTTAATTGAAATTTATTAAAAAGCCCATGCATGGATACATGATTGCATGGGAATAATGTACTCACTGTAATTTCCAATGCATTGATAAGGTGAAGTTCAATAAAAACTCTTATGCTGAATTCATAAACCAATGCCAGTTAGCAAGACCCTTTATTTTATCTCTCTTTTCTTATCATGTGTCACCAAGACACCTCTCTTTATCTCTCTGGGTGTCTACTAGGGGACTAGTGTCTTCCCTTAATTTTCCATATTTCCCAACAAAGACGCTACCAACTAAGACATGCATGTAGAAGAATAGAAAGAAAAAGAGACCTGTTATAGGTGAGCGTGAGACGATCAAGCATATCCCCAGCATTCCTGCTAGAGCTGTCCATTGCAGACATTCTTGCTCCTTGCTCACTACAGGCATTCTCCAACACGGCATTGTACATCACCTGCACATAGCAAAGTAGTGTAAAAATAAAGAAGTAGAGCATGATCTGAAGAAAGGACACTAGTTTCAAACTAGGTATAAAAAAGAAAACACAAAGCTAGAAAGGAAGTCCATTAAAAAGTTAAAGCATGCCAAAGAACGTTCTTCTGAAATGTTTATTCTAATAGAAAGAGTCATTATATTATTATGTGTGTATATAAAACAAAAAATCAATATCAATATCCAAAAAAGCTAGTAGTAGTTTTGCCATCCATGAATTCAGAAAATCATCTGATCACAAGGCCAGAGTGAACTTGTCATAAACTCACGAACCCCCTACAGTTTGAATTACTAAAAGCAACCACAAGAACAGTCAAACAAGGAAAGCCGTACCATGTGAATCTTATTTATCAAATTTTGTACCCATTTCATTTTTTATTGCAGTTGAAAATCAAATCAGGATTTGTCCATGAAAAGGTCCATTAAAGGAAGAATCACACACTTTAGTAGTTAGTTTTGTCTGTGTCATACAATCTAGAGCACAGTTTTAAAAACCAGCTCGAACCAACCAGTCGGACCGGTAACCACAAAGCAGTGATACAGACTGTCTGGGCCAGTTATTGGATCATTCGTGTCATTGAATCATTGGGAACTGAAGCAAACCGGCGAGTTTCCAAATGAACCATCGAACCAGAGGATGTAATGACTCAACCGGTTATTGAACTTTAAACTAGCTTTTTTTATTTGTGCAGCTTTACTTTTACGATCAGAGCACAATAGCCATGGCTGTCTCAATCTGCTTCAGCAGCATACTTTCTCGATCTGCACACACAACAGCATACTTTCTCTTCCCATGCTGCCACATTTAAGCTAAAACATTTTTTTACAAAACTAGCTACTAAAACTTCAGCATTGCAAGTTGTGCATCCTTGGTGCTCAGGTGTCTCTCGCACATTTTCACATGTTTTTTGTTATAAACATTAGTGGACAAAACTGCCATTTTGGAGGTTATTATATTAAATATTTAAAATTTAAAATATCATAATAAAAATATTTATTGACATTTATAATATAAAAAAGTATATATATATATATATAATTTTAATCTTTAAATATATATTTATATATAAATATGAATAATAAATAATATAATATTAATATAGATTTGAACTTGAAGAATGAGCTTGTGTAATTATAATAATTTGTGATGTGATTTTTTTTGCTTTTCTAAAGACAGGTATAAAATTTTCATTTTTTTTTAATATAGACCACGTCATGCAAGTCAATTAATAACCCACTGGTTCAAGCATTGACCCAGTGACTCTACTGGGTCGATCACCGGTTCAATTTTTAAAACTAATCTAGAGGCCACCAATTCCAATCCTAGAAACAAGCTATTCCCTTGCAGATGGCTGCATATACCTCGAGATAATTTCATTTTGCCATCAGTTTAGGAAAAGTTGACAAATTAGGAGGATATGTAAAAGATATTCTTTCTTTTTAACCACTTTGACATGTATGAAAAAATATTGAGTTTCATTTCCTATGAAATGAATCAAAAAAAAATGTTATTAACATGACAATAGGAAATTTCCTAAAGCAAAACTCATAAGAGTAAATTTCCTTGCATTGTTGCTTTGTAAAATTTCAGTTGATCAGTATCGGATGTTTAGATAATATTCACTAGTGTAATAACGTAAATAAGTATAAAAAACAAAAAATAAAGCCAGCAGCAAAGTTAGTTTGTCAAAGTTTTTGAAAATTACTCACACAAGAAAACTGGAACTCAGCCAGATTCTGAAGAATTTCAGCTTTTGTTTCGCCACCTTCAATCTCATATGAATCCAATTCCCCGAGCTTTCCTCCTGATTCAGCCTCTCTCTCAATAACCTACATGAAAACCACCTTACTTCATAAGATTGAACAAGTAAATAGCATCATACCAAAGCCTATCATTGCAAAATATAACTCCCTTCAGGCCTTTCTACATACAAAGCAACAGTAAACACAAAATTTTGCCAAGATTAGATGTTAGGCTCAATGGACAACATTCGGAAAATGTAGGCAAAATAAAAAAAGATTGACAAATGGAAGTACCTCAGGAGACAGTACAGTTGACACTGTTGGCAAAAATTGTACAACAGAATGAAATTTGTTGAAAACAATCCTTAATGCGTCATACTCCACATTCTTTAGAATGTCATCTGCCAAGACAGACACCTGAAAGATCCAACAAATAGCATAGAACAGTGGAGACATTTCAGTGCAAGATTGCGTAAATCAAGCATATTTAAAATGTATATATGTTGGAGACAATTTTGATTTCCAATCATCAAAATCCATATTTATGTATTTAACTAGCTTATTTTGTGGATTATAAACATTTGCTTAGCTTCATCTTAAGATTTAGACCGGAAAAAAAAATCCCCAAAAAATTGTTGAACCAAACATGTGCAATGTTTGAATTTCAAAAACAATAACTAAGCCCTATCCACCTGAATCAGGTTGGCTACAAAGGCCAATAAGCATATCAGGCTCAATCAGAAAATGTGTTATTAAAACCATTTAAAAGATCATAATTTCAATCTATCTTTCAACAATTTAATTTGTAAGATCAGCTGAGAACTTAATTGCATAAAAAATGTAAAACCCATGAATTTAAGATTCAAAAGCACACTAAAAGTCCACATCTATAAAATATTCTTTTACTGTTGTCCACCTCAACCTCTTTATTTTTCAATGCTTAATTCCATTTTTCCTTAAAAAAGGTTGCCAATAAAAATACCAAACTGTCAAAATTCTCATAATCTTGGCTCTTCTACCATAATTACAATTGAACTAATCAATTCAAAGAAAAGTTAATGTTCAGGCTTCAATGTAGATTAAAACAAGCAGGCTCTTGCAAGAAAATGTAGGGGCAGAAATATAATAGTGTAAGACTTAACCATTGGGTGGCAGAGAGACACAACAAGCAAACCTGAGTGTAATTCAAGGGATTTTTCTGCAATTCAGTAAGGCTGAGCACAATGTGTTTCCTTGAGTCACGCAACAATTGAGCTTTAGCCTTCTCTCCCAATATGACATATTTTGTCTCTTTATCAGGACCTGTTGTAGTAAACATGTATATAATCAGAACCGTACACCGTAGTTATCAATTTCAGATAGTAGCGGTCAACCCCAAAAACACATTAGTGAGATAGTTGATAGTGGGATGGTCACTATTCTGAAGATTTTAAATAAAAATTAAATATTTTACACTGCACATAAAAATGCTCAAAAAAAGTATCCAAATTTAAGATATATTCATAATTAATATTCAAAAGTCATAGTCTTAAGCTGATACAAATAAGTAATAACAAAAGGTCAACAAAATGAGAACTCAAATAAGTTTATACCTATGCTAAAAGTAATAAAACTCAGAATACAAAAAACAAAAAAAAAATAGTGAGCAACACTGCCATTAGAAATGAACCGGGCATAGCTCAACCACCAAAGTAGTTCAAGCGAGAAGAATTGCCATTTCCACATGCCTTCTAAGGAGAAATCTGTTCATATTTCTAGCCAATGTGAGAAATCTTAACACACCCTTCACACCGTAGACGAACATCTAGAGAGTGAAGTTGGTTGGACTTGACATATATAGGTGGCTTAACATTAAACTGGATAGAGTCTGATACTATATTAAAAATGGACTTGGCCTATGTGAACCCAAAAGAAAGCTCAAGATTGAAGAATTACCAAAGTATTCTGACAATATTCCTAAACAATGTGAGATATTTTAACAGACCCCACACGCAAAACTGGGCATCTGCGTGTCAACCAACACCCAAAACTTGTACTAGACATTTAAAATATGAGCCATTTTTTTCATATTTTAGACCTAATATTACAAGTTACATTCAAATTCACCCTTGGACAAGCAGTATACACATATCATCTTCATCTGCTATTTTCATCCCAATTATCTAGGTAAATAATATTTTGGGAACATCCATTACAAATTTATGTTCAGAGATTTAAGCTCATAAAAAAATTACCAGAATTCAATTTGTACAAAACCCTGCTTATCTTGACAGACGTGGAATTGATTCCACCACAAAGACCTTTGTCCGAAGAGATGGTAACAACAACGTTTTTCTTAACATCAGCACCTTAGATGATAAACACAAAACAAAATCAAAAAAACAAGGTCAGAGCATCAGAAAAATAAAATAAAATTCCACACACTAAAAACATACCACATAGCTAATTCATAAAAAATCCAATGAAAGAGTTCACATGTATTAAGATACCAAAATAGATCACTACGAGATCACGAAACATACTGGGATTGTCGCCGAGAAGAGCGGTGAACGGCTGCCAGAGGCCGCGGGAATTTTCAGCTCTGGTCTGAACGGCTCTCAGCTTGGACGCGGCAACCATCTTCATGGCCTTGGTGATCTTCTGGATATTCCTCACACTCTTCATTCGGTTTCTCACTGCATTATTCATAACACATAACGTTTGAAATTAAAAAAAAAAAAAAACCCTAACTGTAGAACGAAATTAAGAGAAAAACGGATCGTACCCACTTGAGTGGAAATGAAGCGCGCGCCATGAGGGGATTGGTCTCTGAAAGAGAGAAAACGAAAAATGTTCGAATCGATTAGTGTGTGGCATCGACCGATCGAGATCAGGAAAAATCAAAGAGACGAATTTTGATGAAGAATAGTAAAACGAGAGAAAGGGGAACAAACACTGACTGAGAGATGAGAGAGGAACGGAGGGCGTTGATTGGTTGGGTCAAACGCCTTCCTTCGCGACGCAGAGCAGCAGCCATCGCCATCGTTCTTCTTCGATCGCACTTGCGAAACCCTAGCTAGTAGAGCTGCAACGATACACAACTGAGTCTTTTTTCTTTTTTTTTTTTTTTGTTGAGGAACAATGCACACTGCGTTTCGCTCTTTCGAAGTGGTCTCGGTTTGGGCATCACACTGTACAACGTGTGTTGTTGTGTTGTTGTGTTGTCTTGTCTTGTCACATATCCATGCTCTTTTCAATTTTTTCCAAGTGATTTGTTACTACTAACTAGGTAAGTAAATAGTGGCAAAATTACGCTGTAAATTTGTAATTTACATTTATAATTAATTAATTAAATAAAATGTGATTTCATCTTTTTTTTATTTGACTAAAATATTCATGTGGTCTATTATCCTTTGTCTTTATTTGACTAAAATAAAAAAATTCAAGTAAAAATATATGTGTTTCAAATTTAAAAAATATTTTTAAAAATAGACTCAACTAGAAACAACAAATTATATTTTCAATCTTTTCTAAATAATTAAAAATATGATGGCACTTTAAAGTATTTTATTTTTGAATTTCTAAATCTTGAAATTTTAAAAATAAAAATTATTTTCGAAAAATATACACCCAAACCAAGCACACCTAAAAAAAACAATATTTCAAGAATAAATATTTGCACTTTTTAAAAAATAAACGGCTGAATTACAATCTAAATAAAAATAAGGGACAATTGTGTATCTTTCATAAAATAAAGAACCAAATTAGAATATAAAATAAAGTTAAATTACTTATTTGATCCTTATATTTTCATGCATACATTTTAGTCTTTATAATTTAAAAATGGTAATATTTTTATAGTTAATTATAATTAATAATATTACTCATATTTTGATAATAAGGACTAAAAGAAAATTAAAATATAAAATATAAGGACTAAAAAAATCACTTTTAAATTATAAAGACTAAAAAAAAAATAAAATATAAATTATAAGGACTAAAAAATAATTTTTAAACTATAAGGACTAAAAAAATTAAAATGTAAATTATGAAAATTAAAAGAAATACTTTAAAACTATAAGAAATAAAAGATACAAAGATATATCAATCATATAAATAATTAAACCTCAAAATAAAGATAAAGCACTACCAGAATACTTTAACCATTTTTATTTAACTTTTTTTCTCTTACGGGAATGGGCCACAAGCCCCGGTTATTTAACCAGTAGCAAGTAAGAAAAACATTAAATGGAATAAAAAAAGGTTTTTATGTAAAAACAAAAAGGAAAAAGAGGCAATAACCTTCTCATCGTCGATGCTTCAACTAGTAGCAAGAAAAAATAAAAACACAAGTTAAAAGGAATAAAAAGATTTTTACTCTAGAAATTAGTCCGATCTTCTTGTTGGGAGGTATTTTCACTTCGAAGCACACTTTCAGAGAAGGAAATCAACTAGTTGATAAGTTTGTCAATTTTGATTTAGCTCTAGATAGACAGCTTATTATTTATGATGTTATTCCTCCCTTGATTTCTAACTTTGTTATGAAGGATGTAAGTGAATCATTTTTCCTTGCGTTATTAATTTCAGTTATGGGGTTCTTTTCCTCCCATTGAGAAAAAAAAAAAAAAGGCAATAAAATTTATAAGCAATTTTTGAATAAAAAAATTTAGATTAGGAAGAAAGAATAAATTTAAAAACTTAAGAAAAATACATGAGAGCATAAGAGTAGTTGAAAAACAATTTAAGAAAGTGAAGGTTTTAAGAGATAAGATAATTTAATATATAGAGAGAAAATTTTAAAAATGATGAATATATTGAGAAATTTTAAAATTACAATTAAATATTAAATTATTATGAAGTCACCTATTGTAATAAGAAAAATTAGATTTTGACTCATGCAAGTTGCACGAGATATACATAATGTTTAAGAACTTTTATTTGAATTTTATATTGAATGAATGTAATTTGTTATATTTTTTCTTCATATTTTCATTAAAAAATATTCATCACTATTTGTTATATTTTTTTCATAATTTTCATGTTGATAAAATAAAGCGTTTAATAAATTATTTAAATTAAGAAAGAGATAACCATAAAAAGTATATTTAAATTAAAATTATTATAATAAAAAATATAATTTTACCATATAAATGTGATTTCATGTAAATTATCTATCTTGTGAATTAAGTGGAAATTTCTAGTTTCTTTAATAAAAAAATATTCATAATTGTGCTATATTTATATATAATTTTTATACATATGAATGCCTAAAAGAAAATTAAAATTTGTCTAGGTAGAAGAAAAGCATTAATACTTTATTTAAGTGAGAAAATAATATATAAATGAATAATTATTTACTTAAAATTAATTTTAGACACTAATTTTTCTTTCAAAAATAATAATGATGATGATGAATGTAATTAAACATATATTAATTATGAAAATTAAATTTTACTTTGATTTGACAAAAATCTATAGCAAGAAAATTTATCCGTGTGAATTCAATACAAATTTCCCTGCATTGTTTTATAAAAAAAATATGCTTATGTGTTATATTTTACATTTTAAATTAGTCTAATTTTTTCTTCATATTTTCATGAAAAACATTCATCCCTATTTTTTCATACTTTTTATGTTTGTGAAATAAAACATTCATTATATTGTTGAGGTCGGGAAATAAATAATCATAAAAAATACATTTAAATGAAAATTGTTATAATAAAAAAATGATTTCATCATAATATAATTTAGATATTAATACATTTTCAGGGAAGTCGTTCATCCCCATGAATTAATTGAAATTTTCTTGTTTGCTTTTATATATAGAAAAAAACATCCCTTTGTATTATATTTTATATATAATTTTTATTCTAGTATGTTATAATATACATATCAATTTATCAAATAAAATTAAAATTTGTCCAGGTAGAAGAAAATTATAAATAATTTATTTAAATTAGAAGATAATAAATAAAAATTGAATAATTGTTTGCTTAAAAATTAATTTTAAACACTAATTTTGCATGAGAAAATCATACTGGTTGGTTATGTTGATTTAATTTGATTTTTGATATGCAAATAAGTATATATTAATTATATAGAAGAAATTTTAATTTTAATTAGATAATTTTTTTAGTAAAATTTTTTATCCCTGTCAATTCAAAATAAATCCTCCTACTTTTTTTTTAATGTTCATTATGTATGTTATATTTTATATATCTAATATATGATAAGTTAAGTCTAAATATTTTTTCATACTTTCGTGAAAAATATTTAACTGCATTTTTTAGGATTTTATTCATACTTTATAAGTTCATAAGATAAAATATTTAATACATTATTTAAAAAAAAGACAGACATAAAAATACATTTATATTTAAATTATGATAATACAAAATTAAAATCTCAACATAATAATTTAGATATTAATATGATTTTAGGTGAATTATTCATCCTTGTGTATTAAGTGAAAATTTTGTATTCGATTTTATAAAAAAAAAAGGTTAAATTTTTTTTGGTCTATGATAAATGTCTAAATTTTGTTTTTAATCCCTAATTATTTAAATTTAGTTGTTGATCCTTGAATTTAAAATCTTGTTTTTCATCCTTGAAATTTTTTAGATAATACTTTATGGAAGACAACAAAATTTTATTTTATCATGGACCAACAATATATTTAAGCCTAAAAATTATCCATTCTTATTTGTTATGTTTTATATACAATTTTTATTTTGATATATTGCATATACATATTAATGCATAAAAGAAAATTAAAATTCATCCAATTAAAAGAAAATATCAAATAATTTATTTAAGTTAGAAGATCATAAATAAAAAACAAATAATTGTATATACAAATTTTGCATGGAAAATATAATATTGATTTTGTTGATTTAATTTTATTTTTTTATGTAATTAAATATATATTAATTGAAAAAAGACAATGAAACTCAATAAATCAAGAAGGGGTGAATTGGTTTTCAAAACAAAACGTACTTTTAAAATCAGAGTTACAAAACAAAACTTATTTTGTATGGATCATATCACAAAACTTTATGAACCGAAATCAATCTACTCTTAAACAAGATCATTCATTAACATCATTTCTTTCACAAATATAAAACTTGAACCTTTTTGAAAAATTGATTAATACTTGAATGAGAGAAAAATATGAGATCAAGAGAAAAAAATACACAATCTTTTTATACTGGTTCACTCTCCACTACTAGAGAAGCTAACCCAGTTATATAATCTAAAACCAGAATTAGATTTCCACTATGCATCAAGAATTCTTACAAGCAATCATAGTCAATCTACAATTCTCATCCCGGAAAAAGAGACTTAGGCACCCAACACTGGGGTCATTTGTGAATAAGAGCCTAAGAGAACCATATTCTTAGCCTAAACTAGAAACACCTGTTGGAATTTTTTATTCCAATAATTAATGTGGGTTAATATTATAAGATAATTATATTAATTATTTATCATTAGTGGGTTTTATTTTGTGTGATCAAATTAAGTGAGTCTGTTAGACAACTAAATCAGAAGATATGGACTTAAATAAGCAGATGTCAGTGTTGGTCCATTAGGGGATAATGAGAACCATATTAGGTTAATAAACTATAAGAAGACTATGCTTCCCAATATACCGAGCCCTCACGTATAGTTTTTCTTATCCCCATCTAAAGAGTTACGAAGGTACTGTTAAGGAATAAAGAGGTTTCAGTTGAGGAAGAACCATCAAGCCACTGGTTATGTTCTTAGTCGATTATCTCAGATCCTAAGAACCATGATACCACTACAAATTCAGATCCCACTGCGTTTGTTTGATCAATCATTATGAATTCAGGTATTTCTAAAACTCTTCTTGATAATATAACGTAATGTGTTCCTAGTGGTTATATTGGTATTTTATAAGGATCCTCTAAAATTCCAGCAATTGATATCAGAGCCACCATTATGGTTAGATTATTAGGAATTAAAGTTCTTTTTTGCAATAGACTAGTTTGTAAGAATTGGGTTGTTTTTCTATTTCATCAAAAAAGAAATGTTGCTTTGTTGTTTTCCTGATCATGGTTTCTGACGATTAGCTTTTAACGTCATCTAATCATGTATTAGTTTGTTTCTCTTCCTTTTGGATAAAATTTGTGCTTCATGTTTTTTGCAATGCTAATAAATTAAAGGATAAACATTATTATATATTTTATTTATATAAATCTTGGTTTTCTAACATGGGAGAAAATTAAAGTTGAAGGTGAAGTGAAGTTTCTCAAGTCTCCAAGGTGCATTGCACAAACATCACAAACATAAATCAGTACTAATGAAATATTTTTTATGAATAATCTTTTTATTTTTTATTTATATAAAATCTTTTAAAGATTACTTTTCGGAATTTATACATGATTTTTTTTATTTCCTTTCATAAATTTGTAATAATATTATTTATGGATGCAATATTTATTTGGGGTATTTTAAGTATAAATCAATGATAACATTAAATATAATTTAAGGATATAATATTTACTTGTCATAATTAATATTTTATATTTTTTTGCTATCATGATTGAGTGTAAAATCTAGTAGTAATATATCATTTCCATTTATTTGTATGTCTAGTATTTGATATCCTTTCCATTCACAAGATACAAATAAATGGAAAGGATATCAAATATTGACCTGTTCCATTTAAAAAAATACTAGACATACAAATAAATGGAAAGGATATGTTACTACTAGATTTATTTGTGATTGACATGTTCTACAAAAGATTGTTATATATTTTTATATAACTAAATTATATGTGAAAGTTATATAATTTTAAGACCTCTCATTTATTATATTAAATTGTCTTGTATTTTTTTTTGTTAAATTGATTGAAACAACATGTTGTCAAAGTAACATATGTTGCGTAAGTTGATTTAATTAAATTTACATAGATGTTGTATGAAATTATTCATGTCAGTTGTGCTCAATCCAAAGGAAGACACAATTTGACAGAATAATTACATGCTTGTGATGGTAAGCATGTGTTAATTATAAATAGTGTGATTTTTCATGTAAATAATGAAATGTTCAAAGACAATCATTATTTGACCGGAATAATCATCATATAAGTTTTTTCATGTGAGCAATGGAGTCTCCAAAGACAATCTTTGTTTGATAGGACTTATCACCAATGTTTGATCAATGCATTGAGAGTACCACTTGCACTTAGTCTTTTTCAATCCAAAGATTAAGGATTAATGGTGTGCTAGGTATCTTGTTTGAATCTTGAAATTTACCATAAAGATTATTATGCATTGTATATTTATTGTTCTCTTCTTTAATTGTTGTTATTATTACTACTATGGTTTAAATTACTCATATTATTTAAATCTCAAAGTTGCATGTATAAAATTTAGAGTTTGAGGGGAGTCTGTTGAGAGTTAAAGATATTGCATTTTTTTTCTAGAGAAGAAACAAGAGAATAAGATAAGGAATTTCCTTTTTGCTTTTGTAGGATGAGACATATAAAAAAGGTCACATTTAAACTATTTAGTGTGTGAAAATAATAAACTTTTCATTTTTGTTTGTTTTAAAGTTAATTTAATTTTGTACCGAAGGATGTTAGTGGGTAAATCTTGGTTTTACTACTCACAAAAACATGTCTATCGATGCTACCTATGGAGTCATTCGCCAAGTGATAATTAAAGATTCTTCTATATGGATGATGACATAAAGTTATAGTTGAAGTTATGAGAACTTTTATGTTGCTTTAAAAGACTCAATTTCATTTGAATGTGGTTGAGACATATATTAAGCTATTTATTAAACCAAATTTTTTTCTAATTTGGACAAATTCAATTATTTTTGTTCAATTAGAAATAATAAAGTAGTCTCTCGTGTGATTCAAATGTAGCAAGTTATGAATTCTTTTATGGATATTTAAGTGTTCCTATTGTAAAAAAAAATTTGGTGGTACAAAACTTAAAATTAAATGAGAATTTCGTTACTTTATAACATAAGCGCTTAAGTCATATCTCTTAATAAAAAATTTGGATGCTTGTGTTATAGGAAATTTTGGATCCTTTATATTGGTTGGGCCTTATAGTCTATATTGAATATATAAAGGGAAAATAAACAAATAAAATGAAATTCAAGTGCTGAAAGAACTAAGGATGTCTTAGAACTAATACATACATATATTTGTGTTCCATTCCTTATGGATTCATGAAATGAACAAATGTATTTTATTATGTTCATAGATGATTCCTCTTTATTTAAATTATGAAAAAAATTTCTAGACATTTAGTCTTTGAAAGATGAAGTTGAACTTCAACTAAGAAAAAGAAAGAAAATTAAGGTTGTTAAATGTGACCGTGGGGAATACTATGATATATATGACATAAGATACAATTTTTGGAGTTCATCATGTCTTTTTCTTCAATAATTGTGAAATTGTTTTACAACATGTAATGTTAGGCAAACCTTAAAGTCACTTTGGGGAAAAACATTAAAGAATGTAATTTATATCCTTTTAGGGTACCAATTAAATTAGTCATTATCCTATAGATATGAGTCGGGGAAATTCCAACATTAGGCATATACACATTTAGGGATGTTCAGTCGAAGTTGGACTTAAATATAATTAGTTAATAATTTTTTTTGTTACATTTAAAGATATCGCATGTATAAGTTTTACAATCTCACTTTAAGTTCATGTTTGAGACATGCAAGACTCCTTGAGGAAATTGAGTTTGGAGGGAAAGGAAACATAAGGAGTGTTGTCTTTAAAGAATAATTTGTTATTAACAATAGATAAGCCTTTGTACTTACCATTGTTCAAGAAACGGATATGATAATTAAATAATGATATTACTTCTAACATTAATAAAAGACAAGACAACATTAAGATTCCCTCTCAAGCACCACCTAAAGTTCAAACTCAATAACCTCAAGAAGTGTCATTAAGAAGATCCACTAGAGAAAGGAAAAATGTAATTTGATATAATTATGTCATATTTCTTTAAGAACATGAATATGACATTAGGTTGACTGAGAATGTCTAATTAACCTTAATCAAGTCATGTTGTGCTCTAACGTTCAAGTGGATTGATGTCATAAATGATGTAATAAAACCGATGGTTGAACATGACATTTGGGATATCATCAAATTGCTTGAAAGTGTGAAACCCATAAGTTGTAGATAAATATTTATAGTTGAAAGGGATTCAATGGATAATTTTGAGATATATAAAGATTGTCTTGTCATCAAAAGTTTTACAAGAAGAAAGACATTGATCACAAAGAGACTTTCTCTCTGATTTCCTAGAAATACTTTCTTAGAACTATAATAACACTATAGATCATTTTGATAATTGTTTTGCATAGATGAATGTAAAGATTATATTTCTAAATGGAAACATTGATGAAACAATTTATATGGTGCAACCAGAAAACCTTGTTTAAGATGATCTAACGTCTATGGTATGCAAATTAAAGAAATTAATTTATGCTTTTAAACAAGTCTCTCATCTATGGTATTACAAAATTTATCAAGATTATCTCTTATGGTGTTGAGGTAAATTTGGTTGATGATTGTGTGTCCTAAAAGTTTAGTGGGAGTAAATTTATTATTTTGGTATTATATGTTGATGACATCCTACTATCATCATACGACTTATTGTTGTAAAACAATATATTACAATTTATCATGTATGCTTAAGTTTATTTTTTTATTGTCCTGAAATAATTTTTTGTGGGAGTCCTAAGGTGATATATGAGTAATCTTGGCATGCAACACTAGAAAGTAGTAAAGTGTGTTATGCATTAATTTTTTTGGAATGTCTTAATAACAATCACTCCACCTAAGGATCCACATTTAACCATGTTAGTGGAGTTAATATTTTGCTATGAGACATCATATTAGAATTTATGATTGCTAGATTATTGTAACTGGCTTGCCTGTTGTCGCCAACATTAAGTAGTCATCGGGTGTTTATTGAGAAAATATCTTAACGGTCTTATTAAGGATCCAACCAAGTAAAAGTTTGTTGACATAAAGTATTTAGTTGTTAAATAAAGAATCCAGAAAATACATATTTGTATAGAACATATAGATACTCATTTCATACTAGTTAATCCACTTGCTAAAGATATGACACTTAAAGTTTTTCATGAGCATACTTCTTATATGGGTGTAATTCCTGATAGTACCTTAGTTTAGTGGGAGTCTTACTTATGTTCTATATCTTATGGTTTACAAATATTTTGTTGTTTGGATTTTCTCCATAAATAAAGTTGAAGTTTATCATTTCATTATCAGCTTGTTTTGTTTGCAATATTTATGTTGTATTTGGATAGATCTCTATAAAGAATAAAGTTTGGACTAGTTGGAAATAGGCATGACTAAGATCATATTACATGTAATTTCCATGTTGCTTATCCATATTGGCCTATGTCATTGAGTGTATTGATGTAGTGGTCATTGGGGTCTAGTTACATTTGTTATAGTGATGAAAGACACAGTGATTCCATTATTGATACATGAGATGGACCAGGTTGTTAACGTGGAAGTCTAAAGATAAATAACATACAAATGCACGCTCAATGATTTTTGATATAATTGTTACAATATGTAGCCAAAGTGGGAGATTGTTGGAATTTTCTATTCTAATAATTAATGTGGACTAATATTATAAGACAATTATATTAGCTATTTATCATTAGTGGGTTTTATTTTGTGTGATCAAATTAAGTGAGCCCGTTAGACAACTAAATCAAAGGATATAAACTTAAATGAATAGATGTCAGTGTTGGTCCATTAGGGGATAATGAGAATCCTATTAGGTTAATACGCTATAAGAAGGCTATAGTCCTCAATATATCAAGTCCTCACATATAGTTTATCTTTTCCCCGTATGAAGAGTTACGAAGGTCTTGTTAAGGAATAAAGAGGTTCTGGTTGAGGAAGAACAATGAAGCCACCAGTTACGTTGTTTGGCGGTTATCTGTTTCATAACAGATCCTAAGAAGAGTATATAGATCAGAAATCACCTACGGATTCATATTCCGTTGCGTTTGTTTGATCAATCATTATGGATCCAGGTATTCCTAAAACTCTTCTTGATAATATAACGTAATGTGTTCCTGGTAGTTATATTGGTATTTTATAAGGATCCTTTAAAATTCCAACAACACTTATTATAGCATGCTTTAAGCAATTCATGCACAAACAAAAAGATGTGTAAAATCATACACGAAAACCAAAAGTAAAGATAGATACGACCTGATCAATTTTTCTGCAAAACCTTGCTTGACTAATGAGGTGTTCTTCTTGAACTCAAGAAAGTGACACAACTCACTTCTAAGAAAAAAGTCTTCACAATCAAATGATTTTGAAATTGTGAGTTACGATACAAAGTTCTTTTCTTCTCTCTATTTTTACTAATAACAACACAAGATCTTTAGCTTATTCAGAGGCTTGTTTTTTTATTTTTGAGATATTGAGTATTCTCTTGATGTAAGTTGAAGGGAACACAAACTTATTATTTATAGAGAAAATAGTTATAACTGCCTGTAATCGATTAAATCTACAAAGTAATCGATTAGATTATCTCTTTAATCAATTAAAGTGTTTTTCTCAACATCTGAAAATAACTCAAGAACAATGTATTTGATTAGATACTCAAAGTAATCGATTAAAGTGTTCTTGTTCACTTATGAACTACTAAACAAAAGAAAACTAATCGATTAAACCACTTGGTAATCAATTAAAGCAGATACTCCTAAATAGATCATTCATTGTCTCAAACAATAGGGCAATTGATTATGAGACTACTGTAATCAATTAAACCGATATGAAACTCAACTCTCCAAGCTTCAAACTACTTGTTGCAATCGATTATGGCAACCCTATAATCGATTAAAACAAAAAGTTTTGCCTCTTGAAGAAATCTTTCTAACTTAGAAACTTTTCTTCACACTTACTATGATGATGAAGGATGCATAACACATATGATATGTACTAAGATGTCACACACAAGATAACAACCAATACAAATGTCACTCAAAGGAGTTAGACATGTAAAAGACAAAACATTTTCAAGCTTTTCCCCAAGCTTCAAACTTTAGTCTTCATGTTATTTGTGTTGCCCCCCTTATCTCTAACATTAATTGTCTAAGAGGAATTTCAATTTTGATTGAACAAAAATCTATGTTAAATTTTTTTATCTCCATGAATAATTTTTATCAGTAATTGTAATTCTCACTTATCATATATTTAACTGCATTTTTTAAGACTTTATTCATACTTTATAAGTTCATAAAATAAAATATTTAATACATTATTTAAAAAAAAGACAGGCATAGAAATACATTTAAATTAAAATTATGATAATACAAAATTAAAATCTCAACATAATAATTTAGATATTAATGTGATTTTAGGTGAATTGTTCATCCTTGTTGTATTAAGTGACAATTTTGTACTTGATTTTATAAAAAAAAAAAAGGTTAAATATTTTTTTTGTCTATGATAAATGTTTAAATTTTGTTTTTAGTCTCTAGTTATTTAAATTTCATTATTGGTCTTTGATAAATTTAAAATCTTAGTTTTGATCCCTAAATTTATTTAGATAATACCTTATGGAAAACAAAAAAAATTAAATTCATTATGCACCAAAAATAAAATATAGGCATTTATCATAGACCAACAATATATTTAAGCCTAAAAAATTGTCCATTCTTATGTGTTATGTTTTATATATAATTTTTGTTTTAATATATTGACATATACATATTAATGTATAAAAGAAAATTAAAATTCATCCAATTAAAAGAAAATTATCAAATAATTTATTTAGGTTAGAAGATGATAAATAAAAAATAAAAAATTGTAAATACAAATTTTTCATGGAGAAAATAATATTGGTTTTGTTGATTTAATTTTACTTTTTTATGTAATTATATATATATTAATTGTGTAAGAGGAATTTTAATTTTGATTGGATAAAAAACTGTTAAATTTTTTTATCTCCGTGAATAATTTTTATCATTAATTGTAATTCTCACTTTATCATATATGAGAGACATTAAGTTTGGTTGGGTCAAGCTATACCTCCCATTTGGTTAGTTGGAATGTACTTCATGCATGAAAGGTTAACTTCATTAAATTGTACAAAAGATATTTTTGTATTTAGGGTATGAAAGATTAGTATAAATGAACATAAAAAACAAACAATAATTCCTAAAAAGTAATGGGTACAAAATAGAAGATAACATGCCATGTTATTATTATTCAAGAATGAAAAAATACAATTTAAGCATATCATATATGAAACAAATTATTTTTCCCATACATCATTCATTAAAAACTTTTGCATTTATACAATTTGTAAGAATTCTAGATGTTACTAATTTTTAAGGAATTTTTTAAATTTAAACATTAGTGAGTTTCAACATTACAACATGAGTAGACTTATCAACTTGTCAATAAATTTAAATTTTCCTAATACAAAAATAAATATATATTAAATTATAAAAAAATGAAATAAATTTGATTTATCAGATAATCACGTTAAATATTATATCAATTTAAATTTATTCCTATAAATTTTAAAATGAAAAAAATGCAACTTTTATTAGATGCATCAAATTGGGTCATTTAATTAATTTTGTATTCAAAGATAATTGCTATCAACTGTAATATGTGGAAAGTCTATAAAAAAATATAATATGGAAACTTGAAGTTTGATTTTAAATTTCAATATAATGATTCATTAAAATATTATTAATTTGACATAAATATTTTCCTTATTAGGTTTCATTAATTTTTAACTATTGATAGCTAAAAATTTATTGAAGGATACAAATTTCTATCCAATTGCTATTTTTAGAATGTCAAATTTAACAATGCATTAATTTTATTTTAATTGTTAATACTAATTTATCAACTTGAAAAAAAAAAGTTTATTCAAATCTACTTAACAGTAATAGGCATTTAAAAAATAGTAAAATTTATTAGTAATATGCATTTTCTTATTAATAGTCAAAGCAAAAAATTCTTATTAATAGTAATAGGTAATACATTTAATTTGTCTAAGGTATTATATTTGTTAAAATTTATTTTCAATTCTTTTATGAAAACTTAAATACGTTGTTTTATTGGTATAAATTATTTTAGTTCATTTAATTTGTTGATTTTAATCATAAGTGTAGTATAATTTTTAAAACAACTTATTAGATAATATAAACCAATAATTAACAAAAACTAAACATTAAGATCCTATTTGGGGTGATTTTTAGTTTTTAGTTTCAAGTTTTTTAAAAATAACAATCAATTTTTATTTTCGAATTTAACAATGCATTAAATTAATTTTTATTAGTAGTTGTAATTTTTCCTTTTTAGTATCTCTAAGCATAATCAAATACTTTCCATATTTGATTTGATTATATAATTTCTGTTATATTATATGATTAAATGTGTTAGTTCTGAACGCCCCTTTACAACTATCTTAGATTTTGATGATTAACAAAGAGTACAAATTGTTGAAAAATTAATGAGTTTATGACAAATGGACAAGACCAACTTTATTAAAGGACTTAAACATTATCTACATATTTCATTCATACTCAAAGAGGAAAGCATTTTGTTAATTACTAATCAACATCCAACGCGTTATATAACTAAGAGTGTTCACTTGTTATATTAACCAATGTTATAAATTGAGTATGATCAACACTTGTGTCTAGTTGGTATAAGTCTCGTACAGACTTTCATTACGTCCAATGTAGTAGGAAAAGATTATACTAGTCGAAAAGGAAAGTACATGTATTATCGCTTATAAAAATTCATTGTGTCTCTCTTTATTTGAATTGTTAAAATTTGAATTTAAGGAGATGATGGAATAAAAGAGAATAAAAGGTCTACATAGAATATTTTTCTAGAGTCGCTTTTGTCAAGGACAAGAAGTACATGACACTATTTGTACCTTTGTTCATTTCCTCTCGAATCAGAGCATGTCACGTAGTTTTATCTTCAAGTGTGAGACAACGATCATTTTAAGAACTCAACACTAATTTTGTAACAGAACCTTCACTAAAGTCCATAAAAGGCAGGCTCTACCCAAAGAGTAAAAGGACAAAAATATCAACAAAAAACAAGAATATCTCTGAAACAAAACTCTATAGAAATCGTTGGACGATTCATTTAAGTTTTCATTGTTTATCCTTTGTTAAACAAAGTTACTTTCTACTTGAACTTTATTGTTTATCCACTCATTGAGTGTTATTGTATACTTGTATTCATTCAAATTATTGTTTGTGAAAGCCAAGAGTAGCTTAGTATTAAATAATATTTGGGTTTTTAAAACTCAAGGGAGTTTAAGATAGTGTCAAAAGTTGTTAGAAGAATACTTGTATAGTCATAAGTGACCGAACATAATACTTGTTTTATAATCAAGTTTTAATTAGTGAAACTTTTTACTGTTGTGTAAAGGAGAATTGAACGTAACTCTATTTGAGTGAATGAACCAGTATAAACCAACTATTTCTAGTCTCTTCTTAACAGTTTTATTATACATTTTCTTAGTGTTTTTTGTCATTCTTTTCATAGCTGAAAATTGTTTTAGAACTCTATTCTATATATTTACTGGATGATCAAACTTAGCTTTAGTAAAACTTGTTTTTTTAGTAGATGACTCAACGCACACATGAACACAGACACACACACACACATATCTTTTTAAACATGTAATAAACACTTTAAAAGTAATTATCTTTCATCAACAAACTATTGAATCTCTCCATCTAGTGTGATTGTTATTATTTCAAAATGAAATTCATTTTATGAAGTATGAAAATTAATATCATAAATTTAAATAGCCCTTAATTTGATTCAATTTAGACATGTAATGTGAGAATTTTTCCATTATAGCATAATAGTCAATCTTAAATATTAATTTTTCAAATAAAATTTTGAATTTGAATCCAAAATTTTATTATGTAATTTTAAAGAGAATCAATCTTTAATATTAAGACATAATAATGTCAATCTTTAATATTATTTTTCCCTTAAAAAAATATTTAATATTAATTTCACTTAGTTTGGACATGTAATATGATAATTTTTTCATTATAGCATAATAGACCCAATGTTTTGATATAAATTTTTCAAATAATTTTTTTTTTTGTATTTGAATAGAAGTTTTTATTACCTTCATAAAGCTTCTACATTGTTTTTTCTATTAAAAAAACACCTCTCACATTACATGTAAGAAGTTTTACCTTTAATATATTAATAAAAAAACATAGTCATTTAAACAAGTACAATAATTACTAAAAAAAATATATGATATAATAAGTATGGAGGTATGTATAAGTTTTATATGTCACAATTCTGAAATTACAATGAAGTTTATTATTAGTAAGAAGAAGATAATCTAAAACATAAATAAGCAACAACTCTAAATCCAAATCTTTAGTAAGAAAAATTCATAAAAACTTCCCCCAAAAACTTTTAAAACCACCTAAGAAAAAATGTGCAATTACCATTAAACGGACAATAAATTGTTCATTGTCAAATCTACAAATTTTTAACATTTGTAGTCCCCAATTATAAATATTGGTTCTTTCGTAACCATTGTCGGAAATATCTACTTGTAAAACTTTTGCAAGAAATACACATACACAAGATTGGGATTTCAATATGTTACTCCATAAATGATTCTTAATCATTATAACATCTTAAGAAAAAAAAATCATTAGTACTATCGGAAACCTCTATTAGTACTAAAAAAGTTAAATACTTGCTTTGGATTCAAAATTGAAGAAAATGATCTTAATTATTTACTAGAAAATCCATTCTTATAAGGAACTATCCTAATAAAAATAAAAAAAATAAAATAATCAAACCTTATAAGTCATCCCAAGTTTAAATAGAAATATTGCTCAAATAAAAAATAGATTATTAAAAAAAATTCCATTACAATTGCAAGAAAAGAAAAGAAATGGGAAGGAAGTGATTAGGTAAATGAAGTCAACCTATAAAATTTTATATAAAACAAAATATGAATATAAAAAAGAAGTGATAGTTCAAGAGATAGTCCAAATAGAAGAACACATTTATTTCTCCAAATTAAATGCATTAAATACAAATTGATTATGAAAATAGTAAAAGATATTGAAATCACAAATTTTATTAACTACAACCCAGTACTTAGACCTTAATTACATAACAATTAAAATAATAATAATTTTTTTAGTTGATTCAAATAATTATTATATTTGAAAAGGTATATATATATATATATATATATATATATATATATATATATATATATATATATTTGTAATCTGGTAGCCTATTTTGTGAGATTTTAATTTTGATTCAAATATTTTTTTTATTCAAATAATTATTGTATAAAAAATAGTTATATTCAAATCTAATAATCTTATATTTTAATATGTTCAACCAAAATATTAAAGTTATGCTATGTACATCATAACCTTTTTGTTTTACTAAATGCTCGTAATAAACTAATAATCTTAAAGTTATATTTTCTAAGCAAATTAATTATTTTATTACGATATGAAAATTGATTTTATTGGACATAATGTTATTTGAGAGTGGGAAACGAAATTATTCTATTTAAAAAATTACTATTTATTAAATTATAACCCGTTAAGAATTAAATTTATTAATATATATATATATATATATATATATATATATATATATATATATATATATATCTTAAAATTAAGTTGCATCATAATTATATTCTATGATATGATAGTATCATGATTTGATTCAGAACGTAATTTGAATATTAAAATTAAATGCTATATTAATAGGTAATTAGTAATTATTATAGTTTAAAATATAATCAATAATCAAATATATGAGTAATTTAATGTTATATATATATATATATATATATATATATATATATATATATATATTATCAATTAAAATGAGTGATTATTTTAATTCAACCTTAAAATGGGTAATCAATTAAAACAAGTAATTAGCATAGTTTACTTTGCAATTTTAATAATTAATAATCAGACTTGTTTATGAATAAACGTAGTCAGGACTTTATCATTAGCATAGTTAAAAAATACAACTTTTTTTAAATATACAACAACTACTTATTTAATTTTTAATTATAAATGGGAGACATATATAAAAGTATAATATTATATAAATCATATTTATTTATATATTAAATAATAAATAAATAATATTTATTTTACGTTCCAATAAAAAAGTATATTTTACGTTCTATATATATATAACGTTTTAGGCATATATTTAGTTTAACTATTTAATAAAAAATAAAAAGGAAATTTATTTATTTTAGGTTGTATACATATGATGTGTTTTTATTTAATAAAAAATTATTCAATTAAATGAAATACTATATTTCACCGAAAATAGTTATAATTATAATATAAAAAATATTATTCATTTATAAACAAGTGAGATAAGTTTTTAGTAGCTAAAAAAAGATTTTTTTAATTACTCTTTTATCCTTAAAAAGAACAAAAAAGTTAAAATTACTCACGAGAAAAAAAAGTTTAATAAATTACTCATTTATCTTTAAAAGAACGGGAAAATGAAAATTACTTATTTACCTCACTTCTACTTATACATATATAAAGATAATATCATCATAATTTTAAATGAGAACTTAAATTTATAATATGATTCCATTTTTTTAACTTCTATTAATTTATTGTAGCTGTTAATTCAAAAGTAATTTGATAATATTTTAAAAAAAGCTTAATTGTGTTTTTTCTAAGGTGAAACCGATTTTGGTCTTACAATTAAAAAGATCATTTTAGTCTTTCAAACTTGAAAAAAAATATGATTTTAGTTCTTCAGATTTTCTGTCTAGATTTTTTTTTTAAATTCTCAAATTTAGTGCTTAAAAACTAAAAACATATTACTAAAACCATCTTTTTAGATTTGGAAGACAAAAACTAGATTCACTCCAAATATCAGGGAGCAAAATCATAATTGAGCCAATAAGAAAAATTACATTTTTCTATTGTACAATTTACTAGCTTAATACCGTGTGTCTTATATGGGAATTAAATTCACATTTTATAATTTATAAGATTTTTTATATTATTTTGAATTTTTAATATATTATTAATTATTTAGTTTAAATTTTAATAAATGTATGTTAGTAGATATGTCAATAAATATTTAAATATATTTTATATGCACACATGCTTCAGAAAATTGTTATTATTAGGCATATTATTTTAGGTAGGATCTTCTTCACTTTAGTGATGTTTTTCATGCTCTCTTTTGACTTTATTTAAAAAAAAGTTGATGTTTTTTATAACCATGTTATTGGTGTAATAATTTGGTCCTATCATTTTGAAAATCTATAACGCTGGTCAGTTTTGGAAGTCAAATTGAATGGTTGTTAATGGGTGGTAATGGTCACTAATAAATTGTAATAGCCAATAATGAGTGGTAATGGCTAGTAAATGCATTCTTGATGGTAGAATGCCTATATAAGCACATGAATTTAGCCCCTGAGCTCATCCCTTTCGAATTCAGTCTGATATACCATCTAGAGAAAGAAAGAGAGAGAGCTTGGAAGAACCAAAACAAGAAATTCTTCATGGCAATGGCTGGAGGTATGATTTTGATTTTATTTTCCGCATTTTGTTAATAACCTGTGTTTCTTTTGTAGTTTGTAATATCACAGGTTAAAGGTTTAGTCTAACATTTGGTATCAGAGCCACAATTGCTTGTGCCTTGTCCATTTTCAGTTTTCGGTATTGTTCCGATTTGATTTCGTTTATGGTATGAAGGACCTTGTTTCTTAAAAATAAGAATAGAAATCTGTATTTCGTTTGATTTCCTTAATTTTGGCTTTTGAATCGTGAAAAATGGTGTCCAAATGACTTAAAAACGACCGGGTCTGCGTATGGGTCGGGTTTGACCCGCTAGAGGTTGAAGATGATGAAAAGTGTTTTTTTTTTTTAAAAAAAAAACTCCTATGTTTTGTGCTAATTGAGTATTGAACACTTGACTCCAAGAAGGCTATAATATGTGCAGACCACTAAACTAGTGAAACTTTTCTAATATGTAATCGTTTTTAATAGGTTATATACTCATTTTGCTTTACAGTTTTTGGAATTTTCATTTAATTTATGCATGAATATATTCTGGAAAATTTTATTCTATGCATATATATATGAAATCAAATGCATAATATTATGTTTCAATTATAAAATTATATGAGAATCTTATTCATAATTAAATTGTATCTTGATTTCGAAATGCAAAATACCATTTATTCTCATATAATGAAGTTTTATGTCTAAGTGATCTTTATAATTTTGATTAATTATGGATTAGTCACAACATCTATATTTGATTAAAATTATATATTAAGTTGGTTAAAGATCATATAAGGAATTAGACATAATATTATAATTAATTATACTTATATAATGAATTTTATCTCACAGGAATTTTTATTATATCTGTATAATTAATTGGGATAAAATGACGTATTATTTTTCATGATTTACCCACAGGCATCATGATGTATGTATAATTTGTCGATTTTATCATAAAGTAAATATTTACGATAGAAATTAAATTATTTTCATGTTGTACCCGTAAAGCATGAATATTGAGCAAGTAATTTGATTATTCTATCATAAGGTTTAATTGTTTCTTATTGAATTAAAAATTTAGCCCACATGCAATTTTTATGTCACAAGATTCAATTTTATGGTATGTTTACATTGGTAAAAGATACAATTAAGATTAGTATGCTTCAAATTTTGACATAAGCCTTTGGATTTTGCAGCTTCTCAAACTATTAGTTCTTCAGATATTCAATGTGATGTTCCCGAACTCAAAGGAGATAACTATAAGATATGGAAGGAGAGAATTCTTTTACAATTGGGGTGGATGGACATAGACTATGCTATAAGGAAAGACGAACCACCTGCAATCACAAATGAAAGTAGCCCAGCTGACGTTGCGCTATATGAGCGGTGGGAGCGATCCAACCAGCTCAGCGTGATGTTCATTAAGACCAAAATCTCGGCTGAGATACGTGGTTCTGTTGACCAGCATGAAAAGGTCCAAGACTTGCTTAAGGTCATTGATGACCAGTTCATCACTTCAGATAAGACTTTAGCAAGCACCTTGATCATGAAGTTCTCTTCTCTTCGGCTCACCAGTGTGAAAGGTGTGCGTGAGTACATCATGAAAATGCGAGATATTTCAGCTCAACTTAAGAAACTAGAGGTTGATATGTCTGAGTCCTTCCTAGTGCATTTCATTTTGAACACCCTTCCTCATGAATATGGGCCATTTAAGATTTCCTACAACACACATAAAGATAAATGGTCTATCAATGAATTAATGATCATGTGTGTTCAGGAAGAAGAAATGCTTGTAATGGAGATGGGTGAGAGTGCATTGCTGACTACTGCTTATGGGAAGAACAAAGCAATTAAGTCTCAAGCTAATCAGAAGGGGAATGGTAAAATACCACCTCAAGCTGATATTAAGAAGGTGACAAAGTGTTTCTTTTGCAAGAAGAAGGGACACATGAAGAAGAATTGCCCCGGGTTCCAGAAATGGCTTGAGAAGAAAGGTAAATCAATCTCATTAGTATGTTATGAATCTAATATGGTTAGTGTTAATATTAACACCTGGTGGATTGATTCTGGATCTACTATTCATATTGCAAATTTTTTATAGGGTATGCAAAACCTAAGGAAACCAATGGGAAGTGAGCAAAGCATTTTATCAGGCAATAAGCTAGGCTCACATGTGGAGGCCATTGGAACTTGCATTTTAACTTTAAGTAGTGGCTTTATTTTAAAATTAGAAAGGACCTTTTATGTACCAAGTTTTTCCCGAAACTTGATTTCTATTTCAAGACTTGTACCGTTTGGATATTCCTTTAATTTCAAAGACACATCATTTGAGTTATTTTATAATTCTGAATGTGTTGGGAATAGTATCTTGTCTGATGGTCTTTATTTGAGTTATTTTATAATTTTGAGCCACTTATAGTTCTATGCATGTTCAAACTGGTATTAAAAGGTGTAATATTAATGAGAAATCCTCTATGTTATGGCACCGGAGATTAGGACATATCTCCATTGAGAGGATTAAAAGGTTAGTGAAAGATGGGGTACTTAATACTCTAGATTTTGCTGACTTTAAGACTTGTGTGGACTGCATTAAGGGTAAGTAGACCAACATGTCTAAGAAAGGTGCTAACAAGAGTTCAAGAATATTAGAAATAATTCATACTGATATTTGTTGTCCAGATATGGATGCACGTGGTCAGAAATATTTTATCACCTTTATAGATGATTATTCACGATATATGAATGTTTATTTGCTTCATAACAAATACGAAGCATTGGATGCCTTCAAAGTCTTTAAGGCTGAAGTTGAGAACCAATGTGGCAAGCAAATAAAAATAGTGAGGTCAAATAGAGGTGGAGGAATACTATGGCAGATATACTGAGAATGGACAAGCACCTGGTCCCTTTGCAAAGTTTCTTCAAGAACATGGGATTGTTGCCCAATACATTATGCCTGGTTCTCCAAATCAGAATGGTGTGGTAGAAAGAAGGAACTAGACATTATTGGACATGGTGCGGAGTATGCTTAGCAACTCCAATCTTCGTAAATCCTTGTGGGCTGAAGCACTAAAGACGGCAGTGTATATATTAAATCGTGTTCCAACCAAGGTTGTCCCAAAGACACCTTTTGAGTTGTTTAAAGGTTGGAAACCGAGTTTGAAACATATGCGCATTTGGGGTTGTCCGTCTGAGGTGAGAATATATAACCCACAAGAGAAGAAACTTGACCCGAGGACCATTAGTGGGTATTTCATTGGATATGCTGAAAGGTCTAAAGGTTATAGGTTTTATTGTCCACATCATATTACTAGGATTGTGGAATCAAGAAATGCCAAATTTATTGAAAATGATTTGATCAGTGGGAGTGATCAATTGAGGGACTTAGGTTCTGAAATTGATTATATAGAATCTCAACCTTCCACATCAAATGAAAGATTGGTTGTAATTCATACCCCTCAAGTTCAAAGGGATGATGAACAACACATGATTGGCATTCCACAAACTGTTGTTGATAATCCAGTAGATCAAGTTGATAATCAAATTCATGAAAATGATGAACAACCAGTTGAACAACATGATCCCCAAGAAAATGTTGATGCAACATTAAGGAGGTCTACTAGAGTAAGAAAATCAGCTATTCCTAGTGATTATATTGTATATTTGCAATAATTTGATTATAATATTGGAGCTGAAAATGATCCTGAAACTTTTGATCAAGCCATGAGTTGTAAAGAGTCAAATTTATGATATGATGCCATGAAGGATGAGATGAATTCCATGCAGAGTAAGAAAGTTTAAAACCTTGTAGAGTTGCCTAATGGGGCAAAGGCCATTGGATGTAAATGAGTCTTTAAGACCAAAAGGGATTCATTAGGCAACATTGAGAGATACAAGGCAAGACTTGTTGCTAAGGGATTTACTCAAAAGGAAGGAATAGATTACAAAGAGACTTTTTCTCCAGTATCTAAGAAAGATTCTCTTCGTATAATCTTGGCATTAGTTGCTCATTTTGACCTTGAGTTGCAACAAATGGATGTGAAAACAACTTTTCTTAATGGTGATTTAGAGGAGGAGGTTTATATGAAACAACCTGAAGGTTTCTCCTCTAATAATGGTGAGCATTTGGTTTGCAAGCTTAATAAATCTATATATGGTTTAAAACAAGCTTCCCGTCAGTGGTACCTTAAGTTTCATGGGATAATTTCTTCATTTGGTTTTGATGAAAACCCCATGGATCAATGCATATACCACAAGGTCAGTGGGAGTAAAATATGTTTTCTTGTTTTATATGTAGATGATATTTTACTTGCAGCCAACGATCGGGGTTTGCTACATGAGGTAAAACAATTTCTCTCTAAGAATTTTGACATGAAGGATATGGGTGATGCATCTTATGTCATCGGCATTAAGATTCATAGAGATAGATCTCGAGGTATTTTGGGTCTATCATAGGAAACCTATATTAACAAAATTCTAGAGAGATTTCGGATGAAAGATTGTTCACCAAGTGTTGCTCCCATTGTGAAGGGTGATAGGTTTAATTTGAACCAATGTCCAAAGAATGACTTTGAGAGAGAACAAATGAAAAGCATTCCTTATGCTTCAGTTGTTGGAAGCCTCATGTATTATCAAGTATGCACAAGGCCTGACATTGCTTTTGCAGTTGAAATGTTAGGAAGATATCAGAGTAATCCAGGTATTGACCACTAGAGAGATGCTAAGAAAGTGTTGAGGTACCTTCAAGGGACCAAAGATTACATGCTTATGTATAGACAGACAGATAATCTAGATGTGAATGGTTATTCAGACTCAGACTTTGCTGGTTGTGTTGACTCTCATAGATCAACATCTGGGTACATTTTCATGATGGTTGGTGGAGCTATTTCATGGAGGGGTGTTAAGCAGTCTTTGACTGCTACTTCTACCATGGAAGTTGAGTTTGTCTCTTGTTTTGAGGCTACATCACATGGTGTATGGCTTAAAAGTTTCATTTCTGGGCTAAAGATAGTTGATACTATTTCAAGGCCTTTAAGAATTTTTTGCGATAACTCAGCTGCTGTCTTTATGGCTAAGAATAACAAAAGTGGAAGTCGAAGTAAACACATCGACATTAAGTACTTAGCCATTAGAGAAAGAGTAAAAGATAAGAAAATGGTCATTGAGCATATAAGCACTGAGTTGATGATCGTTGATCCTTTAACTAAGGGCATGCCACCGTTTAAATTTAAGGATCATGTAAAAAGAATGAGACTTGGTTCCACTTTATGATTGTATACTTATATGTTAAAATTGAAACTTTTATATTATGATATTTTCTCATATTTGGGTGCACATTGATTTATTTGAGAAAAATTATGTTTTGGACCAAGAATAAACATTGGGTTTATTCATTAAGTTTTATTATTACTTTGAGTATATTGCTTGGGAAATTGAGTATATTGTAATACATGGATGATATTACTCGTTATAAGAGGAATTATCGCTATGATTCGTATATTCATTTCTTAAGAAGATTGAGTATTAAGTCAAAATGTTTGGACCAAGTGGGAGAATGTAATAATTTGGTCCTAGCATTTTGAAAATCTGTAACGCTTGTCAGTTTTGGAAGTCAAATTGAATGGTTGTTAATGGCCACTAATGAATTGTAATAGCCAATAATGAGTGGTAATGGCTAGTAAATGCATTTTTAATGGTAGAATGCCTATATAAGCATATGAATTTGGTCCCTAAGCTCATCCCTTTCGAATTCAGTCTGATACACCATCTAGAGAAAGAAAGAGAAAAAGCTTGGAAGAACCAAAACAAGAAATTCTTTATGGCAATGGCTGGAGGTATGATTTTGATTTTATTTTCCGCATTTTGTTAATAACCTGTATTTCTTTTGTAGTTTGTAATATCACAGGTTAAAGATTTAGTCTAACAATTGGTACAAAATATATAACTTTTTAATGACTAATCTTTGTCAAAAAGTAACATTTGCTCATGTGACAAAATATTCTTTTATAATAGATTTTTATATTAAATTAATAATTAAATAAGCAGTAAGATTAATTTGATTGTGATGTTGACTTTTTTGTATAAATTAATAAGATTGAAATTTAATTCGATTTTAATAAAAATATTATTTATTGTTGTTGTCATAGATTAAAATGATAAAAGTAAAAAAAAAATATGACATTAGAGGAAGAGGATTAAAAAATAAAAAATAAATGAAACTCTTTTTTGACAAAAAAAAATTATAATAGAATAAACAAAATCTATACAAATTTTTACACTAAAAGATATCCTTCAACCAACCATCGTAGACTAATTCTTTTGAGGCAAAGTGAGTATTGTCTCCCAAAATATTATGTGTACATAACCAAAAACTAACCCGTAAGAAAACAAAATTAATAATAATGAAAGAGATATATAATAAAAGATGAACCAAGTAAAAAGAAAAAAAAAATAGAACTCATAATTTTAGTGTCAACAATAGAGTTAAAGATTGAAAGACATGACACAATAGAGAACAAAAGATTGTCACATGTATTGTTATTCCTTGAGATAATTATGTATACTACTCTTGCAAAATTTTTAAAAGGAATGTTTTGATGTTCAACTAACAAATATCACTCATTATAAAAAATTAATAAATTGATTTCACATTATATAAAATTAAAATCTACATAAGATTTGATGATTTATTTGATTGATTAAAAATACAATAGAATAAAAATAGTCATTATTGCAATAATTAAAATCCCATGGGCTGAATATTTATGTTAATGGTTCTCTTTAGGGCTAAATATATTAAAAAATAAGTATAAACCTAAATCAACGAGAAATGGAAACACTTGTTTAATCATTTAAGGTAATAATAAAATATTTAATGAAGTATTTAATTTAATGTAATAGAATAATAGAATTACTTAATTATAGGAAATACATAATATTTAAGAAAATATGTTTTTAATATTTAAGGTGATAATATAAAGTAATAGAATGATTGTTATTGATTTGAGTTTAAAAAAAGGATTGATTGTTATTTGTTTATTAACTTGTAATCAATTAGTAGTAGTTAGAGTAATATTTTTTTGTTACATTTAAAGTAACATATGCTGTTATTAATTGCAATAATATTTTTACAATAATAAAAAATATATATCATAATTATAAATAATATTGTATAATATTCGACAAAACAGTTCTATAAATTTTTTTAACAAAAACAATAGAATGGGTTATATAAAACATGTAATTAATAATAGCATTTTATAAATTATAAAAAATTGGTTATCTAATTATAAACACGAATCTCTAAACAAAATTATAAATACGAATTGATTTGAGGTTAAATATTATACATATACACATGTAATTAGACTAATCAATTCGTAAAATACAAATTTATCAAACTAATTGATATCTTATTAAATGTTATTATACACTTAATATTTAGCTCATCTAATATAGTATTCTTTGGATCATAGATTCATTTACTATAATTACAATTATGGAAAAAAATATAATTTATTATGAGAGAAAAAAAATTTGAATTTATGATAAGATAAAAAAATTAAAATAGAATATATTAATATTTGATTACTAAATAATTTATTATATGAATTGAGAAATGAATTAACCAATTAAATTGGAATTGATTGTATTTTGAAAATTTATTGATATAGGAAAAATATAATTGAATAATGTCATTATATAATGAAAAATAAAATATAATATGTTTACATAATATAATATTTGATTGAATAATTGAATTGAATAATGTCATTTAATGATTTTGGAGAAAATATATGATTCGTTCTCAAGTGAAAAATGGAAGGGATTTATTCTTTGTTATGCAAGCTTCCATTCAACTTATTTTGAAAATATTATATTATTTTAACTTCTTAAATGAACTTTGAAAAAGGTTAAATTACTTGATTGGTTTTATAATTGTTTGATAAAATTTAATTAAGTCCCTAAATTTATATTTATTTTTTTAAATGATTTTTTTGTTTAATTATCATTAGTTTTACTAACAAAAAAATTAATCAAAGAATTAATTAAAAAAATTGTTGAATATATTGGCTTATCTCCCATAGGAGGGGAGAATTGGAGGATTAAATTTTTTGTTAGAAAATCTTTTTATTTGGAAAAGTCTCTTGCAAAATTTTCTTTGATGGATCCAAAATTTGAAGATCACTTTAATTGATAAAGAGATATGTGTGTAATAATTCATGGTCATAACATTTTGAAATTTTGTAACGCTCATCAGTTTTGAAAGCCATTTTGAATGGTTATTAATGGATGATAATGGCCAATAAAAAATTGTAACAGCCAATAATGAGTGGTAATGGCTAATAAATGCATTCTTGATGGTAGAATGCCTATATAAGCACATGAATTTGGTCCCTGAGCTCATCCCTTCGAATTCAGTCTTATACACCATCTAGAGAGTGGAAGAGAGAGAGCTTGGAAGAACCAAAACAAGAAACTCTTCATAGCAATGGCTGAAGGTATGTTTTGATCTGTAATTTCCGCATTTTGTTAATAACCTGTGTTTCTTGTGTAGTTTGTAATATCACAGGTTAAAATAGATTTGTTCTAACATTTGGTATCAGAGCAACAATTGCCTCTGCCTTGTCCATTTTCGATTTTCGGTATTTTCCGATTTGATTTCGTTTATGGTATGAAGGGCCTTGTTTCTTAAAAATAAAATTAAAAATCTGTATTTCGTTTGATTTCCTTAATTTTGGCTTTTGAATCATGAAAAATGGTGTCTAAATGAATGAAAAACGAACGGGTCTGCGTATGGGTCGGGTTTGACCCGCTAAAGGTTGAAGATGATGAACAGTGTTAAAAAAAAAAAAAAAAACAAAAACTCCTATGTTTTGTGCTAGCTGGGTGTTGAACCCTTGACTCCAAGAACATTAAAGTATGTGCAAACCACTAAACCAATAAAGCTTTTTTGATATGTAGTCGTTTTTAATACATTATATACACATTCTCCTTAACAGTTTTTGGAATTTTGATTTAATTTATGCATGAATATATTCTAGAACATTTTATTCTATGCATATATATATGAAATCAAATGCATAATATTATATTTCAATTATAAAATTATATGAGAATCTTATTCATAATTATATTGTATCTTGATTTTGAAATGCAAAATACTATTTATTCTCATATAATAAATTTTTATGTCTAAGTGATCTTTATAATTTTGATTAATTATGGATTAGCCACAACATCTATATTTGATTAAAATTATATATTAAGTTGGTTAAAGATCATATAAGGAATTAGACATAATATTGTAATTAATTATACTTATATAATGAATTTTATCTCACAAGAATTTTTATTATATCTGTATAATTAATTGGGATAAAATGACGTATTATTTTTCATGATTTACCCACAGGCATCATGATGTATGTATAATTTGTCGATTTTATCATAAAGTAAAAATTTACGATAGAAATTAAATTATTTTCATATTGTACCCGTAAAGCATGAATATTAAGCAAATAATTTGATTATTCTATCATAAGGTTTAATTGTTTCTTATTGAATTAAAAATTTAGCCCACAGGCAATTTTTATGTCACAAGATTCAATTTTATGGTATGTTTACATTGGTAAAATATACAATTAAGATTAGTATGCCTCAAATTTTGACATAAGCCTTTGAATTTTGCAGCTTCTCAAACTATTAGTTTTTCTGATATTCAATGTGATGTTCCCGAACTCAAAGGAGATAACTATAAGATATGGAAGGAGAGAATTCTTTTACAATTGGGGTGGATGGACATAGATTATGCCATAAGGAAAGACGAACCACCTGCAATCACAAATGAAAGTAGCCCAGCTGATGTTGTGCTATATGAGCGGTGGGAGCGATCCAACCGGCTCAGCGTGATGTTCATTAAGACCAAAATCTCGGCTGGGATACGTGGTTCTGTTGACCAGCATGAAAAGGTCCGAGACTTGCTTAAGGCCATTGATGATCAGTTCATCACTTCAGATAAGACTTTAGCAAGCACCTTGATCATGAAGTTTTCTTCTCTTCGGTTCACCAGTGTGAAAGGTGTGCGTGAGTACATCATGAAAATGCGAGATATTTCAGCTCAACTTAAGAAACTAGAGGTTGATATGTCTGAGTCCTTCCTAGTGCATTTCATTTTGAACACCCTTCCGCATGAATATGGGCCATTTAAGATTTCCTACAACACACATAAAGATAAATGGTCTATCAATGAATTAATGACCATGTGTGTTCAGGAAGAAGAAAGGCTTGTAATGGAGATGGGTGAGAGTGCATTGCTGACTACTGCTTACGGGAAGAACAAAGCAATTAAGTCTCAAGCTTATCAGAAGGGGAATGGTAAAATACCACCTCAAGCTGATATTAAGAAGGTGGCAAAGTGTTTCTTTTGCAAGAAGAAGGGACACATGAAAAAGAATTGTCCCGGGTTCCAGAAATGGCTTGAGAAGAAAGGTAAATCAATCTCATTAGTATGTTATGAATCTAATATGGTTAGTGTTAATATTAACACCTGGTGGATTGATTCTGGATCTACTATTCATATTGCAAATTCTTTACAGGGTATGCAAAACCTAAGGAAACCAGTGGGAAGTGAGCAAAGCATTTTATCAGGCAATAAGCTAGGCTCACATGTGGAGGCCATTGGAACTTGCATTTTGACTTTAAGTAGTGGCTTTATTTTAAAATTAGAAAGGACTTTTTATGTACCAAGTTTTTCCCGAAACTTGATTTCTATTTCAAGGCTTGTACCGTTTGGATATTCCTTTAATTTCAAAGACGCATCATTTGAGTTATTTTATAATTCTGAATGTGTTGGGAATGGTATATTGTCTGATGATATTTATCTTCTTGGTTTACAAAATAATGCCACTTATAGTTCTATGCATGTTCAAACTGGTATTAAAAGGTGTAATATTAATGAGAATTCCTCTATGTTATGGCACCGGAGATTAGGACATATCTCCATTGAGAGGATTAAAAGGTTAGTGACAGATGGGGTACTCAATACTCTAGATTTTGCTGACTTTAAGACTTGTGTGGACTGCATTAAGGGTAAGCAGACCAACATGTCTAAGAAAGGTGCTAACAGGAGTTCAAGCATATTAGAAATAATTCATACTGATATTTGTTGTCCAGATATGGATGCACATGGTCAGAAATATTTTATCACCTTTATAGATGATTATTCACGATATATGAATGTTTATTTGCTTCATAACAAATACGAAGCATTGGATGCCTTCAAAGTATTTAAGGCTGAAGTTGAGAACCAATGTGGCAAGCAAATAAAAATAGTGAGATCAGATAGAGGTGGAGAATACTATGGCAGATATACTGAGAATGGACAAGCACCTGGTCTCTTTGCAAAGTTTCTTCAAGAACATGGGATTGTTGCCCAATACACTATGCCTGGTTCTCCAAATCAGAATGGTGTGGCAGAAAGAAGGAACCGGACATTATTGGACATGGTGCGGAGTATGCTTAGCAACTCCAATCTTCCTAAATCCTTGTGGGCTGAAGCACTAAAGACGGCAGTGTATATATTAAATCGTGTTCCAACCAAGGCTGTCCCAAAGACACCTTTTGAGTTGTTTAAAGGTTGGAAACCGAGTTTGAAACATATGCGCGTTTGGGGTTGTCCGTCTGAGGTGAGAATATATAACCCACAAGAGAAGAAACTTGACCCGAGGACCATTAGTGGGTATTTCATTGGATATGCCGAAAGGTCTAAAGGTTATAGGTTTTATTGTCCACATCATATTACTAGGATTGTGGAATCAAGAAATGCCAAATTTATTGAAAATGATTTGATCAGTGGGAGTGATCAATTGAGGGACTTAGGTTCTGAAATTGATTATATAGAATCTCAACCTTTCACATCAAATGAAAGATTGGTTGTAATTCATACCCCTCAAGTCCAAAGGGATGATGAACAACACATGATTGGCATTCCACAAACTATTGTTGATAATCCAGTAGATCATCAAATTCATGAAAATGATGAACAACCAGTTGAACAACATGATCCCCAAGAAAATGTTGATGCAACATTAAGGAGGTCTACTAAAGTAAGAAAATCAGCTATTTCTAGTGATTATATTGTATATTTGCAAGAATCTGACTATAATATTGGAGCTGAAAATGATCCTGAAACTTTTGATCAAGCCATGAGTTGTAAAGAGTCAAATTTATGGTATGATGCCATGAAGGATGAGATGAGTTCCATGCAGAGTAAAAAAGTTTGGAACCTTGTAGAGTTGCCTAATGGGGCGAAGGCCATTGGATGTAAATGGGTCTTTAAGACCAAAAAGGATTCATTAGGCAACATTGAGAGATACAAGGCAAGACTTGTTGCTAAGGGATTTACTCAAAAGGAAGGAATAGATTACAAAGAGACTTTTTCTCCAGTATCTAAGAAAGATTCTCTTCGTATAATCTTGGCATTAGTTTCTCATTTTGACCTTGAGTTGCAACAAATGGATGTGAAAACAGCTTTCCTTAATGGTGATTTAGAGGAGGAGGTTTATATGAAACAACCTGAAGGTTTCTCCTCTAATAATGGTGAGCATTTGGTTTGCAAGCTTAATAAATCTATATATGGTTTAAAACAAGCTTCCCGTCAGTGGTACCTTAAGTTTCATGGGATAATTTCTTCATTTGGTTTTGATGAAAACCCCATGGATCAATGCATATACCACAAGGTTAGTGGGAGTAAAATATGCTTTCTTGTTTTATATGTAGATGATATTTTACTTGCAGCCAATGATCGGGGTTTGCTACATGAGGTGAAACAATTTCTCTCTAAGAATTTTGACATGAAGGATATGGGTGATGCATCTTATGTCATCGGCATTAAGATTCATAGAGATAGATCTCGAGGTATTTTGGGTCTATCATAGGAAACCTATATTAACAAAATTCTAGAGAGATTTCGGATGAAAGATTGTTCACCAAGTGTTGCTCCCATTGTGAAGGGTGATAGGTTTAATTTGAACCAATGTCCAAAGAATGACTTTGAGAAGGAACAAATGAAAAACATTCCTTATGCTTCAGTTGTTGGAAGCCTCATGTATTATCAAGTATGCACAAGGCCTGACATTGCTTTTGCAGTTGGAATGTTAGGAAGATATCAAAGTAATCCAGGTATTGACCACTGGAGAGCTGCTAAGAAAGTGTTGAGGTATCTTCAAGGGACCAAAGATTACATGCTTATGTATAGACAGACAGACAATCTAGATGTGATTGGTTATTCAGACTCAGACTTTGCTGGTTGTGTTGACTCTCGTAGATCAACATCTGGGTACATTTTCATGATGGCTGGTGGAGCTATTTCATGGAGGAGTGTTAAGCAGTCTTTGACTGCTACTTCTACCATGGAAGCTGAGTTTGTCTCTTGTTTTGAGGCTACATCACATGGTGTATGGCTTAAAAGTTTCATTTCTGGGCTGAAGATAATTGATACTATTTCAAGGCCTTTAAGAATTTTTTGCGATAACTCAGCTGTTGTCTTTATGGCTAAGAATAACAAAAGTGGAAGTCGAAGTAAGCACATCGACATTAAGTACTTAGCCATTAGAGAAAGAGTAAAAGACAAGAAAGTGGTCATTGAGCATATAAGCACTGAGTTGATGATCGCTGATCCTTTAACTAAAGGCATGCCACCGTTTAAATTTAAGGATCATGTAGAAAGAATGGGACTTGGTTCCAATTTATGATTGTATACATATATGTAAAAATTGAAACTTTTATATTATGATATTTTCTCATATTTTGGTGCACATTGACTTATTTGAGAAAAATTATGTTTTGGACCAAGAATAAACATTGGGTTTATTCATGAAGTTTTATTACCACTTTAAGTATACTGCTTGGGAAATTGAGTATATTGTAATACATAGATGATATTACTCGTTATAAGAGGAACTATCACTATGATTCATATATTCATTTCTTAAGAAGATTGAGCATTAAGTCAAAATGTTTGGACCAAGTGGGAGAATGTAATAATTCATGGTCATAACATTTTGAAATTTTGTAACGCTCATCAGTTTTGAAAGCCATTTTGAATGGTTGTTAATGGATGATAATGGCCAATAAAGAATTGTAACAGCCAATAATGAGTGGTAATGGCTGATAAATGCATTCTTGATGGTAGAATGCCTATATAAGCACATGAATTTGGTCCCTGAGCTCATCCCTTCGAATTCAGTCTTATACACCATCTAGAGAGTGGAAGAGAGAGAGCTTGGAAGAACCAAAACAAGAAACTCTTCATAGCAATGGCTGGAGGTATGTTTTGATCTGTAATTTCCGCATTTTGTTAATAACCTGTGTTTCTTTTGTAGTTTGTAATATCACAGGTTAAAATAGATTTGTTCTAACAATGTGATGCTTTGTGAATAAGCTACTTGGTTCCTAGGTTCAATTTTATTAATATAAAATTAATTATTAGATCAATTGAACAAAAGAATACAAAGAACCAAATACAATAATGCAAAGAGATGAGGGTTAGAGAAAAGATTGCACAATAATTTTTATACTGATTCAATCACAACTTGTGATCTACATCCAATTTATCCAAATAGCTCGAGCTTGGATTTACACGGATCAAACCAATGATTACAAGTAATCCTTCCTCACATGCAATATGCAATCCACATATGCAACTATTCGTGAAACCTACAAGAATACACTACGACTATGTAGAAATCTACTACACAAACACAAACCTTGAGAACACTTCTCAAGAACAAACCTAGAATGCAAAGAATAGGAAAACATTCACCTAATTAGTGAAAAATATGAAAATGATGCACTTATCCTATTGCATTGGAACTCCCCTTCATGATTTCATAGCAAGATCCATTAATTCTTGAGTTAAGAATTTGTTTTTTTTGCAAGCAATGAATCTTCAGAGTGATGTCACACAAAAGCTTTAAAAACTTGCTTTGAAATTTCTAAGTGAATTATGAAAAATGAGTATCACTTTGAGAGAGTATCGAAAATTCATTTGAATAGATTTCAAACAAAGATAATCAATTATTTGCTAAGGATAATCAATTATTTTATTTGTTGTCTTACCTGAGTATCATTAATAGCATAATAGTTGATTATGTTACGAGATAATCGATTAACTGTGCACGTTTTCATTTTTGCTTTAGGGACAAATAATCAATTATCTTAAGTGGATAGTTGATTATTTGCAAACCTTGTGCAAAGATGAAAAAAATAGTCATGAGATAATTGATTATATTGATCCATTGATGGATTATTTTGTTCTTGGATTAAAGACTTATGTATTTTAAAAAAAATCACCCAATTTAATATAATATTAATTATAACTATGAATCTTACTTGCCTTTAAAAAAACTACAAATCTTACTTTGAATTACCCGAAGAGGATATTCATGATGCAATCTAGTTTATATGCATGTTTCACGCCCAATCATGCATTTTAAAGCATTTAAACCCAACAATACTAAAGGCTAATGTTCATTACTAATAGTCCAAATTACAAAATTGCAATGCATCATCAAAACCAAATAATGACATAAGCATAGACTTCATCTTCAACTCATGGTTATGGCCATAAAAAACAAATGGAAGATTATAACCCAATTAAGAGAAAATATTTTTAAAAACCTATCGAAAATTTTCAAATAGTTCAAAAAGTTACTGAATAATTTAAAGTTATAATAAAAATCTTACATAAAATATCACTTTTTTTTATAAATATTTACAAAAAAGTTAATCAATTCTTTATTTCTTCATCAATGAAAAAGGTCGTTTGCTCTCTCTTGAGTATGTGTAAGCCTCTTATTTCTATGAAATTATTGGGAAAAAACACACATCTCTCTTTATTCATATTGATGAGAGAATACATCATCAAACAAAAAGGTCAACACCATAAAAAAAAAATAAAAAAGATAACAAATTTGTTTAATGTTGTTCGGACCCTCACCCGTACTTCCATAACAAAGTATTTAGGACAAATTGGACAAACTTACAAACCTTCCCTCCAGGTGACTTCTTTTTCTCACTTAGGGTGGTAACTCCCTCTTTAAGCTTAATGATTCTTCTCAGCTCAATAACTTCTATTATAGACCTAACATCCTAATCTTAAAAGAAGAAACAAGTTTCTAATTTATAGATAATATCTTTAATTCTAAATAACATCCTAGAAATAAGATAATATCTTTTTAAAATCTAAACAATATCCTAGAGATTGGAAATCACATATTTAAATTGTTTCCAACAATCCTTCTCTCAATTAAAAATTTTAATTTCATCTTCAACTCTCTGCTTCTAGATGTTCATCACAATTATCTTTCACTCATTGGTATAATCCTCACAATTTGCTCTATGAGTATTGGATGGTCTCAACTTGCACCGTCGTTAACAACCGCCATTGGACCATGTTGCTTGACTTCTACATTACTAAGATGACTTTCGACATAAGAACCCCACATAGATCCACCATTAGCTATTTCAAGCTTCTTCAATACTCGTCTTTGGTCACCAGGTCCCAGGATCAATCTGCTTTGATACCATTGTTGGGGAAAAACACACATCTCTCTTTATTCCTATTGATAAGAAAATACACCATCAAACAAAAATACCAACACCATAAGAAAAACAAGAAAGATAACAAATTTGTTTTATGTGGTTCAGACATTCATCCTTAAATCTACGATCTCAAATTTGTTTAATGTGGTTTGGGCCCTCATCCCTACATCCACAACAAGTTTTTAAGACAAGCTAGATAAATTTGCAAATCTTCCCTTCACATGACATCCCTTTATCATGTAAGGTGGTGACCCCTTCTTTAGAATGAGTGATTCTTCTTATCTCAAGAACAAACCTAACATCTTAATCTTAAAAGAGGAAATAAATATCTAATTTATAGATAATATTTTTAGTTCTAAACAACATTCTATAAATAAGATAATATCCTTTTTAAATCTAAATAATATCCTAGAGATTTTAAATTATAAAATAGCACTTGTAAGGGGGAACCAAAAGTGCAGGGAATTGATGCTTCTAGAATTTGTTTTGTAAGTACAATCAAGTAAGTATGTGACTTTATTGATAAAGTTGTGGGAAGGTGAAGCCTATAAAGGCTTGTAAAATAAATACTTAGGTTGAGTAGACCTATGAACATGAGAATACTTGCAAAGGTGAGAATAATGACCTGAGAAATGAATCTCAAATGTGTGAAGTTCTTGTTATGTGGAATCTGCCAAAGGAATGTTGACAATTCTGTTACTTTCCATGGTAGTAATGCTACATGTGCAAGTTTGCTTAGGTATTGGTCATATAATTGGGTTAGTGGCTTTATGAGGAACATTGGGGTTGTTGATGTATTGGACTTTGAACTATGGTGGGTTGTATAAGCTTTATCTTTTATCTTGGAATGTTGGTCACAAAAAGGTTATTATTGAAAATGATTCAAAGGTTGCTATGGGTCTTATCTCTAAAGGATGTTTCCTAAACCATTCTTGCAACAACTTGATCCATCATATTCATAATTTTTGTAGGAGAAATTGGAAAGTTAGAGTGAAGCATGCATAAGCAAATATTGTGGCAAATTGGTTAGCAACTATATATGGCACATTCCCAGCCTTGGTGTCACCATTCTTAGTAGTCTTTCACCTGATTGTAGTTTATTACTGCTTGGAGATATAATAGTTGGACCTTTCACTCGTAAGGTTCCTTGTCTGTAGATAAATAAATAAATAAAGAAGAGATAAGGAGATAGATAAATAAATGAGTTAAAATATGTGAGAAATAGTATAATGAATATTGCAAATTTTAAAATGATTTCTATACTTATATTTTTTTTATCAAACAAACTAATTTTCATCTCTCTCCTTCCTCCTTCCTCCCAAGTTCTTCTTATCTAGACAGAGATTAATAGATTTTGTTTTAAAATTAAATTTGTAAACTCAATGATATAAAACAACATAAACATCTAACACCACATGAATAATTTGAATTATTTTTAAAGTTTTGAAAAGCCCTCTTCACTCATAGTTAGAAATGGTCTTCTGAATATAAGTTAATTAATAAGTACTATATGAAATATGTGATTTTAAGTGAAAGATATAATAAATTTTAAGAATGCTTGGTTTGAGAAAAAATAGAAATGAGAAATAAAAAATAAAAAAATTGATGGTTAAAAATTAAAATGTTTTTTTTCAAAAGTTTTTCATTTGAAAATTATTTTTACCCCCTTATTTTACACACTAACAATTGATTACAAATAAACAACAACAATTATGTTTGATGAAAAACATAATATCAATGAAAATCTTTTTGATGGAACAAATAAATAAAAAATAAATTTTAAGACACAATTTTTCTTTTCCTTTTTGCCATCCTAACAAACAAGATTTTTTTTTTCATTTCCTCTCCTTTCCTCTCTCCTCCCTCCATTTCCACCATACCAAACATAGTGTGAAAGTTTACTTTAAAAAAGAATTTCTGCATAATCACTTTTTGACTTTATAAGTATTTTTCTCTTGTAATTTAAATATCAATATATTTTTAAAAAATATTTTATTGCTCCTAATGCAAATATTTAACAAATGCTTCAGATACTAATGCAATTTTTTTTTCATTCAGCAAAAAAAGATACTAATATATATTTAATAATTCAAATATTAATAAGCATTGTATAAACTTTTCATTTTACGTGACGTTTTTTTTTAAATTGTAAAACAATTTCCTAGTATTCTTTTTCCTGCTTGGTTTCTTGCCCTCTAATATTCCTGAACCTTCTTTCTTTTCAAGAAACCTTTTAAAACCCTAGAGGAGAGGTCGCAGTTAGTTACATGTTCAATGGCGGTTCAGAGCTCCACTTCCAGCGAATCGCAAGCTTCGGAGAACGTTATGCATCGCCATTTCTTTTGTAAGCCATTGATTGCATTAACAACTTCTTTCGTTTGCATGTTACGCATTGTTAGCTTTCATTTTTGTCAATAAAAATAAGTAAAGAGTTTCTTTAAACGAGCGAAGGATCGTATGAACCTTCTCTTTTATTTTCAGCATTTCAAATTTTCCAACGGAGGGTACAAAAATTAAGCTCCATTAGGATTAGGATAAATTCCTAATTTTTTTTTATGGCGAATAAATTCCTAATTCCTTGATGCTGAAGGCATATTCTTTGCTGTTTGTAGAAATTTGCAATTTTATCAATGTGATGTAATGTGCTTGATTTTCCCCCAGTCTCACGGGAAATTGAGAATTATAATAGAAATTTCTTGTATATGTTTGTTTGAGTCATGGCTTCTAGGTATTGACATAAGGTTTTTGGTTTAGTGTTGTTATTTTACAATTAATTTTTTCCACTGGAAAGTTGCTTTGTGTGAGTTTCAATATTATGGCCCATAATCTTGGCTTAATTGGTTCATGGAATGGATTGGCTAGGCTTAGCATTATGTCAAAACAATTGAATGCAGATTTTAAAATGCACACTAATATGATATGTCTAGACTGAGCTGCTCAATTGTGTTATGTATCATTATCTGGATTTTTGGTCGGCAGAGGCACAACCTATGAGAAAATTGAGCCTTTTCTTCGGACACAAATCTTATCTCTTTGCATTATACACCTTTTGTTTTGTCATATAACCCCCCTTTTCATTTTCTCATTCATCCCTCCCTAACAAAACTTTATTGTGGCAGAAAATTGTTCATTTGTTTTTAAATTTATGATTAGAACTAATTTGATATTGTTGAAGTATGGAGAGAGTTTCTGTGGGGAGCTGTTGCGGGTGCATTTGGGGAAGGAATGATGCATCCAGTGGATACTGTTAAAACTCGATTACAAAGTCAAGCTATTCTAAATGGAATTCAGGTATAATGGCAGCCTATAGATAAATTAGAAAGTACTGTTGACGTATGCACACATATTTAAAAAGTTACATGAAAGCTTCTGTTCATGTATGGCTCCATCATCTAAAGTTTTTCTCCTTCTCTGGAAACATCATTCATCCGTTAGAACCAGAAAAACATATTGCAGATGGTGCGATATGTGTGGCAGGTTGATGGATTAAAAGGTATGCTATTTTGATCATTTAATATTTTTGTCCCTGCTAAGGTTTTTTTAATGGTTTCTAATCATGAAATTTCCTCATGTTAAATGACATTTCATGCATGTTTAAGTTAATTTTTTTTTTCTTTCAGAAATGCATATAATCAAAACTTTTAAGAGAGTGCTTTTGGCTTGAAAGCCTATTTTGACTGCAAAATGATCATAGTCAAGCATGCATTTAGATAGATGAGTGGTAACTTCAGCATTTATTTTTTCTCTATTTAAACTTATTCATGATCTATGTAACATGACCTTGCCTAGTGGGATAAGGCTTTGTTGTTGTTGTAAACTTATTAACGAATTTTGTAACATACACTTTAGACTATAAACTTGGAGATTTGTCCCTTGTGATTGATTTAAAATTTTGTAGGCTTTTACAGGGGTGTAACACCTGGTATTATTGGATCTCTTGCTACTGGCGCAACATATTTTGGTGTCATAGAGTCCACAAAAAAGTGGATTGAGGATTCACATCCTAGCCTTAGGGGCCACTGGGCACATTTCATTGCTGGAGCTGTTGGTAAGCTGATTTGAACCATCTAATAGTAAATTAGTAATACTTTTGTATCTTCTGATCATCTGATTTTGAAAAGTTAAAACATTTTGTCTCTCACATTCTATTGTTGTATTTGTATTATTATTTCCTCAGTAAGTTACAAGATGCCTAAGTATTCCGTTTTGGACATCAATAATTGTTATTGCACATTCCTCATAATTACACAGGTAGCATTTGGCATAGCTTTTTTTGGCTTTTCTTCTCTTTAAAAGTAGAAGCTGCCCCAATTCACTTCTATGGAAGCTCATTTTTGTCTTTTCCTTTGTTAAAAAGTTACTTTTAGTTTTTAGAGCTTACTGGAATTGTGTTTGGCCAAGTTTTTCTTTTTTAAGAAGAGAAGTTCAGAATAAGTTAGGTGCACTACCATAATTCTGTTCCTGCTCTACTATAATTTCTGTTCTTGCTACATTTGAAGGTTTTGTGAGCATGACATCTAGAACCATTTGAGTGTCAAACAAAGGGCTCAAAAAGTACCTTATTTTTCTCTCTATTTTCAGGTGATACTCTAGGTTCTTTTGTGTATGTTCCATGTGAAGTGATGAAGCAACGCATGCAGATTCAAGGCACAATTGCATCTTGGAGTTCCGTTGTAGTGAATGATGGCATCGCAATCAAGCCTGGCACACAAATATATGGTTATTATACAGGGATGTTACATGCAGGCTGTTCAATATGGAAAGCACAGGGCTTAAAGGGTTTATATGCAGGGTACACACTAGAAATATGATCTTGTATCTTTTAATCCACAAATAAGAGAAGCCCTTTTTCTCATTATATTATCCTAGGCACCAATAGGGCATCCTTTTCATGATTTATTTCTCCTTTTTTGTATATGGCAATAAGTGTCATAAGGAAGTTTGAATTTTTGAACAGCAAGCTGTGAAATGAGTTTGCACCATTTGTAATGGGCCAATTACTAAATTAATTCTAAACATATTTCTTTTTTAGGTCCCATAATTTCATGCACGATTTTAATTCCTTATATTTCTTGTTTCTGCAGATATTTGTCTACATTGGCAAGGGATGTTCCATTTGCTGGCCTAATGGTATTATATGTAACCCACATGATTTTACTACTTCCACTCTTCTATAATCTGTTATATATATTTTTTGTTTTTTGTTTAAGTATATTATATTATTTTGTTGAGTTCCTATTCATTTTTATGAAAAGTCCTTTGTCTTATGCGACCAAGTTATCTTCTGTTTTGTACTGCTAGCTAAACTTTGAAATAGGCTATGGAAATAATAAATTTCAAGTAAGGAATATTTTTATTATTGGACATAGAGGTTTGAAAGCATGGACACATTTTGTATATTCTGACATCAAGTATTGTCTTCATAGAGCTGATCCGGAAAGGTGGTCTGCTGTTCTTATCCATATTGAAACCCTTTTTTTGTTGATGCTCTTTCCTTTTTTGGGTCTGATTTATTACTTCATCTGCCACACCTGGTATTTGTTTCAGCAATAAATAGATAATTATGTTATTTTAAATCTCAAAGACATTGTACTTGAAAAACCAGAGAGATCTTTTGTAGCAATTGTTCTGAACCAAAAAAACACATTTTTCTTCCTGTTTTTACTTGGAATATAAAAGAAATAATAAAAGAGCGCTTTCATGAAATTTGTTTGAAATGATATAAGATTTAAATTCATATGGTCTTTGATATATCATTATTTTTAAAGTCTTCTGCTTGTGATAGTATTAGTGAACCATTTCATTTCAAATGAATATTGTTCAATTCTATAATGGAAGTGTTATCCAAAAACACTACATAGTGCATATAGTCTCCCAGATTTATAATATTGTGCTTTTAGATATTTGTTTATCTCTTAAATGGGTTAAAGGAACTGCTGCATTTTTACTGTCTATTGGAGTGAACACACGTAATTATAGATGGGTGTGTTAGTGATCACCTTGGCCTTGATTTCTGAAAAATAAGGTCATAGCTCCTAACCATTATTATCTCTTTTCGTGCATTTGAATACTGTTTATATGCTATTGTTGTTTTCTTTCTATAGGTTGTGTTCTATGAAGCTTTGAAAGATGCTAAAGATTATGTAGAGCAAAGATGGATATCTAGCCCAAATTGGCATGTTAATAATTCAGTTGAGGGCCTGGTTTTAGGAGGATTAGCTGGTGGTATGTCCAGTGCTCTGCCTTAAATGATAAGTGCTGCAGTGTTCTTTGTCTTCCATAAAACTCAGTATTGTTCACTATAATTGAACAGGTCTCAGTGCATATCTCACCACTCCTTTGGATGTTGTTAAAACTAGACTGCAAGTGCAGGGTTCAACTTTGAGGTATCAATTCCTTTAGTAAATATTCTAACTGGTTATGGCATGCACAATGTGTTCCTGCAACCGGGATACTGGATATTTTTTATTGATAGTCTGTGAACTTATCGGCTTGGAGTTTGATTTTCTAGTATAGTGGGCATCTACAGAATAACTTGTGATATACCTAGTCTCAATTTTTCTTTTCATAGTCACAAACAGGGTTATTTTGTGACAGTGGAGTGAGTTGAGTGGTCATGTTTCTGATGAACTTGGACTAAGCTAAATTGATGGTAATTTGCTGTCTAACATTTTCTTAGGTATAATGGCTGGTTAGATGCAATTCACAATATATGGGCTACAGAAGGCATGAAGGGGATGTTTAGAGGTAGCGTCCCCAGGATTACATGGTACATTCCAGCTTCAGCGCTTACATTCATGGCTGTGGAATTTCTCAGAGATCATTTTTATGAAAGAGTGCCCAATGATAATTTGGAAGATGTTGGTAGATTATCAGTAGACCATAAATCTGCAGGAGGTTTAAAAGTTTCTCATTAAAGCACACATTACTTCCCATCCAGATTTTTACAAAGATGGGGAGGTTGCATCATATCAAAATTTTTGGCCATGCTCGATTTAGTTAGATAGTTAGATCCCCATTGTTGTGAACATATGCTATTGCATAGAAATCTTTCAAAAAAATGTAATTGTAAACTTGTTCAAAATTTGTCTTGGCCAATTTCTGATCATTCAGTTTGGCTCATCTCTATCAGACCAGTAAGGAGCCACTGATAAAAACTTGAGTCGATAAGTGATGGTATTTGGACAGATTTACTTTTACAACTCTGTCTGTCTTTCCGTATTCCTGTGCTAGCAATTTTGTTCCTTAAGATGGTCCTTTGTTGCCAGGTTTTATACTTTGTTTGGATTTGTGTTAAGTGACATAACCTAAGATGGTCCCTTGTTGCCAGGTTTTAAATAGAAAATTGTTTTTTTTTAAATAAAAATAATTTAGACAAACATATTAAAAAAATAAAATTACTTATTTTGTTAAAAGAAGTACTTTTATCAACAAATAAGTTTAAACAAACTTATCATTTTTCACTGTTGCATAAAAATATAAGCATGAAAATCTCACAAAATTTGACTTAATAAACGAGTACCAATATATCACATTTTATTGTGTATATAGAGAAGTTGGCCTTACTAACCTAGTAACCTCAATTTCTTGCCTCAATTTTTTTCAATGTTAAGAAGTAAGGACCTTTAACAACCCATTTTATTTTTTAATTTCTTCTTATTACTAATCCTTTAATTAATTTCTAAATTTCATTAGTATTTTAATTATGTAGTCATTTTTATATGAAAAAATTCGAATGTGGTAAAAAATAAACTCAGTTGTTATTTATCTAAAGTACAAAAAAGGAAAAATTAAACTTTCATAAATTAGATACATAGAAATATAGGAGATATAAGGTGGACTAGATGCTAAGAGAAGAGGAAAAAGATTATGGATTTATCTCTTCTACTAAAAAAAAAATTAACATTTGTCGATTTAAAAAAAATACATAGAAATAAAAATTATTGGAATTTCCTTGACATTTATTTTTATAATGTCTTGGTTGTGACATGCCAAATATCTTTTTGGTGACCCCTTTCTGAGGTACATACGAACAAATCCAATTAGTCACTTAGATTCCTTAAAATTTTAAGGAGTTAACAAATAAGAACAAATCCAATTAGTAACTTAGGTTCCTTAAAATTAATTCCATCATCAAGGGTACTCATCTTTCCATTCACTGAAGTGTTTAAGGGTTTAATATGAGGCACACTCGAATTTCTCATATACCAGTGTCTTGCCATATAGACTAGAAGAGTAACCCAATCTCTACCATTTATCTAATATGTCCTCGAGAATCATAATTGCTTTTCTATGGTTGTGATGGTGCCAAGGAGAAACATATTCAGGTCAATATTCAAAGGGATAATAAGCATTTATCAATTTCTTCTTTCTTTTTGGTATAAAGGAGGACAAAGCCCTAAGAAACCTGCCTACACAAACGAGATGATGGTATGGACAACATGTCCTGAATAAGTAAATAGCCACAGAATCTAGGGCCCTGTCCGGTGTGATTCAACCTATAAGCTATGCATGAGCTCTATCTAGAGAGCATCAGCCAGAGTTAGTCTCTCTGTAAATATGTCTAATCTGTACAGAACCATGTGAATGGCCAAAGTTCTTATCCTGTTCACAATTCTGCCACTAACACTGTAGCAGAAACAAAATTCCTCATGAAACAGCCAGACCAAGTGCCATAGGAATCTCTGAACAAGCCGCCTTTCCACCATTCTCATGCATAGACCCATCGACATTACACTTTTAAAAGCACCCTTTAAAGCATATAGTCATATGGATGAGAAGATAGATAATATATATAAAGAATTATTAACAATTTATAAAACAACAAATGTCCCAATTCACAAATTACATTTATATTTCAGCTTCAAGTTTATGGTTAAGCAAATAAGTTTTATTCATTCCAACGAGAGATGATTTCCAAAATTCATGACTATCAGAAATGTAAAAATTCCAACCCCACCATACGCCCCCTTAAGAAAAAAAAAATAAATACAATCTTAAATATCAATCACTACTTATTTAAGTGAACGACACTGGCAATATAAGTACCACAAAAGTCTACACAATTCTCCACCTAGTTTTCTCAACCCTTGCACTCCAATATAGTAGTACCATTTAAAAATTCGCCTAAAAAGTACAATGTACTTTTGGAACAGTGAACTTTTTTCAACAATATTTTATGAGTTAACTTGAAGGATAGAAAAATAAATAATTAATGCTAAATTGTTTTGTCGGGTCATATTAAGTGACACGATTCACCAATTCCCAGTTTTTGGGTTAAATTAACCCCTCATGGACAAGTGCGGAAGAAAGAGCAAGTGGGAAAAAAAACAAGAACCCAAAATATGCAAATGCACATTCTATTCTTCCATTGATATATTCATAGGCCATGTGCAAACTCCTGGTCAGAATGAGTTCAGAAACTGTACAAGCAAGCTAACTATAGTAGTATACCAATGCCTGATGATATTTTAACTAAGTTCAGAAACTGAACAAACAAGCTAGCTACGATTTCTGACTGTAGCAGTATACCAAATCCTGATGATATTTTAACTGAGTTCAGAAACTGAACATACAAGCTAACTATAATTTTTTACTACACCAGTATACCAATACCATGATGATGTTTTAATTGAATTCGTTAAGTCTCTTCAGAATTTGAGGTTGCCCACTACACTATATGCAAGGTCTCACAAATCATGTGCTGGTTTTCTGCAGCAAATTTTCATTTAGACATTTTGGTAAATTCTTCAAAGCCTGGAGGAACGTCCAGTTTGTTATAATCCTCCATCAAAGAGGCACTCTTAGGTTTACAATTTCGAACGACATCAGCTCTCTCCACCACATCCTTTCCTCCAATCATATCGATGTCCATATCAACTGGCTCCATGTCAGGCACTCTTTCAATAGCTTTATCAATTTTCTTTTGGCGAAACATTCCCCACAGGAAATGTCCAGCATTTACTGCAGCTATAGCACCTGTGCAAACTAGTTGATGTCATCTTCGCCAAGACAAAATGCAATAATAAATGCTGATTGAGCCATGCAGGCAAATACGACAAGCAAATTCAGCAAACCACAATTTTCAAAAGAAAATTTTAATATTTTGAACCTGCTCTCTCTAATCTGAATTTTGGTATCAAATATTCATGGAAATGAATTGTAGATTAGGGTGTTAAGGAAGTGGCAGAGCAGAGCTAATGCAAAAAACAGTTTACGTACCCTTTGAGTCCATGTCAAGTTGATTTGAGGTAAATACCAGCAACTCTACTCCATTAATATAACTTCTCAGCATTGATTTCTCAGCATTCAAAAACTTCAATATGCTATCCAGGTTCTTTCTGGACCTACATTCAATTCAGAACATGTAGTATTAGTAGCATAAACAACAAATACTGCCCTGGCCGGCACAAAAAAAAATGGATCATCAAAATAAGAAGTAAAAGCTGACCTCTCAGTAAGTTCTGATGGAAAGAAATACAATGCAATATCCTGAAGCCTAGGAGAATTATCCTGGAATATGTCAGTCAAAGCATTCAACACAGGAAGTGACTCCAGTTGAAGGACTGATGGCATTTCTGTTGAAAATTTGTATGCTTTCTTGTTAACAATGCATGGTGGTTGGGCCTCAAGCCCATCATAAAATTCACTAGATACAGCAGTCTGAAGAATTTGGAATTGACCCCTAGAAAATGGTCAACATGTTAGATTTCAAATTAATAAAACTGTACCCTTCACCCAACTAAATGCAAAGCATAATCATTTGCAAGTGTCATATAATACTTGCAATACATTCCTCAAATGATTGGCACTTGCACCATTGCACGTGGTACCCATAACAACCTCTATTTTCAGATAATGCTTTGGCAATCAAAGATTGGATTCAATAGACCAAAAAATAAAAGAAATAAGGATCTAGCCTATGATCTATTACAATGAGTTGTTTTTGGGCAGCCAGAAAGATCCAATTTGATAATAACAAATTCAGCTTCAAGAAAGGGAAGAGGTAGTAAGTAAATGTTCAATAATTTAGCAGCAGCCAAGAGGACAGTGATCTGCATAAGTGCGCCATGGAGTCGAAGGGATTTGTTAGGATAATGTCTGGACAACTATCATCACCCCACACAAGAACCACACTTTTATAATTATAAGCAGCAATAGGTTGATTTGTAATAATAACCACAATTAAAAAATAGCCTCATCACTAGGTGAGATTAGTTACATGGATTGCACAATGCCATTTGCTCAGTTAAAAACCAAGTTTTTAAGGATATTATTCATCATGAGATCCCTTTTAATAATTTCCTAAATGTCCTTGGTCCCTTTCTATCTCTTGTCACAAGGTTAAAAATCATGCAATATCCTCTCCTCATTGGTGTCTGCAGTAACCTTCTATGCAAGTGTCTAAATCACCTGAATAGATTTTCAATCATCTCTCTCTCAATAACTAATATCTCGTGTGTCATTTTTAGGCATGGCAACAGGTCAAAAGCATTTAGAATTGTTACAAAATTATAATGTGTGATTATTCCTATAGGGACCTAATGACATTAAACCTAATTCTATAGGTCCCAATACTTTGAGTTTTCATACAAATTCCTATGGTTTAACAATTGTTAATAGAATGTCATTTACAAGGAGGAACTTAAAAAATATTAGAAGTCTAGGGACTTGATCACAAACTTTACAAGCTCACCACCATTTATTTAGTAAAAATAAGAATCCAAGTTTTGCAATTGTGATGGCTTGTAATTATATTTATACCCCAAGATGCCAGTATTTGTCACAAGGAATTGATATTAGCCACTATAAAGGGAGGGAGCAAAATTTTTTTCCCCAAACATAAATATTCAAAGTTAGAGAAGAGATCACAAAAATACACTGCGCATATGTAAATGTATATAGTTTTTATGCACCCATTGACAGTCATTTCTGATATTGCTCGAAAGATGTCATTGTAATTAGTAAATAGTAAACTATAAAATTGAAAGGAAATTTGAGACTTTAATTCTCGCTAGTTACTACAGTTGGATTTTAATATGCAAATGACAGGAAGAGCAATTTAAGGAAAAAAGTTATCAGTGACAAGGGAAGAGGGGTACATACCTCCAAGCAGGAAAAGAAGAGGGTAAAAATTTACAATGAAGGTTTAAGTTTTCCTGAACACTCCGAAGATCACTTTTTTCAATATTAGATTTGTTACATTCAGCATCAGCACGGCGGATATCACCTAAAGAAGAGAGAGCAAAAATAAAAGGAATAAAATAAGAGATGATAGGTTCAAAACCCACACAAGTGACTAATATCATGATACATACTAATATACATGCCCGCATTTGCACACAGAGACTTGAGTAAATGCAACTAACAATAGAAAAAAGCATCTGACATAATACAAAGAATTAAATCAATACCAGAAAAGTATCCTACCTGAATCGACAATAGGGGAAGATTTTCCTGCTGATAAAGCTTCAAATGGTGCCCCTTTTGTAGGATTTTCTTTCTGAGCATCATGGGTTTGAACTTTTTTACCAGGTATCACTCCATCCAAGGGTAGCTGATTTTCTCCTATACACTCCTTTGGCGGTCCTACAAGATCCATAGTCTCATAAGAAGAAATCACAAACATACCTCATGGTAAACTTGCACAGCAAAGAATTAAAATCATAACAAGAAAAGTATCCTACCTGAACCAACAATATGGGAAGATTTTCCTGCTGATAAAGCTTCAAAAGGCCCTTTTGTAGGATTTTCTTTCTGAGCATCACCGGTTTGGACTTTTTTACCAGGTATCACTCCACCCAAGGGTATCTGATTTTCTCCTATACACTCCTTTGGCGGTCCTACAAGATCCATAGTCTCATACGAAGAAATCACAAACATACCTCATGGTAAACTTGCACAGCAAAGAATTAAATCATAACAAGAAAAGTATCCTACCTGAACCAACAATATGGGAAGATTTTCCTGCTGATAAAGCTTCAAAAGGCCCTTTTGTAGGATTTTCTTTCTGAGCATCACCGGTTTGGACTTTTTTACCAGGTATCACTCCACTCAAGGGTAGCTGATTTTCTCCTATACACTCCTTTGGCGGTCCTACAAGATCCATAGTCTCATAAGAAGAAATCACAAACATACCTCATGGTAAACTTGCACAGCAAAGAATTAAATCATAACAAGAAAAGTATCCTACCTGAACCGACAATATGGGAGGATTTTCCTGCTGATAAAGCTTCAAAAGGCCCTTTAGTAGGATTTTCTTTCTGAGCATCACCGGTTTGGACTTTTTTACCAGGTATCACTCCACCCAAGGGTAGCTGATTTTCTCCTATACACTCCTTTGGCGGTCCTACAAGATCCATACTCATAAAAAGAAATCACAAACATACCTCATGGTAAACTTGCACAGCAAAGGCTTTAAACATTCTTTCTAAACCAGTCACACTGTGGTTCTACACAGTCTGTCAGTGGATGAAAATTAAATCTAGCTCACTAAATGTATAATAAAATTTTCAGAAAAATCCAGTCAAGTTATTAACTTCAAGAAACTGAATCCGAGCAGTGACTCTAAGAAACTGACTTAACAGGTATCAGGAAGCACAATATTTTAATTCCACTAAATCAAATTAAAACCCAGGCAAGTTCAGCCTCCACTTAAAATTTTGTGCTTTTAAGAATAAGAACATGTAACATAAATGTTAAGAGGAATTCGTGTTCTTTCTGAAAGAACAGAAAAATAGGGATGGCAATAAAGAAGGAGAGAAACTCTCACCTTTTGATAATGAGCAAGAAGCATGTTGATTAGTCATTGACTTCTTGTGTACTTCATCATTTCTTGAAAGCTTCCCAAGTACTTTAGGAGGTGATATGCAAGGATATGGTTTTGGAGTCTGTGAGGGAATCTTTGAAACAACATTTTTGGACCCAACAGAAGTTTTCCGGGTTGTTGCCAAGGGAAAATTGCCAGAATAAAGTCTAAGGACTTCATCCTCGGGAAGGAACTTCACTTTCCCTGTTTTGACAGGCTGTCGCATTTTAGAAGCCCTCAAGCCAATACCCTGATTCACTTCATGTGGTGAAGTCGAAACATCCTTGGATTTGCAAGGCTCACAAATCCAGTCTATAGGAACTATTAAGGTATTAAATCGCATGCAGTAACTGAAATGGGGTGGAAATAACATTGATTCAGAAACAAGGTTCTAATGCTGCACTTATACTACAAAGGCAAATATTGAAACCATAGGTTAAAAGCCAAAAGCAATAATTTGTCAAGTCATAGAAAATGTGTAAAATTATGTGGCCAAATTAAATTGTAAATGTTAAGTTTTTTTAATCTTTCTTTGATATTACTAATTATTCAAATAGTATTTTTGAGGTTTTTCAAGTTCTCAAGCTTCCTGACAAAAGTATGCAAATTCAAATAGATAGCAGATACATGTACCACTGGTCTATTTTTCAAGTATTAATAAGCTTTCTTAAAGGCAACAAAATGAGAAAGTAATTAGCTAGAAAAATCAAAGACATAGAAAGAAGGAATATAAGTAGAAAAAAGGGAATGGTGAATGGAAGATCATTACGAATGTTCACAGTTTATGTTGCATTTAGAACAAGTAACAATTGTTTCATCAAATCCACTAGCACCACATATATCACAAACTCCAGCCTGCAAGGAATAACAAACACATAAATAAATATCTACTACAAAGAACAGCGAAGTTAAAAAAACAATGTTTTTAATAAAAAAATCTTGAAACCGCCCATTTTCATGTGGAATAAATAAGTAAAGCGTCTTGCAAACAAGTTAAATCAATGAAGGGAAAATATGCCTTGTACATTTCAGTTTCAGAAGAAGTTTACATTCTAAGATGCAAAACATAAGATAAACCTGTAAAATCAAATGTCAAACTTCAACAAAGACAAGGGGAAAAAAAAATTATTTAACCATCTCACAATAACAAAACCAGATATTTCCTCAAGAAAAGCATGCCATTGATTTGATTAACCTCAAGAAAAGTCTTACGCTGAAAAAATAAGTGACTTGCAGAGATGTATGGTAATGCAAATGCTAATTGGGTTAGCTCTGCTTGAGGTAGACATTCTATCTGAAGACACTGAATCCTCTTTGGAGGAAACTTGATATCCAAGAAAAGTAAGAAGAAAATTGTAATTCTCAAGTGAAGCAGGAAAGCTAAACATGAATGGAATCACAATTCACATTTCACAATATTAGAATATATTTTATTCTCCTATTTATTACTTGATAGCAATTAGGGATTTGGTCTTATTACTCATTATTAAATTGATTTTTTGTAATTAATACTGATTCTGTTTTGCTTATTATAAATGAAGTGTGCTCATCCAAGACTAGATAGACAACACATCACAGTAAACCCTTTCAACACACAACCACTGAGGTTCATATATGTGATAACCTAGCAACCTTGAGCAAAGCTTCAAAACTAGTATTCCAATTGATTGTCACTTAATAGGAAAAAATGAGTTTGAAGAAATTGCTATTGGTTTGTAAAATCAAGAAGCCCCATTACCCACAACAAGCTCAGTGCATATGTGATTCATAAGTACAGGCTTGGTAATTAATTAGCCTATTAGTTCCCAAATGAAGGAGCAATTTCAGCAAGTTATTTACTCATATAATTATGGCTGCAATCAATACTCACCAACTATACCCTAAAGTCAGCATAATCTCCGTTTTGGAGCGTGACATGAAAGCTTCTCATTATTACATTTATTTAACAAAGAATATTCTTCAAAATTTAGCAAGTAACTAGTGATATGAAATTTTGTAAGGGACTTAGTTTATTTGGTTGAGCAAATTCCCGCGAATAAAAAAAATGCTCTAAGAAAGAAGATAAACCCCAGTAGCAACTTCACTCACCATCAATATAAGTTCATAGTAACAGCGAAAAACCAAACAATAAAAAGAAAGAAAAAAATGATGAAAAACCAAAGAACAAGTAAAAATTACAATGAGCTTTTGTGTTGTTTTTTTGTTTACCTTGTCATTTTCCTTGGGTGGTGGCTGCATTGTGAAGGTTCGATGACGTGCGTTTTTCTGTGTCTTCGCTTTTTCCTAATATTTACACTTCAATTTTAACTTTGTCTTCTTCTCTTCTAGGTTATATATTTTCATCCATGATAAATGGAAGGGTTAAGTTGAAATGCTCAGAAAGAGAAATGCTCAGAAACATAATCTCATCGATTGGTTAATTCCCGAAGAGAAAGAGAAATGCTCAGAAACATAATCTTGATATATTTTTTTACATATTTTTTTATCAATTGAAATTTATGAAAAATAACAAAATTTTATGACATTGCATCATATTAATTATTCTCTTTGTTTTAGTTTTCAATAAATTTTAACTCATTAGAAAAAATATATTTAAAGAAATATGTTTGAGAGTCTAACACTTTTCTCTCCATAAATATAAATAGTATTATTATCTTCTCATTCTCCTCATTGGAAAAAAAAAGTATTTTTTTTCATGAAATTTTATTTTTATTTTGTAAAAAAAATCATTTTACTGAATTTGAAGGTATAATCATGGTATACTACCATTTTAGTCTCTAAAATTATAAAGTATTGTGACATTATTTTTTGAAAAAAATAAACTAAAATAAGTTTTATATTATCATTGTAGTCTTTAAATTTATCTATTTATTGTTCTGGGAAAGAGTGGAAACTGCAAAAGGAAGACAAAGCCACACGGGGTGGACCCCACCGTCCAAGAGTGATGAGAAAACTGTAATACTAATATTTTGATTTTTTTTTTCTTCAGAAAAATGAAAGCAATGTAGTAGTGTATGAGTATGTTAATGATGAAGGCCTTCTTCAACTCCAAATTGTTAACCCCATAACACGAAAAATGGGGTTTGGGTTTGAGTGATAAGAAGAAGCTCTTTCTATTCTTTCTTCTTCAGCCTTTCGAACCGTCACAAGCGCAGTTATTTTCTTTGAGTGAAACTTTCTCAACAAGTTTTCATTTTCTTTTTTCGGGGTTGACAAAAAGACAAAACAAAAGATTTAAGGACAAAAGAAAAAAAAAAGAAGTGGAAAAGAACGAAAATATCCAGAATATGATGAAACAAACCATTTTGTTGTATAATACGATGAAAGCAGAGTGGCACTCCTTGCTTTCGGATCATTTTCATTGCGTGCTCTCTGCTCCCATCACTCCATTTGTCCGGAAAATGCTTATTGAACATTCGTCTTTCTTTCACGTTTCTTGCATTCTTCATCTTAATAATTTTAATACTTCAGAGGATTTTAAAGAATTTTAAAAGATTTTTTAATCGAATTTAAAAGTAAAAGTTTTATGATATTTAATAATATTTTTAAATAGTATTAATAAGTCATGTAATATTTAATTAAGAATTTTAAGATTTTTTAAGAAAGACAATAAAATATGATGATATTTAATTATTTTTTTTTATAATTTATAAAAAGTTTTTTGATATTAAAAAATATACAAATTTCAATGAATATGTTTTCAAGAAGGATTATGATGGATTTTATTAAATTTTTTAATATAAAATATCTATTAAACAATCTCATTTAAATTTGAGATTTTGGTAGACTTTTTGTTTCTTTTTTTTATTGATTATTAGAGTTTGTTTTCTCTCATCACACATATACATATTTTTTTTTTAATATTTTTCAAGATGTGTGCATCATATATATTTCTCTTATTCTTTTGGAATAAAAAATATCAAATATATTCTCCCCTATGTATTTTTCCCTTATTTTTTAAATTAAATTAATATTTGTCTTATGTGCTAAGACTAGCTAATCATGCTTCCCTTATATTAATTATGTTCGTTACTTGTTCGACGTGATGTTTTCAGGACTGTCACCCTTAATTTGGTTATCCACATAACTGTGTAACCCTTCAACCAATCTTCCACCCTCACTACTCACTTTTAGTATATGTTTATTATTACATCTCATTTAAACATGTCATTAGATTTATATATCATAAAATAATTGTACTAATTAAAAAAAAATCAGAAAACTAATGTATAATTTTAAATCTATTGTTCAAATCCAAAAGTAAGAATGAGAATATGTTATTGTAAGAAAGATTAGTATAGGAGGACATAAAGTTAGAATCAATATAGTTATTAAAAAATTATATTGATGTTACTTTTTTTATCCAAACCTCATCATTTCTTATTATTTTTTTAATTAACTCTTGTAATTTTGAATGTCTAGTTTGTTATAATCCTCCATCGAAGAGGCACTCTTAGGTTTACAATTTCGAACGACATCAGCTCTCTCCACCACATCCTTTCCTCCAATCATATTGATGTCCATATCAACTGGCTCCATGTCAGGAACTCTTTCAATAGCTTTATCAATTTTCTTTTGGCGAAACATTCTGATAGATATCAACTGGTAAGGGAATAAGGACTGAATTTTATTCAAAGAAACATAACAGAAATTACAAATTGCACAGGAAACTGAGTAGACTAGTTAATACATAGGTTTCCCCCAAGATGTTCGAGAGTCTGGTCTCTCCCTTCCCGAAAATCCACCCAAAAATTGCCTAACCCCCCAGCTGTTACTCCATAATTTATTCTGCAATAACTGCTTAAGGCAGTTACGTATGGTCCTAAAAACACACACATCTAATTAAAATAACAACTGCTTGAAATAACTACCATAAACAACAACTGAAACAATTCAGTCCTATTAATAAATCTTAAGTCTTGGCTCTCCTCTTATAATATTTACTTATAAGAGGCCTAACAATACCCCCCCCCCCCCAAAAGAGTCACCTTGTCCTGAAGGTGAAAAGAAGGGAATTGGTGCATGATGGTGTCTACTGGTTCCCAAGTGGCTTCAAAGTCTGGGAGGTTAGTCCATTGAATAAGCACCTCGGCAATCCTTGCAGCAGTGTTACGCACGGCTTTTACAGTAGCCGGTGTTACCTACAACTCCAACTCCTTCGATAATATAGGTGGTAAAGGTTGAGGATTCGCTGAAGGGGAGAGAGCCTTCTTGAGTAAAGAAACATGGAATACCGGGTGGATTTTACTCTCCGGTGGAAGGGCTAACTCAAAAGCAACTGCCCTAATCTGTTTTGTGATTTGGTAAGGACCATAAAAACATGGACTAAGCTTCTCATTTGTCTTCCTAGCCAATGACCGTAGCCTATATGGATGTAACTTGAGATACACCCAATCACCAACATTTAATGGTATTGAACGCCTAGATCGGTCAGCATACTTCTTCATTTGATTCTGCACCTTGGCCAAATTTCCTTTGAGATCATGTAACATTTGGTCCCTATCATTAGTCATCACGTTTACCTCTTCCACAGTTGATGGAATAGTGGCTCCTTTCAAAAGATGGGATGTGTCACGACCATACAAGGATTTGAAAGGAGTCAATTTCAGAGAGTTGTTGTAGTTGGTGTTAAACCAAAACTCAGCCCAACTTAACCACTTAGGCCATTGTTGAGGTTTAGTCCATGTGAGGCACCGCAGATAAGTCTCCAAGCAACGATTGACCACCTCGGTTTGGCCATCTGTTTGGAGATGGTAAGTAGAGCTAAATTTGAGTCTAGTGCCGGCCAATTGGAACAATTTTGACCAAAAGTGGCTAAGAAAAATTTTGTCACGATCCGATACAATTGAAGAAGGGAACCTATGCAATTTAACTATCTCTTTGATAAAAACTTCAGCAACCTCTTTTGCAGTAAAAAGGGATGGCTAAGTGCAAGGAAATGAGCGTATTTAGTCAATCTATCAACCATTACTAAGATGACATTTTTCCATGAGCCTTGGGTAGCCCTTCAATGAAGTCCATGGATATATCAGCCCACACTTGATTTGGAATAGGCAATGGTTGAAGAAGTCTTGTTGGAGAAAGAGCTTGATATTTATTCATTTGGCATACCTCACATGTAGCTACATGTTGCTGAATGTCTTTCCGCATTCCCTCCCAATAAATAACTTTTGAAATTCGTTTATAGGTTCTAAAGAAACCTGAATGTCCCCCCACAGTTGAATTGTGAAATTCTTGTAACAACAATGGAATTCGAGAAGAGCCTTTGGGAAGCACTAACCGTCCTTTATAAAACAGTTTCTGGTTTTGAAATTTATAGCCCGGATGGGAATTAATATCTTGTATCAGATCATGAATGATTCCTTGGAGCTTAGGATCGTGGTGAATTTCAGTTTCCCAATCTTTTATTTGCTCAAAGTGGACTGAGACAAAGCTGAAAATGTCATCTTTCTAGAGAGAGCATTAGCCACCCCGTTTTCCTTTCCTGGTCTATATTGTATCTCAAAATCCAAACCCATGAGTTTAGAGGTCCACCTGAAATATTCCTCGCCCATTACTCGTTGTTCAATGAGGAATTTGAGGCTCTTCTGATCAGTTAAAATTATGAAGTGCCTTTCCAACAAGTAGTGCCTCCATTTTTGGACAGCCATCACAATTGCCATTAATTCCCTCTCATATACTGACTTAGTTTGCGCCCTATCAGATAAAGTTTGGCTGAGAAAAGCCACAGGTCTACCCTCCTGCGTTAGAACTGCTCCTAGCCCTTTGTTGGATGCATCAGTTTCTATAGTAAACGTTTTGGAAAAATTAGGGACTGTTAAAATAGGCAATTCAACCACCAATTGCTTTAAGTTTTCCAAGGCAGCTTGTGCTTCCTCATTCCACTGAAACTTATCTTTCTTCAACAATTGAGTCAAAGGTCGGGCTATCTTACCATAGTCCTTAACAAACCTTATATAGTAACCTGTCAACCCCAAAAATCCCCTCAGAGCCTTAACATCCTTGGGTATAGGCCAGTCTAACATAACATCAATTTTCTAGGGGTTTGCTGCCACGCCTTCTATAGAAATGATATGACCCAAATATTCCAATTGAGTTTGGCTAAAAGTACATTTTTTTCTTATTAGCAAACAACTGGTTCTCCTTCAACAATGCCAAAACAGCCCGTAAATGGTCCTTATGGTCATCCTCACCTTTGTTGTAAACCAGAATATCGTCAAAGAAAACAAGTACAAATTTCCTCAAATATGGCTTTAGCACCTCGTTCATAAGAGATTGGAAGGTGGAAGATGCATTGGTGAGTCCAAATGGCATGACAAAAAACTCATAATTCCCTTCATGAGTCCAGAAAGCCATTTTATGAATGTCTTCCTCATGCATCCTGATCTGATGGTAACCGGATCGTAAATCCAACTTTGAAAAAACCACCGCTCCTCCCAATTCATCAAGCAGTTAATCTATAATAGGAATAGGAAACTTATCTGGTATAGTAATCTTGTTAAGAGCCTGATAATCTACACAAAAATGCCATCCACCATCTTTTTTCTTCACCAAGATTATAGGACTAGAATAAGGACTAACACTAGTTCTGATTATACCAGAGTTAAGCATATCATCTACTAACCTTTCAATTTCATTTTTCTGGTAATGTGGGTACCTATACGGTCTGATGTTGGGAATATTAGACCCTTCCTTTAACCGAATCGCATGATCTTGCCTCCTAGGGGGTGGTAATCCTTTAGGTTCTTGAAAGACTAATTCATACTCTTCCAAAATTGATTTTGTCCAAGCAGGATAAATTACTGACTTTCTACCTTCCCCTTGCAAGTGACAGTACTTCACCAGAAATCCTTGATCTTGATCACTTAGAGTCTTTAGGATAGATTTTAAAGAGGCTACAACCCTAGTTAAAGCCGAGTCTCCCTTCAATGTGTGGTATCCGTTTGCAACTGGAATTTTAAGAGTTAATTCACAAAAATTTGCTCTTACTTCTCCCAAACGAGCCAACCATTCCATTCCCAACACCACATCCACTCCTCTAAGATCAAAGACATAGAAATCTTGTTGAATTTTTAGACCCTGCATCTCCAATGTCAATTTGGAACATATCCCTTCACAATCTAGCTTTCTCCCATCACCCACCTCCATAGTATAAATGAAGGTTGCATTCATATCTAATTCCTGTTGTTTCAAAAATGTGACTGAAATAAAATTATGAAAGGCTCCAAATCAATAAGTACCATGACTTGTTCCTGTAGAAGCAAGCTTCATGATGATGAATCAAGTAGTTTTGATTATGACAAAAAGCCCAAGAGAATGATTTCAAGATTGAGTCAACAAAGATCAAGATTAAATCAAAATTATTTTCAAGATTCAAGAAATGACATCAAGAAGAATCAAGATTCAAGAGAAGATGATTTCACAAGGGAAGTATTGAAAAGAATTTTTCAAAAACCAAACATAGCACAATTTTGTTTTACAAGAAAAGTTTTTCTCGAAATTTTCTAAGTTACCAGAGTTTTTACTCTCTGGTAATCGATTACCAGTTTCCTGTAATCGATTATCAGTGACAAAGTTTGATTTCAAAAGCTTTTAACTGAATTTGCAACGTTTCAATTGATTTTTAAATGGTGTAATCGATTACAATATATTGGTAATCGATTACCAATTTATCTGAACGTTGAAATTCAAATTCAACTAGCTGAATGCCCATGCGATGCACGAGGCGACATTTCACTGTAAGTTACATAAACACTATGTAGAATGTTTGTAAAAACTTTTAAAAATTGCAGGAAATAATATGAAACAAACCTAGAAAATAGATAGTTCCAAACATAGAAAAACGATTAATATAATATAATAATTACAATAATAGAGGTATATAGTGCTATGACAAAATAGATATAAATGTATGGCAAGGGAAAAAAGGGAAAATTATTTGTCCAAATTTCGATCAAGACAATTAAGATAATAGAAAAGCGATTAATATGATATAATAATTACAATAATATAGGTATACAGTATTATGACAAAATAGCAAAAGAAAACAAAGAAATAGAGGGTTAAATAACTAAATGGAGAGGACAAAAGATTAGGATTGAGTTAAGTATATAACAAAGTTGTTAATATAATTGAATTTAATACGAACAAATTAGTACAACAAAATGGCTAACGTGTGATGGTAATCAAGCTTAACGATGAAACATAAGAACTTTGATTGTGTCATATGTGGACATAGATCGAACAGCTACAGAGGCAAACACATAAATTATATATATTAATCTGGTGTAAGAACATAGCATGGTGGGATAAGATTTTTTTCTTCTAATCAAGTAAATCTGAAAATAGAACATGGATATTACATGGTTTGTAAAACATAAGCACTAGAATAGGCAACGAATAAATATGAGATGACTGTAGCATGAAATGTCAAAGATGAGCAAAGTAAACAACAATATCCATCCATCAACAATGTTCAGTTTACCAAACAAAAAATTCATAGTACAACAGTTATAAATTACTAATATAGCAGATTAAATTAAACAGACTCATTTCATTCAAATTCAAACCATGAAAACTCAAAACTCACTCATACATTCCTTAACAATGTCATATGACAAAACAAAATCTAAAAGCCAAAATTTATGTGTAACACATCTCAACTGCCTCAGAAATACACTCCATGCGTAGAATGCTTAACTCTGGCTCTACCAATAATATTCATGTTGAAAATAAAATAAAAATAACATGTGCATACAATAGAGATTGTATTGTGAGAAGTTAGAAAACAAAATAAAAATGTTTTTATGAACCAATACTCATGTGTAAAACAGAAATAAAATTTAAGCTAATGTGTATAATAAAAAAGATTAAACATTTATAATATATTTGATGTTCAAAGTCAAATAAGTAAATAAGAAAGAGACCATGTAGTTCACAAAAGACAAAAAGATAGAAAAATCAAAGTACATAAACTAAATCTTAATATTCTCAATTCTTTCTCCGGCGGATGACAATTTCCCATATTTTATCAATGCTCATGTAATAGAAGGAGACTTCATCACCGTGGGAGAAATCATTATCTGCAAGGAATTGATACCATGGTTGTACAACATATTTGCGCCTAACTCCACCATCAACCACCACAACATTCTACTGTAATGGCGGTCCAAATCTTCTGAGAATGGTCATGTGTTGACCGCAGGCATTTACATGTGTCATGGCACAGTTGGGGAGTCTCTGCATGGGAAAAAAATAGCATGATATATAAGCATGAATTAATAAGCAACATTGAAGAGGTTTTCATTGTTACCAGTGGTCCTGGTGCACCAAGCATTGATTGTGTGATTTCAAGTGTCCAAATATGTTGTCTTGACATAACTTCTGGCCTTCCGCAAGTCTGGCATTCCAGTGAGGGAACGAAATAAAGATCAAACATGGATTTGTTGTTGCATGTCAAGAATTTAATGATCACAGATTCATTAAGAGTAGAAAACATAGAAGTTAGGGCTCTAAAATATGAGCCATGAGTTATCAGGAAAATTTGGGTGTGTGCTCTCTTAGAACCTAACTTTGAATCCTAAGAAAAACCATGAGTTCCTTGTTAGCCCAGCCACGTTACAAGCCTAAAAAGTCCTTAGTGATCCACAGTATGTATGTATGATTGCATTAACTAAGATGAAATGCAAAGTTGGGAACATTATTTCAATTCTTTTTTGCTCGAGGACAAGCAGATGTTTTAATTTGGGGGAGTTAATAACTGCAAAATCTGAGCTAGTTTGATAGTCAATTTTGGCTAATAATGATAATAGTTTCTTCACTTTATTATTGATTTTAATGAAATAACGAAGAAATTAACATCTTTGCAATTTTTGATTAGCAGAAGTCAAAAGAAAAAGATTTCAAGCACTTTAGTGGAAACTGATGAAAAATCTGGAAGAAAAAGCATTGAAGAAGGATTGGATAGCTCGTTCAGCGCAACCTAGGCTCAACGTGCACTCTTGCTTAGCGAGCAAGTTTAGGCTTAGCGCGCATCTCGTTTAGTGTACAACCCAGGCTTAGCGCGAGAAGGCCCATGAAGAAGTCCAGATGCCCGCTTAGCATGAAAGCCCATGCTAAACACGAGTTTAGCGTATAAAGTAAGCTACCTTAGGCCTACAAAAGGAGTAGAAAGCATAAGGAAAATACACACCGAGTTTCAGAGCTATCCAAAGCCTGAGCTTATCCCTTAGGGGAAACCCTCTTCCTTAGTCATTCCCCTTTTTCTTGCTATTAGTCATCTATCCCCTTCTTCCATTAGCCCCTGAACTGTAAAGCCTCTCGTAGCTATGAAAGGCTAAACCCCTTTTGTTGGGAGCCTAGAGGCCAAACTCTTGTAATGTAATTCTTTCTTATTATCTATTTAATACAATTTTGTTTCTATTATTCTTCTATGTGCTTTTCTATCATTATGGTCTGATCACCCATATAATGTTTAGAGGGTAATGTATTGAAAAATGGTTATTTTCTAAAAAACTGAGGAACGGTATCTAAATAAATTCATTGCTAGAAATAGATTGACATTTGTTTTACCCAAAAGAATTTTTGCATCTCTTATCTTAATGTGGTTTGTTATTTTTGTCTCTGCAAAGAAATTTGGGGGAAAAGGATAAATAAACTAGGCCCTTCGTGCAGGAAACCAAAGATAGGATAATTGAGTAGATGCGGATGGAAACATGGATTTCATTAAATAGAGAAAATCTTTTACATTACATCATAAGTAGTTTTGGCATATTAGGCCCCCCAACATTATTGAATTTTGACTTCATCTTTCCGCATTTAAAACTATTATTTATTTTTCTTGTTATCTTCTTTTCTTTTACCCTCAATTTTCACACTTACAATTCCTTTTCTCTTCTACTTCTTCTCATTGCTTAATAATTGAGTTTGCATCACTTAAGTACATCCAAAGTCCCTATGGATTCGACACTTGGACTTCTATTTTAATCTTTACTACTTGTGATAAAATTGGTACACTTGCCAATAAGTTAACACTTGAAAATGTATCATGTTGTTAAAAATGGAAGTTTGAGCATTTGAGGTTTTGAGTTTTGAAATTTGGGTTGTTGATTATTTGATGAATATTGATGAAAAGTTCATATTTGTAAGGAGTTTTCATGTTGCGTATGTGTTTGAATTTGATAGTAAAGGTTTTGCATTTGTTTTGGAAACCATGAGAGTCCATTCTACATAATTTTAAATTCTAGAGAATTCGTGTCGACTGATCAATTTCGCATCCACAGACAAATTTCACGTCTACTAATCAGTTTTGCATCCAGTGACTAGTTTCATGTCCAGTGACAAGTTTCAAGTTACTAATCAGTTTCGTGTCCAGTGACCAGTTTCGCGTCCACTGATCAATTTTGTGTCCACTAACTAGTTTTGCATCTAGTGACCAATTTTGCATCAGTGACCATTTTAAGTCCAATGACCATTTTTTAGTCCAATGACCAATTTCGAGCCCAATGACCAATTTTGAATCCAATGAACAGTCTTAGTCCAGTGACCAATTTTGATGTGGATGTGATTAATGCTTGTTTTCCGTGCATAAATTAATTTTTTTGAGATCTTAATGAACTTATGATGATATGACAAGCGATTGAGGTGATGTTGTTTTATTATTAGAGTGAACTTTATGTTGAGATCATGAGATTCACATTCATATGAGTCTTGGTGGGTTGTTTGCAAGAATTCAAGATGTTGGAATGTCTTGCTATGCTTATTGAACTATACATGGGTTCATGAGAGTGATAAACGTATAAATGGTGAATCTATGATATTATAACCTTTTATGGTGTTTAGATAGGTGAATGAATTTGTGATGACGAATGATATTGATTTGAATTATCATACAATGCATGCATTAATGAATGACATTGCATGTGATTAGGCACGTAAGTTGTGGGTGCTAAGAAGACCCTCAACCTAGAGCTAGAGGTTGTCGTGGTGGCTAACGCTGAATCGGCCTACAGAATTGATGGGTGGGTGAATCCCTAGCTAGGTTAACGTCTTTGCAAGTCTTACGGAGGTAAGTCACTACCTACGTTCATCCATTTTTAATAAAATCACACTTCCTCTGTAGGATTAATTTGAGTCTCCATGAATGGTTAAATCATAGAGTGTGACTATGTTAAGGAATGTACTTGGATTAATCGCCCAAAAGGTGAAATTAATCTTCCGAGAGTAATAGAATGAACATGGCATAATGTGTTACCATGAGAGTTGTATTAGAACATGCTTGAAAAGAAATAAAGGATTTCTATATCTCTTTAAACATGTGATCTTTTTTTTCTCTCTCATATTTTGAGCTTAGCCTTGTTTTTTTATTGAGATGTGATGATGGTGTCACTTGACACGAGAGCATATTATGATGTAGCCTCTGAGGAGTGGTGGACTTAAGACGCTTGGTCTTTTATTTATGTTGTCTTAATGGGACCAGCTAAGGGTGTATAAATATTTTTGTGGATCTATGTTGTATTTATTCCCTTAATAGGACCCTTTGAGATTTATATAGAAATTTGTTTATGGTGTTTGATGATGCGGTGTCTTGTGACATACATACCTTTATGTTTTGCGACTTGAGAATTTTTATGAATAAAATTTATATGACAGGCTTGTATTTATAAAAAATTTATACATATTTTCATTAATTAAATTAATTCAAGAGTTTTTAAGAACTAAAAATGAATCTTTTAGCAAGCCTTAATGATTCATGTAATGACATATGAGGTTACATCCTTCCTAATATCCTAAATTTTTATGAATAATTAATAAATAATAATTAAGAGAAATTATCAAAGAAAAGGACGTACATAAATACTAAATTGAATTGGAATATTTAAATTGAATAAAATGTAATGCAATCTTGATTGATATATTTTTAAAAGAAACGGATAATTTTCATAGGAGCAAAAATGACAGTGAAGAATGTTTAATTTTGAAATTTGATTAGGAGATCATGGTTTTGACTAAAAATTGATAGTGCGTTTATGAAAATTCTAAAGCATTCTCAAATTTCACAATGCAAAATAATATATATATATATATATATATATATATATATATATATATATATCAACAAATATGAAAAGATATATGTAATATTCTCAATAAAAACTAGCTTACTTTCTAAAATATCATAAGGAGATGTTATCCATATCTCTCTTGTTCGTCTCATAGCTTACAGCTTCAATGTGGCAACGACAATACATCTAGCCAAGTACCACAACTTCATAATTTTGTGAAAAGGCGTAATTTGAAAGTGTACCTATAACTATTAATAAATATAACTTCTTTGACTTACATATTTTTTATTTTTAAATTATTTTTTAATATATAAAACTATCTTTTTAATATATATATATATATATATATATATATATATATATATATATAATTATTTTTATTTCCTTCAAAAATTTTTAAAATATAATTAGTGTCACTTCCCTTAAAAACATTATTATTACTACTTTCTTTTATTATTTTTTTTGTTTATTTTTAAAAATAAAAATAAGGGTAAATAATCATTTTTGTCCTTGAAAGTGTAATTCGCTGACAAATGTGTCTCTGAAAGATGTAAATACAAAATTTAATCCTTGAAAGTGTTAAAATGCGACAAATATATCCGGCCGTTAAATTTTGTCTATTACCGTTAAAAAAGTTACCTACGTGGCACAGAGGGACGCATTTGTCATAAAATTGATTGTCAACGTGGTCATGCTGACTAGATTGGATGAAAATGTCAGAAAGATACCATTTTTTGACGTAAATTTCAGTAACTTTTTGTTGAAAAAAAAATGTCAATATTTTGTTCTTTTAGGGAATTGTCAGTAATGTTTTTTTGAACCAAACTGTCAGTACATTCTATTAGACCAAAAAGTTACAAATTTTGGACGAAAATATTAGTAATTCCATTTCATTTTAGGGTAAAATATTTATTTTATGGTAGATTTTCGTTATTTTTTTATCTTTACAACCATAATGTCACAATAATCACTCAAAAAAATATTTTAGCAAACATAATTTAAAACAAATATAATAATATCAATAATTGTGATTATGAACCATAATTTGTTTGTGACTATAAATTATCCAAAATAAATATTGTACCAAAATACTAAAATAAACATTGTAACAGTGTACCAATCATTACAAATTTATCCAAATTATAATAATTAGTCACAATCTACCATAAACAAAAATAAATGTATCTCATATTTCACTTTTTCGAATCTTGGCGCTGGGCAATCCTGGTGTGGGTATGAAGCTCATGTAATTCGGTTGGTTCTTGTTATGAGATACTTCATTTGGGGTTATAATTCGAATTGGTGCTGGAGGCCTAACTGGAGGAGGTCTAAACGCAATTGACATTAGTGGAGGTATGAAGATTGTTTTCTAAAACAATAATAAATAGTGATTAGTTATGCATAACATAATTTAACATTAACTAATCAATTATATGTAAAAATTACTCACAACAGTTGGAGTTGAAACACTTTGAGCTGGAGCACTTTCGGCATTAGGAGTTGGAATAATTTCCAAATTAGTTGAAGGTTGTTCAACTTGTGGAGTAGATTGATAGCAGTTAATCTCATCCAACAAATATGTAACATAAAAATTAACAAGAGCAACAAGTAATGAACTCTCCAAAATTAATTTAAACATGTGGGTGTTGAAGCTTTGATATATCTATAAAAAAAAGGGACTAACAACAGTGTTGATATGTGTTTAGCCTCTGCACAAATTTAATCACATCCTACAAGTTGATAGTGATTGTAAAAGTCACCAAGATCAACTTGAGCACATGTCTACATGCAAGTAATCCCCCATACGAGGCAAGACAATAAACCCTTGAAACCAAATTCCACGTGCATAACACAAACCAATTAACATTTTTATTAATGAATTTTATTGCTTACACAGAGAATTCACATTTTATTCAAAGCATTGTTATTATTATCAAGAAAGATTTCTGTACTGCTTCTTCCATTTGTCTACCTATTAAAGTTTTATATGTAATCATTCAACTATTTTTCTTTTTCCTCTAGGGCCATTAGGCTGACAAGTAATTAGATTTTAAAATCAGCTTCCTAGCCAACATCCTTCAAATAAGATAGTAAAATTAACAAAAGTTAACAGTGAATTAACAGCAGTAAATCAATTCACACCAAGCCTCAAACCTCCTTCATAATGATAATAATAATAAAAAAAACAAATACAAACAATATGTATAACAAAATTGCATATACATACATTAAAATATAATTAGCACATTATCATAAGTTCAAAGAAATGTATGTTATAACAGATAGTAAAATTGCATGTACTCGTGGATAAGATAAAAAATTGTTGACATGAACGTAAATTGATACTATAAGAGAAGTTTGATCTAGGTATGCAACAACCAGTACAAAGTTTCAAACCATGACTAGGAAATTTAATTAACAAACAAATTTGGCTCTAATAGAAGGAAAAATATAGGGGTTAAGCTTTGGATTTGCTATTGCAGCTGTGGTCCTCTTGCCTTCTTCCCCTATCCATGATCCTTCAACATCCCTAATGCGAATTATAACATATGTGAACATGGCAAGATCCCCAAGAAACAATATATTTTGTATGACATGTGGTTTGGATTGAAGCTTGAAATGGAAACACAAAAAATATTTTGTAAATTCCTTGGACATGTATCTCAGTGTGTAAATTACATGTTTGGATTTTATGGTTTGGATTTTATGGGTTTTTGTAATCCACAAGTCCACATAATGTTTACTCTATGTAATTAAGCCATTTTGAATATATTTCTCCTTCAATCCTACACCCAAAAGGCTAGTCCATAGGTTATATATAGAACACAAATATATTGTTACTTCTTAATCCAATTCCTAGTCCTAAATTATGATGGAAGCTTGCTTGAGAAACTTCTATGGATGTTGGATCTTTGAGCTTCACTAAGGTCCTTCAATGGTGATTTTCAATCATGGAGTTGCATCGGAAGATAAAGGAGAAGAGGGGAGAGGAGGTGTCATCCACTAGGGAATAAGCCTTGGAAGAAGAAGTTTCACCACCAAGAAAGTGTCTTGGATAAGAAGCTTAGAGAGGAAGCTGCAATGGTGGAAGAGAATGAGAGAGAGAGAGAGTGAAAATGGCTTGGAAAATTGAAGGAAGAAAGGGAGAGAAGTTGAACTTTGAAGTGTGTCTCACAAGACTCTCATTCATCAAAGTTATAACAGCACATGCTTCTATTTATAGCCTAGGTCACTGTCACAACCTACCCTTCGGCGGGAGGACGATGCGGGGCTCACGGGTGCGTCTTCCATGGGAGGAAAATGCATGGAGTCGCCACCAACGTTTATTCGAGGAAAACGTCAGAAAAACCGAAACGTGTGGTCTACGAACTTTAAGTGTGAAAGGTTTGGGAGTTGTTTTTATGCACGGGGAAGGTATTAGCACTCCACGTGTCCGTCACAAAGGACGACAACCTTTAATCAAATGTGCAATATCATGTCTTCAATTTGTTTTATTTTCCCTTTTTTATGTTTTTATGTTTTTTATGGATCTTTTGTATTTTTTATCTTTTTGTGGTCGACAAGGGTGTTTCCCTCGCTCCTACGTATCCTCAATTGCGATGAGGAAATCAGACCTACGTAGTTCTTTTAGAACCAAACGTTGGTTAAGTTGTTGTTTTTTTTATCTTTTTTCGCAAGATATATTTTAACCGAACAAAAGTCGTTAAAGGCGTTGGACCATTAAACAATCTTTTGATTTTTGGAAAGGAGATAAACGTTAAGGTGTTGGACCATTAACGATCTCTTGGGGTGGTCGACAAAAGCAGGACTTTTGCTCTTACGTATCCTCAATTGCGATGAGGAAATCAGACCTACGTAGTTCTTGCAAAAGCGGAAGTTATGGGTTGATTTTATGCTTTTGAACGGTCCATGTTAACCGATAAAAGCAAAAAAGACCGTTTAAGGCGTTGGACCTTAAAACGGTTTTAAGTGACTTTTGCGGACAAAACTTGATTTGTGAGTTGATTTTAGCCTTAATTTCACTTTGGTTATTAGTCAATTCATTCAAGGAAAATTCCAAAGAAAAACTTCCGATTAATTTTTTTGATTATTTTATTCAAAGAGATTTTGATTATTTTATTACTATTTTTTCAAGATATTTTGATTATTTTATTATTTTTTTTCAAGATATTTTGATTATTTTATTATTATTTTGCTTTTTTTTTTTTATTTAACCGAGGTTACTGCGTGAACGATCGGTTGGATTTTATTTTAACAGTGATTAAACGAGATTACAGCACAAATGATCGGTTGAAATTCATTTTATCATTTATTAGGCGAGATAACTGCTTAAATAAACGGTAAAAAGCTCGTTAAGGGCGGAAGAAAAGAAAATTGAAAGTAAACGAGATGAAGATGAAAACAAATAAAACAAGAAATGAATTGAAAGTCTCGGATTCGAACACTTACGGATTGAAGACCGAAGAACGAACGAAGAAAAATGAAGAACAACAGAAAATCTTCACGGACTTGCTCACGGAAATGTCTCGGAAGCGTTACGGCAACACCTCGACTTGGATTTTCTTCACGGAAACACGTTTTTTCACCCAAAATAGCTGAAATGCATAGCCTAGGGGTCATGAACATTTTTGAAACAGCCTCCCTCCCCTATTTATAGGGGAAAATGGAGGTGCTTGCCGCCCAGAGGCTTCTTGAGGAACATTTCTGAGCGCACCCAATTACTAAGTTCACCCCCCCTTTTCGTACTTTATGGAAAAGTTACGAAAGCCTTGCAGGAGCATTTTAGACTTGATTTTCCTCTTTTTTCTCTTCCCTTTCACCAATATTAAGTGAAATATGTTAACCCAAGATTTTCAGAAATTTTACGGAAGCATTACGGAAGCCCCGGATGCCATTTGTTAACAAAATGGAGGTGGTTGCCGCCCAGAGGCTTCTTGAGGATGATTCCTGAACGCACCCATTAATTGATAAGTTCACCCACCTTCTAGAATGTTCTGGATGAAGTTTCTTGAGCGCACCCCCATGTTTGATAAGTTCACCCCTGCTTTTGTGTTTTTGGCTGTTTTCTTTTTGAAACGTCCCGGAAATTTACGGATTCCACCGCGATGAGTGTTAAGCCTTCCGAAGTGATCAACAATGATCCCCAAATGAAATTAGAGTGTAACAGTTTATTTACACACACCCCACTTTGCTAAATCACTCCCGTTTTCGTGTTTTTGGCCGGTTTCTCACTGAAACATCTCGGAACTTTACGGATTCCACCCCGATGGGTGTTAAACATTTTGAGGTGGTCAAACGAAGGTCGCATGCCGATAAACAATGGTCCCAGGATGAAATTAGGGTGTGACAGTCACTAACTAAATGAAAGCTTTCTTGAGAAGCTAGATTTTAACTACACACCCCCTCTAATAGCTAAGCTCACCTCCTTGAAAAGCTTCATTGAGAAACTTCCATGAGAAGCTAGAGCTTAGCTACACACGCCCCTCTAATAGCTAAGCTCACCCCTTGCCAAAATACATGAAAATACAAAAAAGTCTCTACTACAAAAACTACTCATAATGCCCTGAAATACAAGGCTAAAATCTTATACTACTAGAATTGCCAAAATAGAAGGCCAAAAAGAAGGAAAACCTATTCTAATATTTACAAAGAAGAGTGGACCCAACCTTGGCCCATGGGATCAGAAATCTACCTTGAGGTTCATGAGAACCCTAAGGCCTTCTTTAGCCACTCTGACCCATTTCTCTTGGAGTCTTCTATACAATACCCTTGGGGGGTAGGATTGCATCAAATTATGTCTCAATACAAATACAATATAATTAATATTGTGGATTAAAAATTATTATCAAATAGAATTAATAAAGATAAAAAAACCCTTAATTTAAAATATTTTAGTAGTATTATAAAACAAGACCATAGTCCATAGAAAAGCAATTCTGAAAGAAGCAGCAGTAGCAATATTGAAGTAAAAGGTCTTCTGAAAGTTGGAAAAGATAATCATCATATGTCATAGAAATTAACTGGGATAAGAAAAACATTGTTAACCATTGGGATTGTGTTATAGAATCTCCAACCCTTTTTAGATGTAATTCGAGTATGCTTATTACACACCGAGATACATGTCCAAGGAATTAACAAAATAATTAATAACCCTGAATCCAAACCACAAAATTGAACATGATGGTTACAGCATCATTACAATTGTCGTCGAAACCCCAAAACAACCATTGATGATAAAGGCAGTAGCCAACAACGACAACAGTGCCATACACGTCCAAAAAAATCCATACGAGTCCCAAAAAAATGAAGAAAAGTGTAGAAAAACAAGAGAGTAGATGAAAAAAATCCATACTTAGGTGTGTGATAAAGTAGATGAAACAATGCCAGAAGAAGAAAAACAAGGAAAGAAAGCACTTTGGGGAACAATTATGGAAGTTTAGGAGAAGAAGACCAAGAGCTAACGCTTGGGAAAGAGGCGCGTAATGTTGCGTGAAGAATGAAGAAAAAGTCACAAACATCCCTATTCTCATGTGGGAAGATCAAAATCCAATAAAATGTTACATGACAAATATGTTTCCACGTTGGCAATTAAATATGGCCATGTAGGCAATCTTTTTAGTGACAAATTCATCCCTCTGTGTCATGTAGACAACTTTTTAACGATGATGGATGAAAGTTGATGGTTGGATATATTTGTCATACTTTTAACACTTTTGATGACTAAATTTTATATTTACATTTTTCAGGGACACATTTGTCAGCGAATTATACTTTTAGGAATAAAAGTAGTTATTTACCCTAAAAATAAAAACACTCTTTTAACTAGTTTCTATAAAGTTGATACCAGGAATATTAGGGTCCCATTCTAGAAAGCTCACTATAATTCTGTCTCAATTATTAGGTCACATCATGCACTTTCTTCTTAATCCCTCAACTTGGTAACAGGTTTCTCCTTGTTTGTAGCTATTTTGATTTTTTAATTTTTTTAAATTTTATTTTATTTTTAATTAGAAAAATTGAAGGCATGCCATTGCCATCAAACCTATATCACGTCGTCAGAGAACATCATTACCACATGCATGGTCTTTATTGTCTACGAAGAGTACTTCGACTAGCCAAGGCTGCTACTGTATGCGGTCCACGACAAGAAAAACAAACTTCATTCTGCCACCGCCAGAACCTTCAAACCACAAAGGGACAAAATGCAACATCAACAATAACCACCATGCTCCAAGTCTGCACAAACAATATCAAAATAATTATTATCAAAAAATATTGAATCCTAAATTTGCAAGCTCCCTATGCACTATAACCAAGCAAGTTAGGCACAAACCCAAACGAGATCCTCTTGTACTTGGTAGAGATCTAAAACCAGCAATAAATCCAAACAATAAAACATAAATTCCAGCAACAACAATGGAGGATGATTGGAGAAGGGATCGAACAAAGAGTTGACCAAGAATGAGGTGTCGATGTTGTCGTTCTTGTCCTCAATGGTTCCATTTTTCTGATTCAAATATTCAAGAATTACATAATTAAGTAAAGTTAAAATAAAATTAAAATATCAAAATAGCTACATACTAACAGAACCGGTTACCAAGTTAAGGGATGAAGAAAGTGCATGACGTGGTCCAGTAATTCAGGGATATATATATATATATATATATATATATATATATCAATATATGTCAAAGTATATGTCAATGTATAACTGTGAAAATAATTTTCTATTTTGTTTGTAAGGGCTGTTAGTTTTTGCTAACAATACCCATTATGTAATGAAGATCTACTTCAAGAGATGTTAGCTTTTGCTAACAAAGCTAACAACACCCATTTCGTGTTAGTTAGTAATTAGGGAGTACAAAGGCTTTTCTAACTGCACCTCAATAGGATTAGTTAGTTAACTTTCTGTTAGAGTTAGTTATAGTTAGTTTTGTTGTATAGAGGTTTATAAATACCCAGATTATAACTATTTCTAACTTGGTTTTTAAGATCAATAAAAATTAGCTTTGTTCTTCTCCTTTTTCTTCTTTGTTTTCCTCTCAGTTTATCGAAAATGGTATCAGAGCCCTTTTTTCTGTAATTATTGTGTTTCTTCAAGGTCCTGTCCTGTGCTTTCATGGCTTCCACTCTGTCAAATCTCATTTCTCAGTCGTTCCCTGACTCTATTATAGAGAAGCTTGATTGTTCGAATTATCTCCACTGGCGACAACACGTCGAACCAGTGATCAAATCACACAAGCTGCAACAATTTGTCGTTAATCCCGTCGTTCCACCTTATTATCTCACTAAGGATGATCGTATTGTTGATCGTGTCAATCCAGAGTATGAACCTAGGAAGTTCAAGACCAAACACTTCTTGTTTGGCTGCAGTTTACGCTTTCGAAGTATGTGTTGTCAAGAGTTCTAGGTTCCAACCATTCATATCATGTTTGGGACAAAATCCATGAATATTTCAATCTCCACACTAAATCTTGTGCGCGTCAACTCCGTACTGCGATGTGTGCAGTCACTCTTGATGGTAAATCGATTTATTAATATTTGCACAAAATCAAAGGATACATAGATGAACTGGCTTGTGTAGGTATTCTTGTTCGGCATGAGGAGTATGTTGATGTGCTCCTTGAAGGATTACCATTTGATTATGCACCGGTAATTTCTGTCATTGAGAGTAAGAAGCACACTTCGTCAATTGTAGAAATCGAAGTTCTTTTCTATGGTTATGAAACCAGGCTCACACGATATAATTGAGATGCTCAATTGGTTAGCTTTGTGCCGTTGAACTACACCCAAGGTTATGTGCAGCCAAACACTTACAAAAACAGTGATTCCGGTGGCTCTCGAGGCTCGTATGGTCGTGGCGGTGGTTGCGACACCTTTTCTGATCAAAATTCTGGATGTGGTAGCGGTGGTTCAGGCAAAGGTCGTGGAGGTGGTCGGTTTGCCAATTTTCAATGCCAAATCTGTCTTAAGTATGGGCACAGTGCCAATGTCTGTCATTTCATAAATGATATTGGTTTTCAGCCAAATAAGTCCCTAACCTTTTTTTATCCCACCACGCTGCAACCTATCCTCTATTCAATTGGTTCAACCAAATCCTCCAATACTTGGGTTAATCCCAATGCTAAGTCCACAATGCCTGGTCCTAATCAGGCCAATGCCATGCTCACAAACTCCTCCTCTCATGGTAATGGTGCATTTGGCTCCACTTGGATACCAGATTCTCGAGCTAGTTTCCATGTTTCTGGTGATTCTCAAAATATTAAACAATTTACTCATTTTGATGGACCTGAGCAAATTTTCATAGGCAATGGTGAAGGTTTAAGTATCTCCAACACTAGTTCTTCAGTTTTTGTTTCTCCTAATGATACTGCCATAACCTTTAAGCTTCATAAGTTGTTACATGTTCCTTCAATTTCAAAAAATCTGTTAAGTGTGAGTCAATTTGCTAATGACAACTCTATTTTATTTGAGTTTCACCCTCATTTATGTCTTGTGAAATCTCAGGAGACCAATAAAATTCTCCTACAAGGAGTGGTTTGTGCTGATGGCCTCTATTCTTTTCACAACCTCAAGCTTCAAGGCAATCCTTCTCTGCTGATGTCCACTACTGCATCTGTTCCAAATGTTGAGTTTCCTACTTCAGCTGCTACTGTCAATAATACTCCTAATATTGTTTCAAATTCTAATGTTACCTTTTCTAGTAGTGTTAATCTTTGGCATGCTAGGTTAGGACATCCTAATGATCATGTAATGAAAATTGTTCTCAAATAGTATAATATTTCTCAACTGAATAAAAACATCACAGAGTTTTGTTCCTCTTGTTGTATGGGTCAAGCTCATAGGTTACCCAAAGAAATTTGATTATAATTTAATTCGTGGCGATCATAAGTTGAAAGTTCATATTCTTCGGTCATTGATAAACAATTTGTTGGACAATATTCAATACCATGTTACCTCAACTTCTGTTTATTCATCTTTAGAACTCATTTTCACTAACCTATGGGGACCCTCCCATGTTACCTCTTATGTTGGCTATACATATTATGTTTCCTTCATTGATGTTTTCTCTAGGTACACATGGATATTTCCTATAAAGTCCAAGGCTGAAACCATTTCTGTTTTTCAAAACTTTAAGTCCATGGTTGAGTTACAACTTAACACCAAAAATAAGAGTATTCAATCGGATTGGAAAGGTGAATACAAACCTTTCTCTAGACTTCTAGCCTCTTTTGGTATTTCTCATAGACTTATTTGTCCCCACACTCATCACCAAAATGGTGTGGTTGAGAGAAAACATATACACATAGTTGATTTGGGTTGAACTTTGATGCATCATGCTTCTTGACCCTTGCAATTTTGGGATTATGCCTTTACTACAACTCTTTATCTTATTAACAGGCTTCCCACTGCTTCTCTCAAGTTTGTTGTTCCTTTTGTTACTTTGTTTAATAAATAGCCTAATTATCATTTTCTTTGAACTTTTGGGTGTGCATGTTTTCCTTTACTAAGGCCATATCATACACACAAGCTCAATTTTTGGTCTCAAGAGTGTTTGTTTCTAGGTTATTCCTTGTCTCACAAGGGTTACAAGTGCTTGTCATCCTCTGGTAGAATTTACATATCTAAGGATGTTCTATTTAATGAGTTGAGATTTCCCTATACTGATCTTTTTTCTTCTTCTTCTAATTCCATAAAAAATCTTGATTCTTATTTTAGCCTAAGTCCTAACCTTTCTCCACCTTTTTTTGTCCCTATTCCTTAGACATCTCAAGCATCACATGTTAATTCAAGCTTTGTTCCTCTTATTCCTCTAGGTTTTTCACCCTTACCTGCTAATTCCCCCATCATTACTGCTTATGTACCTTGTCCCTCCACTTCTTATGCATCCATCCCTATTCAGCATCAAAATTCTAAGTCTATTAACCCTACTTTGTCTACTTCAAAGTTTGTGTCTATACCCAACTCTATCCCAGTCAATACCCACCCTATGCAAACAATGTCTAAATATGGTGTTCATAATCTTAGACTACACCTTTCACTTTTTCTCACTCATTTTGAGCCTAAAACTGTGAAACAAGCTCTAGCAAACAAAGATTGGCTCACTGCTATGCAACAAGAGTATGATGCCTTGCTGAAAAATCATACTTGGGACTTAGTATCTTTACCTCCTAACAGACAGGTCATTGGCTGTAAATGGGTTTACAGGATCAAGGAAAATGTTGATGGATCAATTAATAGTTTCAAAACAAGATTGGTAGCTAAGGGGTTTCATCAAGTTCATGGCTTTGATTTTCATGAAACTTTTTCTCCTGTGATCAAGCCTGTAACTATTCGAATTATTCTTACTCTTGCTCTGTCCTATGGTTGGAAACTATTCCAACTTGATGTAAATAATGCCTTTCTAAATGGTACTCTTGAAGAAATTGTTTTTATGATACAATCTCCTAGTTTTGAAGTTACAAGCAAGTCACTGGTTTGCAAGCTAAATAAAGCTATCTATGGGTTAAAATAGGCTTGAAGGAATTGGGTTGACAGACTCAAGTCTACTCTTTTATAGTTTGGGTTTGTTGGCAGCAAGAGTGATTCTTCCTTATTTATCTATCGGCATCAAGTGGATGTTGTTTATCTATTGGTATGTGTGGATTATATAATTCTCACAGGTAGCTCAACCACTTTGATTCAACAGCTCACAAATAGATTGAATACTATTTTTTTCTCTCAAACAGCTTGGTCATCTGGATTATTTCTTGGGTTTGGAAATCAAATATCCACCCAACAGTGCTATCTTAATGACCCAAAGTAAATACATTCATAATTTGCTTCACAAAACTCACATGGATGAAGCTCATTCAATCTCTCCTCCCATGGTTTCTAACTACAAGTTGTCTAAACATGGTGCTGATGTTTTTCATGATCCTTCTCTCTATAGGTTTGTAGTTGGTGCATTACAATAAGCTACTCTCACTAGACCTAAAATTTGTTTTCTAGTCAATAAGGTTTGCCAATTTATGGTTGCTACTTTGGATTCTCACTAGACAATGGTGAAAAGGATTCTAAGATATCTTAAAAGTACTATGTTTCATGGTCTACTCCTGTAGCATGCTTCTGTTAAAAATCCATTGGCCATTCGAGCATTTTGTGATGTTGATTGGGCGTCTGATTTGGATGACAGACGCTCCACCTCAGGGACTTCCATTTTTCTTGGTCCAAACTTAGTCTCTTGGTGGTCTCGCAAACAAAAGGTTACTGCCAGGTCTAGTACTGAAGCTGAATATCACAAAATTGCTCATACTTCCATTGAATTGACTTGGATTTATACTCTGCTGATAGAGTTACAAGTTTCTTTCACTACTCCAATAATATTTTATGATAATTAGAGTATTGTTTCTATTGCTCACAATCCAGTTTTTCATAGTCGAACAAAATTGTCAATGTATAACCATGAAAACAATTTTCTATTTTGTCTGTAAGGGCTTTTAGCTTTTGCCTGCAGCACCCATTTCGTGTTAGTTAGTAATTCAGGGAGTACAATGGGTTTTCTAATGGCACCTCAATAGGATTAGTTAGTTAACTTTTTGTTAGAGTTAGTTAACTTTTTGTTAGAGTTAGTTATAGTTAATTCTGTTGTATAGAAATTTATAAATATCTGGATTGTAACTATTTTTAACTTGGTTTTTAAGATCAATAAAAATTAGCTTTGTTCTTCTCCTTTTTCTTATCTGTTTTCCTCTCAGTTTATCAAACAATATTTATATTTAACTTGTGTTATATATATATATATAGAGAGAGAGGAACCTACGAAGTTTGTGGGGGCATTTGCCCCAACCTACATTCGTCCTTCTTTCTGCTTGCTTGTAGTTTTACAAATATATCTGTTTCACTTAGCACGTTCAATAAATATATTGGGACATTATGCTTAATAGCATTCTCAATTAGGAGTTTGAAGAAAAAACTAAACCTAACCGGTATAAAGGTTCAATTTTTAATTAAATTTAAGAATTGATTTGATGAATCACTTCGAAACCAAACTATTTTAAAATCAATTTAGAACAAGATAAATTTCAAATTAGTTTTAAATCGATTTAAAGAATCAAATCAATTTCAAACTAATTTTCAAATTACTTTTAAAAATATTAAATTTCATAATTTGATTACTTATCTAGAAAATAATATTTTTAAGTCTAAATCAATGATCTTCTACGAATAAACAAAATCAAGAGATACATAAAAGCATACCAATTCTTAGATAAGAGAAAAACTGAAATTTTCAGATTAATTAATTAAAAAATATATCTCCGTAAAGCTGATGTACCTGACAGTAAGTCCTTTGAAATGAACTAGAGTCTAGAGCCCAATCAGTCATCACTAACTTAAACAAACAACTCACATCTGCCCCATTAATAGAAAGAAAAACAACGAAACATGATTACAAACTCTTATTAGCAGAAAAGCGCATAACAACTAGAAAATCCCAAGTTGTCTGCACCTTGAACTCCTTGGAGACAATTGGAATACAGCATAAGCAAGAAGCTTGTCAGACTTCAAAAATCAGACACAAGATGAACCAGAATAAACTTTTTAAGTGTACACAAGACATGTCAAAAAATATACTAGTTGCTTATGTATGATTTTCACTTTCAAGAATTTAAAAAACAAGAATTTAAGAAACCAGAATTTAAAAAAACAATATTTTAAAAACCAGAATTTCAATTTTCAATAAAAGAATTAAAAAAAAACCAGTATAGTATGTAAGCTTAAAAGCCAGAATAGTATGCAACCTAAATAAACAACATTCCAACCAGTACACAAATCAGTACCCAACCTGCATAAAAACACAAAAACATATTTGCACCAACATTTCTAAGTTGACATATTTAAAACCAGACATCTATAACCTACAAGCAGTAATTTAAAAACAGTAAAATTAGTATAACTGCAAGGTATACCAGTCAAAAAATACAAAATATGAGGTGGGGCTAAAGAGCTCACTAGTTACCACACTAGCACAACCTTGCCACCACTCATCAAATTCATATATTTAGTATTACTTACTGATTTGTAGATATCACATGCCAACGTCAAACCTCAAGGAAGATAACGAAGGCACATAATAAATGACAGATAGCATAAAAAAACCGATGTGGACATATATGAGGGAACATGGCAAGGAAGTATAGCAGATATAAAAGAGTTATTATATTAGTGTAAAAAAATTATAATGAAAGACCTCTCTGCATAACTAATTAAACTTGCTATTTGCTGAAAAATTATGACAGAAAAATGAACTGTCAGCATTGTGATTTCATACAAATTGTGACTTCAATCATATTTACACAGAGGGTCTAATCTTTAAATTGCAAGTGGCCCTTTTTTTAGCATTTTAAAGAACCTCTCTCTGCACATCAGCCAAATTGTAACTGCAGCCATTAAACTCTATCAGAGACCAATGCCAATGGATACTAATGATTCCATAGAAAGGTTTAAAATGCAATGCCAAGACTTAACTCAGTCCCTAACCGCTTATTCAATGCTTAACGGATATATATTAGGAAACACGTCAACACCAAATTGACAGAAGCAAATGGCGGGACCTATGACAAAAAATTTCAAATATGACAGAGCATAAACGAAAGAAAATTTTATCAAGAAACAAATGCAAAACTCAAGGATATATCAAGAGTGCGAACATATTTTAACCTATAACTTTTATACACAATTCAGTAATTGTCAGCATAAGATGATGATTCGTAATGCCGAAGAATCTAAGTCCATTTCAACCTATTATTATCAACATCAAAAAGTTTTTTCATATATTTTTGTGGATCTAACGCAAATTATTCAACATTAATCGAATAAAAATGTTGGACATCCAAGTATGCTTCATTTAGCACTCTCAACAAGTATTGGTCCATGTAACTTTACAAATATATGCATCTCAGTTTCTATAACAAACTTAATAACAAAAACAAAATTCAAAAATAAAATTAAACTGCATCTATTACAATCAGATGTTCATTCTTGAATCAGCCCCATTCAAAAAGAATTCAAACGAAATGATAATGAATGCATTGGGTACCAAATCTTTTGTGAAAGTCTCTATGGTTTCCCTTTCCATGGACTTAAACATAGTTCACAAGGATATCGTCTTCCATGGTAGATCAAGTTCCTTTTTTCACAACAGACATTCATTTTCATTTTGGGTTCCACTGTCTCAAAGTATACAAAGTAATTATATAAATATATTTTTTTTGTATAGGAGAAAGAAAAGCAAAACAGAAAGAAATTACACCCTTAGGAAGCTATTTTCATTAGCATCTCTAAGAGAGGAAGCCTAAGATCCTAAGGAGCGTGAGGAGTCTCGTTCCGGAATCAGGCCCTAAGTAATAATATTCATAGGAATCCGCAAAAGTTCCCCTGCACACTTTCCCCACGTCTTTGCATGCAAACAGAATGTGACGAATATCCTCCACAGTATCATTTCATATACTGCAAGACGTGATATTAGAAACACGTCTTTGGGAAAGGAATTCTCTCATAGAGGCAATGCTCCATGGCAACACTGCCACACAAAAATTTTAATATTTTGGGGCAACACCAAATCCAACTCCAAGACCTGGTTGGATGAGTATATTGAACCTGCAAAAGCCATAAACTCATATCAGGAATATTATATTTATATTTGCTTGAGAATGATATGAAGAAATTTTAAAGACAGTTTGGTAGTTTAGTAACTAATTAAAAGCATTTGCTTAGAATATTAAACAATGTATAAAAAATGCTAAAAAGAGAAGAATATGCCATGTTAGCAAAAAGGCTTACGTGGAAGAATATTAGCTTTTTAAAAATCTAAGTTGACAACGTTACAACTCGCATCTCAGAATTTATAGATTATAAAATAGATTGTGAGCATCAGATGTTGGTTCGTAATACCAAAGAATCCAAGCCCATTTCAACCTATAATTATAACATCAAATAGTTTTTCCATATATTTTGTGGTTCTAACACAAATTATTCAACAATAATGGAATTAAAATGTTGGGCATCCAACTATGCTTCGTTTAACACACTCAAAATTTGGAACTCTCAATAAGTATAGGTCCATGTAACTTTACAATATGCATCTGTTTCTATAACAAACTTATTTACAAAAACAAAATTCAAAAATAAAATTAAACTGCATCTATTATAAACAGATGTTCATTCTTGAATCAGCCCCATTCAGAAAAAGGTTGTTCAAAACGAGGAAAAACATCTGTTGGACATTTTAGTGTAATTGATCTCTTTATTATGTTAAAATAAGAGTGCACGCTTGTTTTAATGTAATAACGAGATGCTCGGTTTAGGCAAATTTTGGAAGTTACATGGAAGTCAAATTTTGGAAGTTACATGAAAGTTATTTTTCAAGAAAAGACAGTTTTTTAAAAAGATAAACTTCCATCAACCGCCAACTGTTTTTTTTCAAAGGATAAAACTTCCATAACTTCCTTCAACCGCCAAAAACCACCTGTTCTTTGATTATAAATAATCATCCTGATTCAGAAAGCATAACATGTGAAAAACTCACAAGACCAAAACAAAACTCTTGAATTATAATCTTCTGATTTTATCCGATTGAACAATTTTGGTTGAACCCCGAAATTTGATTCAATCTGAAAGTGTTTATACACGACTTCAGATTTATCCAGGATTATCTCGATTTTAAAAATTAACCAACAAAAGATTGAATCAAATCTTTCGAGATGACGAACGATAGTTCGAAGATGACAAGCAAGTTTGCGAAGTTGGACAAGTTTGAAGGGCAGGATTTCAGAAGATGGCAGAAGAAGATGCACTTTCTCTTGACAACATTGAATGTGGTGTATGTGCTGAGTACACCGATGCCGGTGTATATGGAAGGCGAAACTCTGGATCAAACAAGGAAGCGTTCGAAATGGGAGAACGATGATTACATTTGTCGTGGACACATTTTGAACGGTATGTCTGACTCTCTCTTTGATATTTATCAAAATGTTGAGTCTGCTAAGGAATTATGGGACTCTCTTGAATCCAAGTATATGGCAGAAGATGCCTCAAGTAACAAATTCTTAGTTAGTAATTTCTTTAATTACAAAATGATTGATTCGAGGCCTGTTATGGAGCAATATAATGAACTGCTGCGGATTTTGGGTCAGTTTACTCAACATGATTTGAAAATGGATGAATCCATTGCAGTTTCATCTATAATTGATAAACTGCCTTCTTCTTGGAAAGACTTCAAGCATACCTTGAAACATATGAAGGAAGAGTTGACTCTGGTTCAACTCGGCAGTCATTTCATGATTGAGGAGTCGCTGAGGGCTCAGGAAATTGACAAAGTCAATAATAAAACCGTAGCAGGTTCCTCTTCCGTTAATATGGTAGAAGAAAGTGGAACAGTTAAGCAAAATTACAATGCTAAAGGTAACAAACGAAAATTTCAAGGAAATAAGAACAAAGGTCCAAACAAACAGACAAAATTGTCATGTTGGAAGTGTGGGAAACCTGGTCATTTAAAGAGGGATTGCCGGGTGTTCAAAGGAAAGAACAAGGCTGGTCCAAGTGGGTCTAATGATCCTGAAAAGCAACAAGGTCAGATTGTAGTGAATAATTTTAATTCGAATACGAATTCAAATTATGTATCACTAATATCTGATGCATTCTATGTGCAGGATGATGACGTTGCTTGGTGGTTTGATTCGGGAGCAACAAGCCATGTGTGCAAAGATCGTCGTTGGTTCAAGGAATTTAGACCAATCGATGATGGCTCTATTGTGAAGATGGGCAATGTTGCAACTGAACCAATCCTAGGATTAGGTTGTGTGAATTTAGTTTTTACTTCCGGAAAAAGTTTGTATTTGGATAATGTCTTATTTGTACCTGGTATTCGTAAGAACTTATTGTCTGGTATGGTTTTAAATAATTGTGGTTTCAAGCAAGTACTTGAAAGTGACAAGTACATCTTATCAAGACATGGTTCGTTTGTTGGATTTGGTTATCGTTGTAATGGAATGTTTAAATTAAACATTGATGTTCCTTTTGTTCATGAATCTGTTTGTATGGCCTCGTGTAGTTCTATAACTAATATGACAAAATCAAAAATTTGGCATGCTAGATTAGGACATGTTCATTACAAAAGATTAAAAGATATGTCAAAAACAAGTATGATTCCTCCTTTTGATATGAACATTGAAAAATGCAAAACTTGCATGTTGACCAAGATCACTAGGAAACCTTTTAAGGATGTTAAAAGTGAGACTAAAGTCTTAGACCTTATTCATAGTGATTTGTGTGATTTGCATGCTACTCTATCATTAGGTCATAAAAAATATCTTGTTACTTTTATTGATGATGCATCAAGGTATTGTTATGTATATTTATTAAATACAAAAGATGAAGCTCTTGATAAATTTAAAATTTATAAGAAAGAGGTAGAACTTCATCAAAATGGCTAATCAAAACTCTTCATACGGATAGGGGAGGTGAGTATTATGATCCGGTTTATTTTCAATCTACTGGAATAATACATCAAACTACAGCTCCCTATACACCACAACAGAATGGTGTAGCCGAAAGGAAGAATAGAACCTTGAAAGAAATGGTGAATTCCATGTTATCCTATTCGGGTTTAAGTGAAGGATTTTGGGGTGAGGCTATGTTGACAGCCTGTTACTTGTTGAACCGAATTCCTAACAAAAGGAATAAGGTTACCCCATATGAACTTTGGCACAAAAAGACACCAAATTTGAGTTATCTCAAAATTTGGGGATGTAGGGCTGTAGTCAGGCTTACAGAACCTAAAAGGAAAACCATAGGTGAAAGAGGTATAGATTGCATATTTATTGGATATGCTGAACATTCTAAAGTATATAGATTCTATGTGCTAGAATCTAATGATTCTGTTGCTGTGAACTCGGTTATAGAGTCACGGGATGCTATCTTTGATGAACAAAGGTTTACATCTATACCTAGGCCAAAGGACATGAATTCCATGTCGAAAGTCTCAGTTAATATTGAGGATATACCTTTAACTAGTACTGAAACTAGAAAGAGTACGAGAGTAAGAAAAGCTAAGTCATTTGGTGATGACTTTCAACTCTATTTGGTTGAAGGGTCAAGGAATGATATTGAATTTCAATATCAATATTGCCTTAATGTTGAGGAAGACCCAAAGACTTTTAGTGAAGCAATGGCTTCAAGGGATGCTGTATTCTGGAAAGAAGCAATCCAAAGTGAGATGGATTCCATCATGCAAAATAATACATGGAAATTGGTTGACTTACCTCCTGGATGTAAGCCATTAGGATGTAAGATGATCTTTAGGAGAAAGATGAAAGTGGATGGTACTGTTGACAAGTACAAAGCCAGATTGGTTATCCAAGGCTTTAGGCAAAAGGAGGGTATTGATTTTTTCGATACATATGCTCCTGTTGCTAGGATATCCACTATTAGACTGTTGTTAGCACTTGCTGCTATCCACAATCTGATGATTCACCAAATGGATGTGAAAACTGCATTCTTAAATGGTGAATTGGATGAAGAGATATACATGAAACAACCTGAAGGGTTTGTTATGCCAGGAAATGAAAATAAGGTGTGTAAACTGATGAAATCTCTTTATGGCTTGAAACAAGCGCCTAAGCAATGGCATCAAAAAATTGATGAGGTTGTGTTGTCTAGTGGTTTTGTTATAAACCAAGCAGATAAATTTCTATACAGCAAGTTTGATACTCATGGCAAAGGAGTTATCATTTGTCTGTATGTAGACGACATGTTGATCTTTGGTACCGACCAAGATCAAGTTGATGAAACTAAGGCATTTTTGTCTTCTAAGTTTGATATGAAAGATATGGGGGAGGCGGATGTGATCTTAGGAATAAAGATCAAACGTGGAAACAATGGTATTTCCATCTCTCAATCACATTATATTGAGAAGATATTGGAGAAATTTAATTTTAAAGATTTTTCTCCGGTAAGTACTCCCATTGATCCTGACCTGAAGCTATTACCTAATAAAGGTGTAGCAGTGTCTCAACTTGAATACTCAAGGGCGATAGGATCACTCATGTATGCAATGATTAGTACTAGGCCTGATATAGCTTATGCTGTTGCTAAACTCAGTAGGTTTACAAGTAATCCTAGTTCTCATCATTGGCAAGCTATGAATAGAGTATTCAAGTACTTAAAGGGAACCATTGACTATGGTTTGACATATACTGGATTTCCTTCGGTTATTGAAGGTTACTCTGATGCAAGTTGGATAACCAATATGGAGGATTATTCATCCACAAGTGGTTGGGTATTCCTCCTTGGAGGAGGTGCTATCTCTTGGGCATCCAAGAAACAGACCTGCATTACAAATTCAACAATGGAATCTGAATTTGTAGCTTTAGCAGCAGCTGGTAAAGAAGCTGAGTGGCTAAGAAATCTAATCTATGAGATTCCATTGTGGCCCAAACCTATACCTCCCATGTCTATCAGGTGTGATAGTCAGACAACTTTGGCTAAGGCATATAGTCAAGTGTATAATGGGAAGTCTAGACACTTGGGTGTTAGACACAACATGGTTCGGGAGTTAATCATGCATGGTGTGATATCAGTGGAGTTTGTGAGAACTCAGCATAATTTGGCCGATCATTTAACCAAAGGGTTAAGTAGAGATCTCGTAAAAAGGTCGGCTGTGGGATTAGGATTAAAGTCCATCTGAAATCTCTTATGTTAAGATACCCAATTCCCATCTAATATGACATTAGGTGCTGAATTCAATGTGGAAAGCTTAACATGTAGAGATTGGAACACATCATTGAAAGTATCCCAAAAGGAATGTGTTCGGTTCTGTAAGTTAAGGAGGTTGAAGTATAACTTCTCAATGGTTCTTTTGAAAAATTGCATTTACAGGTGCAAGAAAGAAAAGGACTACCTATATAAGCATGAAGTTTAGCCGCTTCAAGAAGCTGGGACTTGGCTTTGATATGCTTATGAAGGATAGGGACACAGGCTAGTAAAACTAGTGTCGAGCAAGAGTAATGTTATAAACTATTGTGCATATTATCTTCATGTATTCATTATGAATAGAAAGGGTTCAATCCTTAGTGACACCCTGATATTCGAATATTTGAAATGTGTAATTTGCTAAGATGAAATTCAATCGTCACGATATTTCATCTATGCAGTAGTTTGTTGTATGTTATGACTTTGGTGATTTGATCGGTAATTACACTAAAATGGGGGAGGTTTGTTGGACATTTTAGTGTAATTGATCTCTTTATTATGTTAAAATAAGAGTGCACGCTTGTTTTAATGTAATAACGAGATGCTCGGTTTAGGCAAATTTTGGAAGTTACATGGAAGTCAAATTTTGGAAGTTACATGAAAGTTATTTTTCAAGAAAAGACAATTTTTTAAAAAGATAAACTTCCATCAACCGCCAACTGTTTTTTTTCAAAGGATAAAACTTCCATAACTTCCTTCAACCGCCAAAAACCACCTGTTCTTTGATTATAAATAATCATCCTGGTTCAGAAAGCATAACATGTGAAAAACTCACAAGACCAAAACAAAACTCTTGAATTATAATCTTCTGATTTTATCCGATTGAACAATTTTGGTTGAACCCCGAAATTTGATTCAATCTGAAAGTGTTTATACACGACTTCAGATTTATCCAGGATTATCTCGATTTTAAAAATTAACCAACAACATCAACCTGAACGACTCTTGGTCAGCGAAAGTTATCACTCTGCACTCATTCTTCCATTTCACCATCTTCATCGTCATCAATTTGCTCAATCTTTATCTTCTTTACGGCCAGAGATGCTCTGTCATACATATTAAACAAAAAGCACAAAGACCTCTGTCATACATATTAAACAAATGGTGTCAAGAAACATACCACTTGCATTACTCTATCACGAGCTACTTGCATTGAAGATTTTCCAAAAAGTCCAGTGAGGAGATGCTCTGCACCAAGGTTAGAGGTCATGATAATGACAGTGTTTCTGAAGTCCACCGCACGGCCTAGGCCATCAGTTAACCTCCCATCATCCAAGACTTGAAGGAGTGTGTTAAACACAGATGTGTGTGCCTTTTCCACTTCATCAAAGAGTACCACACTGTAAGGCCTCCGCCTTACAGCTTCTGTTAGCTGACCTCCTTCTTCATGTCCAACATACCTGAGAGTCCAAACAATGAGTCAGTTATCTGTAGTTCATATCAAAAACTAACAAAAAGCTAAAATCGTCAATCCACTCGCTGCACTGATCAATCGAGAAACAGAGTGCTGCTCCATGTATTCAGACATGTCAACTCTCACCAATTGATTTTTTTCATCGAAGAGTTGCTCCACAAGTGCCTTTGCAAGCTTAGTCTTGCCAACACCAGTTGGACCCAAGAACAAGAAGGAGCCAGTTGGTTGCTGAGGTCTTCCAAGCCCAGCTCTTGATCTCAGCACAGCCTCGGCAACAGCTGCATACTTCAACCAAACGAGCTTTACTAGCTTTGTCCTTCTCTTTCTCCAGTGCATGAAGTTCCACTTCTAGCTGCATTCTCTTCCTTTCAAGGTTATCAATTTCCTCTGGCCGACTATCAAGTTGAACTCTCACATTGGCACAAGCCTCATCAACTAAATCAATTTGCTTTGTCCGGAAGATGTCGACCTATATAACCAAAATAACCACATTAAGTAGACATAAGATATGGCTAACTTCAATCCAAGTCTAATTTTTATATAATTCCAGTGTAAGAAAATCTATACTGTCAACTATTCAGAAATCAAATTATTTCAATAACCTTAATAAAAACTAATGTACTACTCAAATACACTAAAGCATCTTGTAGACACCAAAATAGCACACAGCACATACCAGTGATGTAGCGACTAGACAACTAAGCCGCTAGAACCAAAGCACGATCCAGAATCCAAACACCATGGTGACCTTCACATCTCTCTTTCAACCCACGAAGTATACTAATAGTGTCAACAACACTCAGTTCTGCCACAAACACCTGCTGAAACCTTCTCTCGAATGCAGCATCCTTCTCCTCATACTGCCTATACTCCTCAAGTGTGGTGGCGCCGATACACCTCAATTGACCCCTCGCAAGCATGGGCTTGAACAAATTAGCAGCATCCATGGAACCCTCACCTTTCCCCGCACCAAGAACCAAATGAAACTCATCAATGAACAAAATAACCTTCCCCTCAGCCTCTTCCACCTCCTTCAAAACCGCTCCTCAAACTCCCCTCTATACTTCGCACCCGCAACCAATGTACCCATGTCCAATGCAATGAGCCTAACATCAGAAAGATTGCTAGGAACATTCCCTTTAACAATCCTCTGTGCCAACCCTTTAACCACCGCAATCTTTCCCACACCCGGTTCTCCAATCAAAACCGGGTTATTCTTCGTCCTTCTAGATAAAATCCTCACTACCCTTCGAATTTCCTCGTCCCTTCCAATAACAGGGTCGAGCTTCCCGGCTTGTTCCACAAGGCCTCTTCCATAGGTCTTCAGAGCCTGAAAATTAAGACAAAAACGAACTTGAGATATCTTGAACTATTTGAACACATTAAATAATGAATAAGCTCACTTATTTAATTAAATAAACAAATTCAAACTAGAATCAGGCTAGATAATTTAAACATGTCACATCTAAATTTTACAAAGTCGACTAAGTTATTATCTAGTACTACTGTTATTAAATTGTCATAAAGTAAGAGTTATTAAGTTATAAATAAGTCACACGAGTCATGTTGTAAATAATTCAAACTGTTTTAAACAAACGAAGTAAGCTAAACAACTCATCTTTTTTCACAAGATATCCTAAACAATTGATATGAACCTTCATTGCACAAGGGCTGACTTAGGATCGTTTAGGATTAAACCTTGATGAAAAATTCAAAAATTGATTAAGAAAAGGATGAGAAATTGGCAAGATTCAAGGGTTGGGCAGTGGCTAATTTCCTGGGTCTTAATAAGGTGGATCTTGGCATAAAATGGATGAATGGGATGGTAAAAATGTAGGTTAAGTGGTGGCTGAACAGAAATATAGAAATGGTTATAACTCAAGCTACAGGACTCCAAATGAGGTGATTCCAAAATGAGGTGAAAGGTCTCGTATTGAATTTCAATTTAGGCTCAAGAATCACTTAATTTGAACGAGTAAAATGAGAGTTATGATCACGAGATAATTCTGGACAGAATTGGATTTTTTGGACATTGTGGTTTGAAAGAACAAGGTTGAAGATGAAATGGTGGAAGGAAAGAATCACTCTTTCCAGTGATGGCAACACACAAAGGATGTGAAAGACCTTTAATATAGCCAGAGTGTTCTTGAATCACTCAAGAACTTAGGAGAATCACTCTCATTAAGATAAAAGAGATAAACTCTAATTTTTCTAAATAAAACTCAACTTGTGTTTATTGATAAAATGGTTCAGCTTATAAAGAAGCTTTACCATCAGATTTTACATATGCTTCATTAAAGGAAATTACAATCCACTTAAATTCAGTAATGAGCCATTAACCTAGGAAATTAAAAGAACTTAAATGGCTAAGTGTAACTGAAATATTGGCAACCAAAAGTCACCCCAAGGCTAATGCCTAAGCTGCCAATTGGGCCCTTATTACAACTTGAACTAAACCAAACTAAAGCCCCTTTAGTTGAGTAACCCAAAACAAATTTTTGGTCAGCCAACTTTACATGGATTGGGCCATTATTTAGACAAACTAAACACTCTAAAATTGAGACGAAGTGGCGCCATTTAATCCTCCTCCATTTGGGCCATGATACAACTCACAACCTTGGAATTTTCTCCTTGAAACTTGGGCTTGTATTCAAATAGTATGGACAGCACTTGTTAAAGAGCTTTCTTTGCTTTCCTTGTTCTAGCCCTTGTCATAGGTCCTCCAAGTCCTTCAAGTGGATCCTTGCCCTTGCTCTTGGTCATATCCTCATCATTCTCTCCCTCTTGAGAAGGATTTTTCCTCAAATCGGATTCTCCATCTACATCAAAAAGAGATAAGTCAGATACATTGAAGGTGGAACTAACATTATACTCACCAGGTAGCTCAACTTTGTAAGCATTGTCATTGATTCTTTCAAGCACTTGAAATGGTCCATCTCCCCTTGGTTGAAGCTTTGATTTCCTTTGTTCCGGAAACCTTTCTTTTCTCATGTGCACCCAAACCCAATCTTCGGGTTTGAAGACAACCTTCTTTCTCCCTTTGTTGGCTTGTTTAGCATAGCTTTTATTTTTCCTCTCAATTTGATCTTTGACTCTCTCATGAAGCTTCTTCACATAGTCCGCTTTTGCTTGACCTTCTTTATGCTTAAAAACAGAAACATTAGGCATAGGCAAAAGATCAAGAGGAGTTAGTGGGTTAAAACCATAAACAACTTCAAAAGGAGAACAATTAGTAGTGCTATGAATAGCTCTATTGTAAGCAAACTCAACATGGGGTAAACAAGCTTCCCAAGTTTTTAAGTTCTTCCTCAAAACTGTCCTAAGCAAAGTTCCCAATGTCCTATTAAAAACTTTCGTTTGCCCATCAGTTTGTGGGTGACAAGTGGTTGAAAATAACAATTTAGTGCCCAACTTGCCCCACAAAGTCCTCCAAAAATGGCTTAGGAACTTAGAGTCCCTATCACTAACAATGCTCCTTGGCAAACCATGGAGTCTCACAATTTCCTTGAAAAACAAATCAGCCACATGGGAAGCATCATCAACTTTTTTACATGGAATAAAATGAGTCATTTTAGAAAACCTATCAACGACCACAAAAATGGAATCTCTACCACTGCTTGTTTTTGGCAGCCCCAAAACAGAATCCATGGAAAAATCAATCCAAGGATACTCCGGAATTGGCAATGGAGTATACAATCCATGAGGCTTTACCTTTGACTTTGCCTTTTTACATACAATGCAATGTTCACAAAATTTCTGCACATCCTTTTTCATATGAGGTCAATAAAAATGTTCTTGTAATGTTTATAGAGTCTTTTGGACCCCAAAATGCCCCATTAAACCTCCTTCATGTGTTTCACAAACAAGCAAGTTTCTTGTAGAACATTTAGGCACACACAATTTGTTTTCTTTCAAAAGAAAGCCTTCATGTTTAAAGAAACCATTTTCTGAAAAATTTTCACAATTTTTAAAAATTTCACCAAAAGTTTCATCACTTTCATACATGCTTTTCAAACATTCAAGACCAATCAATTTTGTTTCAAGCATAGAAAGTAGTGCATGACGCCGAGAAAGAGCATCGGCTACAATATTACCTTTTCCCTTTTTATGTTTGATAACATAAGGGAATTGCTCTAGGAATTCCACCCATTTGGCATGCCTTTTGTTAAGCTTACCTTGTCCCTTGATATATTTGAGGGACTCATGGTCACTATGAATGACAAATTCCTTGGGATAAAGGTAGTGTTGCCATGTTTTCAAAGCCCGCACTAAGGCATACAACTCCTTATCATAAGTTGAATAGTTAAGGGTAGGACCACTTAACTTTTCACTAAAATAAGCAATTGGATGACCTTCTTGCAACAACACAGCCCCAATCCCAACATTTGAAGCATCACACTCAATTTCAAAAGATTTTTGAAAGTTTGGCAACGCAAGTATGGAGGCATTAGTTAGCTTTTGCTTAAGAACATTGAAAGCTTCTTCTTGTTTCTTTCCCCATTTGAAACCAACATTTTTCTTGAGCACTTCATTGAGAGGTGCTGCCAATGTGCTAAAATCCTTCACAAATCATCTATAAAAACTTGCTAAGCCATGAAAACTCCTCACCTCGGTCACGGACTTAGGTGTAGGCCATTCTTGAATAGCCCTAACCTTCTCCTCATCAACTTGCACTCCTTTTGAACTCACAACAAAAACAAGAAACACAACATGGTTAGTACAAAAGATGCATTTTTCAAGATTGGCATACAATTGTTCTTCTCTAAGCACACACAAGAAAGATTTTAAATGATCAATATGCAAATCAAGTGAAGTGCTATAGATAAGAATATCACCAAAGTACACCACAACGAACTTTCCTATGAACTCTCTCAAGATATGGTTCATTAATCTCATGAAAGTGCTAGGAGCATTAGTTAGGCCAAAAGGCATAACCAACCATTCTTAAAAACCATATTTTTTTTAAAAGCGGTTTTCCATTCATCCCCTTCTCTAATCCTAATTTGATTGTATCCACTTTTTAAATCGATTTTAGAGAAGTAACATGCACCATGCAATTCATCAAGCAAATCGTCAAGCCTAGGTATAGGATGCCTATATTTAATGGTGATGTTATTAAGGGCTCTACAATCAGAACACATGTGCCACGTCCCATCCTTTTTAGGGACCAAAATCACTGGGACAACACAAGGACTCATACTATCTCTTACCCAACCTTTGCTAATGAGTTCATCCACTTGTCTTTGAATCTCTTTGGTTTCCTGTGGATTACTTCTATAGGCTGGTCTATTGGGCAAAGAAGCTCCTGGAATGAGATTAATTTGATGCTCAATTCCCCTCAAAGATGGTAGTCCACTTGGCACACTTGATGGAAACATGTCTTGAAAATCCTGCAAAAGGGATTTAACACTAGAAGGCACTTCAAAATCATCAAAAGTTTTAGTGGTCAAAATCTGATTTTTGCAAAGCAAGATGTATAATGACTGTTTAGCACGAAACAACCTCTTGACCTCACTTTTTGAGGCTAAATAGCTCTCCCTCACTTCAAGTGTTTCACTCTTTTTTTGTTCACTCTTTTTCCTCTCAAGTGTTTCCCTCTTTTTCTCACTCTCAAGTGTTTTGCTCACCTTTTCTTTTTCTCTCTTCTCTTACAGAAGTTTTTCTCTCATTTTCTTTTGATCCTCACACACTTCTTGTGGACTCAATGGTTTGAGCACAATCTTCTTGTCTTGGTGCATGAAAGAGATCTTGTTGGTGTAACCGTCATGATTGGCTCTTTTATCAAATTGTCATGGTCTCCCCAAAAGTAAGTGACTGGCCTCCATAGGAACAACATCACAAAGTACCTTATCATTGTATTTCCCAATGGAAATGTCCACTTCAACTTGTTGCCTCACTTGCACCTCCCTATCCTTACTAAGCCATTGAAGTATGTATGGCCTAGGATGTGGTTTAGTAGCTAAATTTAGCTTTGACACTAATCTAGCACTAGCCACATTAGTGCAACTACCTCCATCAATGATCACCATGCACACGTTGCCATTGATTAAACATCTAGTGTGAAAGATGTTTTCTCTTTGGCTCTCCTCCACAGGCTTCAATTGACCACCAAGTAACCGCCTAATCATCAACAAATCTCCCTCTGGAGTCTCTTCTTCCTCTACGTACTCACTCTCCTCTTCCTCTTCAACATCATATTCACTTATATATTCTCCATCTCTAAGAACCATGGACCTTTTGTTAGGGCACTCATAAGCATAGTGTCCTAGGCCTTTGCACTTGAAACACTTCACATCTCTACTCCTTTTAAAGGGTTCCTCTTGGGACTTTGAACGAGTTTTTAATGGGGTAGGTGTGGAACTACTAGAAGTAGCAGCCCCATTTTGCTTGCCTTTGTCTTTCCAACTAGAAGAACCAAAGTTGGTAGAACTCTGATCGAGGCCGTACCCGAATCAAATAAACATTAAAAATGCAGTATCTAGGAAGTGATCCTAGGTCGTCTCCCAACAAGCAATGATCAATCAAACGTTCATAACAGATAGTAATAAAACAGTAACGAATTGGGGGGGGTTGTTTGTTTTTGTAAATTATACAGCAAGCAAATTTTAATTAGAAAATATCATAATTAAAATACGTTGTTTCCCCTTGATTCACAAGCAAGTCTCTTATCCTAGGTTACGAGGATTTATCCTTTATCAGTTCAACCATTTAATCCAACCCTAAATTAAATTACTAAGCGAAATTTAACATAAGGCAGTCATTATGTGATTAAGCAACACATGCACCAATTAATCATGAACGAAACTGATCATTAAGCATGAATGTAAATTAAGCACAGAGACAATTAATCAAGCACTAAGCATGCATGGATTAAAATCAACAATTATAGAGTAATTGGTGAAGAGGAAAAACTGATCAGAATTCAATAGTAATAATAAAACCTCAAAGAGAGTTGTGCTTGATCCTAAAGGGAAAACAACGCTAGGGACATAGCCTTCCATTAATCAGTAGAAAATGAAATTACAGATTGAAGCAGAAAACGAAATTTTATTGCTACGTGAATAGTAAAAATTGGAATTGCAAAACCTAAAATTATTCTTTCTCCCAAAACGAAAAAAATCTCTAAACTAAAACCTTGGTGTTGTTATATAGGTTCTTAGCCCCCAAAGCTTACAAATCTGTTTTAAGTCCAGACCCATAAATAAAATCTGGGCAAGATAAGATAAGATTTGATAAAATAAAATCTAGATGAAATAAAATCTAGATAAGATAAGATAAGATAAAATCTAGATAAAATAATATCTAGATGAGATAAAATCTGGATAAGATAAGATTTGATAAAATAAAATTGTCTGCTCTCTTCAAGTCCAAGCCCAATTCCGGATTCAAGCCCAATTGCTTATAATTCTCCTGAAATTAAATTAAAAACACAAAATTAGTCCAGTAGGCCCAAATGATAAAACTGCATAATTAAATTGACAATTAAGGCTAATTAGTAATTAAAATGGTGACAAAAAGGGTTAAGAAATAGGAAAAAATGATGACACATCAAACTCCTCTTAGCCACTCCTTTCCTTTTTAATTGTTGCTCTACTTGGATTGCTTTGTGAAGCAAATCATCCATTTCAACAAACTCCTGCAACTCAACAATATCACGGATATCATTAGTCAAACCATTAAGAAATTGAGTCATAGTTACCTTCTCATCTTCTTCAATCTTTGCTTGAATCATAAGCACATCCATTTCCTTGAAATACTCCTCAACCCCCTTGTTGCCTTGGGTTAGTTTTTGGAGCTTGAATTTCAAGTCCCTTGAGTAACTAGCCGGCACATACCGCTTCCTCATGATCTTTTTCATCTCCGCCCATGTATCAACCATTGGCTCTTCATTTCTTACTCTCTCCTTTTGTAGCTTGTTCCACTACACAAGAACATAGTCGGAAAACTCCATGGCGGAAAGCTTCACCTTTTGGTCCTCCTCATAGTTGTTGCATGAGAAAGCATGCTCTATTTTCATCTCCCACTCCAAGTAGGCCTCCAGATCATTATTTCCTTTAAATGGAGGAATGTTGAGTTTAATACCATCAATTCGGTTTTGTCTAGGAACACCACCATTCCCTCTTCTCCTCCTTTCTTCTTCATTATGATATCTATTCTCCATTTGATCCAACCTCTCATGGAGCACATCATCTCATTGTTTCATTAATCTCTCCAAATGTTGCATCAAAGCTTGCATTTGGAATTGCGAAAGCCCCACTCCATCATTAGGATTTGTACCTGCCATCTCAAACAAACAAATCAAACGTAACAAGACAATTATAGTTGTTGTTTGAATATCTCACTCACTCAAGTGTATCACACAATTATGGCTTTTCTCTAATGAAAACACTCTTGCCTTTTACCACTCTAATTCCCCTTGAGTTCTTAGGCAATTCAAGATATTATGGTCACAACAAAGAACAATTCACCAATATGTGAAAGGTAAGGCTAAAGAGACAAGGAAAAGGTTAACCAAGAAAAAGGCTAACAATGTTTTTAGGCACAATTGAAGGAAATAAAATTCAGAATTTAGGAATTCAAGTAACAATCCTTCATACAACCAATATATTACCTTAAAGAGATTTTTTTTTTAAGTTCTTCAAGCATGAACCATTCAGCCCAATTTTTTTTTTTTTTTTTGCTTATACGAATTTCTATTTTTTTTTTATATATAACAAAGAGGTCAAAAGGCTTAACTTTTGCAATGGTTCAGCCTAAAAGAAAAAAAAAAAACATGAACAAGAAGGTAATATAAATGGCAAAGAAAAAATAAAGAAGGTTGTTACCCAATATTTCCAGCAAAGGAAGTGATGATCCTAGAACCGGAGCTTTGATAACCAAATGATATGAACCTTCATTGCACAAGGGATGACTTAGGATCGTCTAGGATTAAACCTTGATGGAAAATTCAGAAATTGATTAAGAAAAGGATGGAAAATTGGCAAGATTCAAGGGTTGGGTAGTGGCTAATTTCCTGGGTCTTAATAAGGTGGATCTTGGCATAAAATGGATGAATGGGATGGTAAAAATGTAGGTTAAGTGGTGGCTGACCAGAAATATAGAGAAATGGTTATAACTCAAGCTATAGGACTCCAAATGAGGTGATTCCAAAATGAGGTGAAAGGTCTCGTTTTGAATTTCAATTTAGGCTCAAGAATCACTTAATTTGAACGAGTAAAACGAGAGTTATGGTCACGAGATAATTCTGGACAGAATTGGATTTTCTGGAAATTGTAGTTTGAAAGAACAAGGTTGAAGATGAAATGGTAGAAGGAAAGAATCACTCTTTCTAGCGAGGGCAACACACAAAGAATGTGAAAGACCTTTGATATAGTCAGGGTGTTCTTGAATCACTCAAGAATTTAGGAGAATCACTCTCACTAAGACAAAAGAGATAAACTCTAATTTTTCTAAATAAAACTCAACTTGTGTTTATTGATAAAATGGTTCATCTTATAAAGAAGCTTTACCATCTGATTTTACATATGCTTCATTAAAGGAAATTACAATCCACTTAAATTTACTAATGAGCCATTAACCTAGGAAATGAAAAGAACTTAAATGGCTGAGTGTAATTGAAATTGTGGCAACCAAAAGTCACCCCAAGGCTGATGCCTAAGCTGCCAATTGGGTCCTTATTACAACTTGAACTAAACCAAACTAAAGCCCTTTTAGTTGAGTAACTCACTTTTTTTTATTGACAAATTTTAAGAGTAAATAGGCATTTTGGTTCCTGACTTTTAACCCCTTTTGCAAATTAGTCCCTATCTTTTTAAAATGTAAAAAATAGTCCTTATTTTTGCATAAGTTTTGCAAAATAGTCTTTGCCGTTAAATTTAAAAGTAACACCGTTAGTGAGGTGCATTGTTGGCAATTTTAGTGCCACATAGACTATCCAACGTGGCAAATTGTCCCAGATTGTGACACGTAGATTGGACTTTGATGCAAAATTTAAAAAAATTTCAAATATTTTTTTCTTCACTTGCTTCTTCTTCCTCAAATGAGGATTTCTAAAGCTTCTCTCCTCTCAATTCCAACATGGTGGAGTCTTAAGTGTGTGTGTGTGTGTGTGTGTGTGTTTCTCCCTGGTCTTATTTGTCCCCCTCGCTCCATCTTTTTCCTCCCCTCACTCCATCTTCTTCCTTGTGGGCTTTGATTTCCCCATGTCTGCAAGTGGCAGTTCTTCTGCATTTTCTGGTAGAACCATTCGTCAATGCCACCATGGAAGACGTGCAGCTATTCGAACTGGAAGAACAAGGAGAAACCCAGGAAGATTATTCTATACTTGTGCATTGTCCCAAATAGACCCAGATAACTGTTAATTTTTTCAATGGGTTGAAGAAGAAAACCAACTTTCTAATCCTTCTTCTGTCACAAGAGAATCAATGATAGTGGCTAATTTGAACCTACAAAATTGAAGCATTGCAGAAGAAAATGAGAAATTTAACAAACATTGTGTTGTTAGGTTTTTCAATTTTAATTATAATGTTAGTTTTAGGGGGAATATTTTTTAGGAAAAATTTGTAGTAGCATCTTCTGATATTATAAGTGTTGTTTTGCTGAAGAAATATTGTGAATAAAGTTCCTCAAGTTTTTGTTGCTACTGTCAGTTACTTTGCAGTTCCTCAAGTTTTTCATTTGAAATTTGATTTGGGTTTATCTACTGTCAATTATGTTGTTTTTTGTTAATAACAGTAAGCAGAAATATTAAAGAATGAAAGGGAGCGTAAAGAAAGAAATTGAGACTGCAAAGGCTTGTTTTATTCTGATATGAAGCAACGTATTTAAAACATGAAAGGATAGTAACTGCTAACAAAAAGATAACACCACTAACAGATCATGCCTAGAAAATAGGATCAAAACTGCTTTATCCTATCAGTCAACATGACTTTTATTTTTCCTAAAAAATAGCAAAAGAATCTTATCTATTATAGTTTGTTAGACAGTTTCAACAGTCACATCTTAACACTCATCCTTGACTTTAGAACTGCAAACTCCAAGCTTTTGTCTCAAGTATTCAAATTTGGCTTTTGGAAGTGCCTTGGTCAGAATGTTAGCACTTTGATTCTCTGTTTTGCAGTACAGTAACTTCACTTCTCCTTCCCTTTGAACTTCTCTTAGAAGAAAAAGCTTTATCTTGAAGTGCTTAGTTTTGCCATGAAACACTGGATCATTAGCAATTGAGATTGCAGCCTGGTTGTCCACAAAAATCTGTGTGCTTTCTTCTTGTTTCATATGCAAATTTGTCATAATTTTCCTGATCCAAAGAGCTTGATTCACTGCAGCAACAACAGCTACATACTCTGCTTCTGCAGTTGATTGAGCTACAACTTCTTGCTTTTTAGAACACCAAGAAAAGACTCCAGAACCAAGGGGAAAACAATAACCAGAGGTGTTTCTCATGTCATCAATACAACCTGCCCAGTCACTATCAGAATATCCATGGAGCTTAAAATTATAAAAATGAGAGTACATTATACCGTAGTCTAAAGTGCCTTTAACATATCTAATAACTCGTTTGGAAGCTTGAAGATGAACTTCACTAGCACAATGCATGAACCTTGAAAGTATACTTACTGCAAACAAAATGTTAGGTCTGGTTGCAGTAAGATATATTAAGCAACCAATCAAGCTTCTGTAATGCATTTCGTCAACTTTATCAGCTCCATCATCCTTGCTAAATTTCTCCTTTTAGTTCATTGGAGATGTAGTGCTTTTGCAGTCCTCCATATGAAACTTCTTGAGTATTTCCCTTACATACTTCTTTTGGTGAATGAGGATTCCATCATGATCTTGTTTCACCTCCATTCCCAAAAAGAAACTCATCAAGCCAAGATTTGTCATTTCAAATGCTTTAAACATTTCAGCTTTAAACTCCTTTATGAGTTTCTCATCACTTCCTGTCACAAGTAAATCATCAACATAGATAGCAATAATGATTAAATTTGCATCTACCAATTTCACATATAATGCAGCCTCACTTGGACTTTTGACAAATCCAAGATCTTGAAGATGATCATCTATCCTGCTGTACCAGGCCCTAGGAGCCTGGTAAAATGATGAGAAGATAACACAAAAAATTTCAGACAAAAATTCAAAGTCTAACTATGAAAGCTAAAAATGGTAGGTTAAGAAAAATAAGTGAATAAAACTTGAAAAATAAAAAACTTTTGACAGAATCGCTTTTTTTGGACGATGGAGACCTCAGCCGGCCTATGGTGGGCTGCCACAGCGTAGGAAATTTTTTTCTACCCCAAATGCATATATAATAATTGCGATTCTGATAACCGGAGCAAAAGTTATGGCCGTTTGAAGTTTTGACAAACACAAAATTTGCTAATTTTTTGGAACTTTCAAATCTGACCAAACTAAAGGCTCTAGCTATTTTTCCCACAAAATATGGATTAAAAGAAGTTACCACAAAAAAATTCAGCCAAAAATAACAACCCTAGCTACTAAAACAAAAAATCCCAATTAATTCAGCATGGGTGGTCGCTAAAATCCGTCTCTAATTGATTTCTACTACTACTCTGTTTTTCCGCAAGCTGATTTCTACTACTACTCTGTTTTCAAGCACAATCTTCACAGCAAAACACCCAAGACTGAAACAGGGGAAACGCTTAATGGTAAAACTGAAACAGAACACACATTAAACAAAATACCAGGACACTAATCAACACTAACACACATACTAACACAATACTAACAATTAAACATAAAACACGAAAGGATTAAACACACAACACTAGCTAGCTATTATGAACCTTTGGACACTGCTCCCCGGCAATGGCGCCAAATTTGATCGAGGCCGTACCCGAATCAAATAAACATGAAAATGCAGTAACTAGGAAGTGATCCTAGGTCGTTTCCCAACGAGCAGTGACACGCCAAATGTTCATAATATACTTGCAGTAACAGTAACGATGGGGGGGGGGGTTTGGTTGTTTGGTAATTAAAGAGCAGAACAAATAAAATGAAATACGAAACTACTAATACTAAAAACGGGTTGTTTCCTCTAATTCAGAACTCTCTTATCCTGGGTTATGGAGAATTCGTCCCTAACAGTCAACCACTTAATCCAACCCTATTTCAATTTACTAAGCGAAAATCAACTTAGGGTTTTCAATACGTGATTAGGCACCACATACACCAGTTAGCCCTTCGTCCATTAAGCATGAACGCAAGTTAGGCTCAGAGGCAATTAATCGAACACGAAGCGTGCACTGATTAATATTCACGAAATTGGGATAACTGGTGAAGGGAAAACTGCCAGGAAACCACATTACAAACGAAACCTCAAAGAGAGTTGGGCTTCGTCCTCAAAAGGAAACAACACCAGAAAATCTAGCCTTCCATGGATTCAAACAGAAAACGCAAATGAAACATGAAGCAGAAACGTAAATGAACAAGAACGTAAATGAACAGAAACGTAAATGAACAGAAACGTAAATGAAAGTAGAAGAAGAAGCAAGAATGAACTCGTAATTAGAGGCAGAAAACGTAAAATTGCATTACGAACTCAAAAACGTCAAAACAGAAAAACGAAAACCCTAAAACAAAGCTCTGAATAATGAATAGCATAACCGAATAGAATGCCCTGCACGAATCCCAAGGCAGCTATTTAAAAAGAGTCACTCAAAGTCACTGGGCCCTATTTCAATACTCTGGCCCAAAACGAAATAAACACTGAACAAAATAAAATTGCGAAATTTCCTAATTAGAAATTAACTAAGGTAAGCGCTGCTTTATTTGCCCTCTTCAAGTCCACAACCAAAATCCGGATTAAGCCCAATGTTTCATTAATTCCTGAAATTAGATTAAAAACATCAAATTAGCTAAATGAGCCCAAATAATAAAACTGCCTAATTAATTGACAATTAAGACCAATCAATAATTAAAATGGTGCAAAAAGGGTTTAGAAAATAGAAGAAAATGATGGCACATCAATCTATCCTGCTGTACCAGGCCCTAGGAGCCTGTTTAAGACCATATAATGCCTTTTTCAACTTGTAAACTTTTTGCTCCTCTCCTTTGATTTGAAACCCCTCAGGTTGCTCTACATAAATCTCCTCCTGCAAGTAACCATTTATAAAGGCAGATTTTACATCTAAATGATAAACTTTCCACCTTTTATGTGCAATCAAGGCAAGTAGCATTCTAATTGTATCAAGACGTGCAACTGGAGCAAAGGTTTCTAAAAAATCCACTCCAAACACCTGAGCATAGCCTTTCACCACCAACCTGGCCTTGTATTTATTTACAAAACCATCTGGATTAAGTTTGGCTCTATAAACCCATTTTACCCCTATAGGTTGTTTGTGTTGAGGTTTGTCCACTAGCTCCCACGTGTCAATTTTTTCGATCATCTTCAACTCTTCCTTCATAGCATTTATCCACTTGTCATCCTTTTCAGCTTCTTCAAATTCTGCAGGTTCTAGGACAGCTACATTACTCTTTTGATAAATCTCAGATAAAGATCTTATACCTTTGACAGGAATGTCATCTACATCATCATCAAGGAACTGTGGGATTTCTGGCAGCTGCTTCCTTATTGGCTCATCCCAACTCCATTGTTGATCTTCCATAAATTTGACATCTCTACTCACAAGAATTTTCCCATTTTGAGGTTGGAAAATTCTGTAAGCTTTGGAGGTGTTGCTGTATCCAATGAAAACTTCGGGTTCTGCCTTTTTATCAAGTTTGTCCCTTTTAACCTGTGGAACATAAGAGAAACAAACACAACCAAAGATTTTTAGATTTTGTAAATCTGGTTTGTAACCAAACCAGCCTTCAAATGGAGTTTTTTTGTGCAGAACTCTTGTAGGTAGTCTATTCAGCAAAAATACTGCAGTGTTTGCAACCTCCACCCATAGCTCCTTTGGCAACTCCTTTTCATGCAGCATACACCTTGTCATCTCCATGATACTTCTATTTTTTCTCTCACTCACACCATTTTGTTGTGGGGTGTAAGGTACAGTGAGTTGGTGCTCAATGCCAGCTTCTTCACAAAATTTATCAAAAACATCATTTCTGTATTCCTTCCCGTTGTCAGACCTTATTGTTTGCAGCCTGCAATCACTTTGATTCTCCACCAATGCTTTAAATTTCCAGAAAATATTAGCAACCTCAGTCTTGGATTTAAAGAAATAAATCCAACAAAATCTAGTATAATCATCAATAAATGTAATATAGTATTTATTACCATTTAAAGATTATACTCTCTGAGGTCCCCCAACATCCGTGTGAACTAATTGTAGCTTTTGAGTTGCTCTCCAAGTTGATTGAGGAAATGGTTTTCTGACTAGCTTACCATATTGGCAAGCCACGCAATCGGCTAACTTGTCTTCAAGCATTGACACACCTTTCACCAAGGCATGTTTTTGCATGTATAAAAGTCCAGCAAGATGGAAGTGTCCGAGCCTTTTGTGCCATAGTTCAACATTGGTGGTCATGCTTGAAAAAGCTATTTGCTTCTCCTCCATTAGATTTAAAGCATAGCTTTTAGCCCTCATTTTCACCCTGAATACATCTTTTCCTTTTGCATCTTTGATCAAGCACCAATTTTCTTCAAATATAACTTTGAAGCCTTTCTCTACAAGCTGAGCAACACTAAGTAGATTTTGATCAATGTCAGGCACATATAAGACATCAGAGATATATTTCAAACCTGTCAAGCTTTCAATAGCAACAGTCCCTTTTCCCTTGACTGAGATGAAATCACCATTTCCAATTTTTACTTTGAAAACAATGGTTTTGTCAAATTTTTTAAAGAGATTCAGGTCATTGGTCATATGGTTTGTGCAGCTTCTGTCTATTAACCATGAACCACTGGAACTATTGCTTGTGGCAAAGCATGTTGCGACAAAGAGTTGCTCATCTTCTCGTTCCTCCGCAACCACCTTTGCTTCCTCTGATTTGGACTTGCATATTCACTCTACATGTCCCATATTGCCACACTTTCTGCACTTGACATCTGGCCTCCACCAACATTTTCTTTCAGGATGATTTGTCTTTTTGTAATACGGACAAGGAGGAAAGGTCTCACCTTGCTGCTTGTTGGAGCCTTCTGGTTTTTTGTTCCTCCATTTGTTGTTCTTCTTGTCTTTGCCACCTCTAGAATTTTGTGCTTTCGTATGAAACGCACCTTGTACCACCTCCTCTTGTCTCATCATTCTTCTCTGTTCCTGGGCTTGTAGAGCATTTATGAGTTTTCCCAAGGTGATGGTTGACAGGTCTTTAGACTCCTCCAATGCTGATATCTTCGATTCATACTTCTCGGGTATAGTGACCAGGATTTTTTGCACTATTCTTTCATCAGGAAATTCCTTCCCAAGAAGCCTCACTCTATTTGCTATGCCTAACAGCCGGTCAGTGTAGCCTTTAATTTTTTCAGTCTCTTTCATGCTCTGCATCTCGAATTCTCTACCCAAGTTGAGTACTTGCATGCCTTTGGTTCTTTCACAGCCTTGATATTCTGATCTAAGATAATCCCAAATCTGTTTGGCAGACTTGAAGTTCATAATTCTTGTAAAAATGATTTTTGACACAGCAGAGAAAAGGCAATTTTTAGCCTTAGCCTTTTTGGTCTTCCTTTCTCTGTGATTCTTCATCTGAGTCACCTTTGGATCTAAAGGTAGTTTAAGAACATCATAGTTTTCTTCTACTACCTCCCAAAGATCCAAAGCTTCAAGATGAGCGGTCATCCTTGCAGCCCATAATTCGTACTCCTCACCATCAAAAATTGGTGGTGAACCTGTTGTGTATGATGTTTCTCCCTCCATTGATTTCTCTCAACTCACAGATCCCTTAAAGATAAGAGCTCTGATACCAATTTGTTGTTTTTGGTTAATAACGGTAAGCAGAAATATTAAAGAATGAAAGGGAGCGTAAACAAAGAAATTGAGACTACAAAGGCTTGTTTTATTCTGATATGAAGCAACGTATTTAAAAACATGAAAGGATAGTAACGGCTAACAAAAAGATAACACCACTAACAGATCATGCCTAGAAAATAGGATCAAAACCGATTTATCCTATCAGTCAACATGACTTTTATTTTTCCTAAAAAATAGCAAAAGAATCTTATCTACTATAGTTTGTTAGACAGTTTCAACAGTCACATCTTAATAAATTACTTTGCAGAACAATAGAATGATGCTCAACTTGATCAAATATCATATAATTGGTTATACTTTTCTAGTGTTGATTGCGTTGATGTTTGCTCAACTTGATCAAATATCATATATTCATAACATTTTCCTTAAATATCTTGTTTCTGGTCAAAACTAGTTAGTGTAATATTGTCAGCTTTCTGTCGCACTGTTGTTTACTTATTTCAGTGTTGCTGGTAGTTGTATTGTATTATATCCGTTTGAAAAGCATAAAGCTTGAGCTGATAGGAAATTGGAGCAATTGGGGTGAGATGATGATGGTAAGGATAAGGATGTGTTATAGGGAACTGGGTTTGCTTACCCCTTCTACTTCTACTCCTTGTTTATCCCATCGCTGCAATAACTCTACATTTTCACATCCTTCTCCTCTAATATCTCCAAACTATGCTACTCACAATCACAACAAACGATGGCATTTTCCGTGCTTGCTACCTTGCACTTCATTAAATTACTAAATGTTGAGAAGGTGATTTTAGTGAGGTATGTGAATATTCTATCTTTTGTTCTGTTAAGTCCTTTATTTTTCTCAGGTATCAGGCAATTTTCAACAACACCAGTAAAGCATACTTCCCGCTGTATTTGTAAGAAGACAACTGAATAGGTGATTATAACTTAAAAGAGCTCGCTGAAATGAGAGAAAAAATTATGATTGTAGATGTAGAAGAGCAGCTACATTGATAGGTTGTGAAATATGAAATTATCATATACCTGGGTGGGAATTTGGCTCTTTCTTTTTGTCAGAAATATGAATTAAAATATCAATGAAACCTCTTGGTTTGCTGGATTTTTTCTTTTGTATTTTACATTTCGAAGGATACTTTACTTTGATATCAGAAAATTTTTTTATACCAAAACTCCATTTAGGGGTACCCTCATGCCTCATGCCAAGTTGCTAACTTTTTCCCCCCTTGCTATAAGTGCATCATCACAGCCAGATAGGAATCTTCTACACTCGTATTAGGTGGGCATATGCAAAGGTAAAAAGTAAAAACTAACTACCTCAGAAAAAAATAGTCGAGTGCAAACACCTTTACAATAGTTCTCTAAAGACTATTTTTTTATACCAAATTAGTCTCTCAAAAAGACAAATCCGTTATCAAATTTATTTATATTTGTCCCACCACTTTAGTCTTTTATAAAGAATAAAGATACATTTTACAAGAGACTGATATGAGAAACAAAATTTTAACGGACTGACGTGAAGACACAGATCATTAGACAGACAATTTTGGCAGTTTATTCCATATTCGGTTGTGCTTTGTACAAAAATGTATTCTTCTAGAGACCAGTGTTAAGAATAGTCCCACATCGGGTAATTCATGAACATGATAAGTGTTTATATAGCTGGGTAGACCATCCCCTTATGAACCGGTTTTTAAGGGGACCTTTCGGATGCCTTTGTTGCACTATAAAATTTAATATGGTATCAGAGCTATATTCTGCTTCTGTTCGGTGGGTGCTGCCAGCCCTCGCTTTGTGGTGACGAGCCCTGGCTCGAGGGGGCGTGTTAAGAATAGTCCCACATCGGGTAATTCATGAACATGATAAGTGCTTATATAGCTGGGTAGACCATCCCCTTATGAACCGGTTTTTAAGGGGACCTTTCGGATGCCTTGGCTGCACTATAAAATTTAATAACCAGAAGCCACAAGTTTTCCCACATTTGCACTGAAAGCATGGGAAAAAAATCTTGCAATTACATGTTTTACCTATCTATCAATTGAATTTAGATCTACAATGAGATGACTTAAAAATGGAAATGTTGAACCTCCTATAGCTGATCAAGCAACAATCTTGTTCATTGTTATTTATACAATGCAACTTGACTCTTTTCCTTAAAGATTTGTAGAAGGGTTCCTCAATAATAGGTGGAATCAACAATAGGCAATAGCTTTCGACCTGCACGTGTAACTGTCTATTCACCTTCCTGGATTGTTAATGGAGCAGTTCTCCTATACATCATGGTAGTAGAGCCCAAAATGTCATCCCCAAATCCACACGCCTCAAAAAATAACCTAACAAAAGTTAAGAACATCATGTTGTCCACAAAGGTATAAGATCAGGCACTCTAGAGGACAATGAACAACCTTTCATTCCCCGAACAAAGGGCTGCTATGTCATAGATGTCTCTATTTGTAAGCATTCTACAAAAGGATGAAATCATATTAAGACATTTGAAGATTCACGTGTCTATTTGTAATGAAAAAAAATAGCAAGTACCAGTGTTGGTGTTGTAAAAGTATGATTGCCAACTAATTAGAAATAATTGTTGGTGTATAACTTTTAATAATTATTATAAAAAGTTAACAAACTTTTAGTAACAGTTTGTGATATAATAACTTGTGATCGGACGATAATGTAAAAACTTATATATTGTCATTGCATACACTATTTATTCTTTTCTATATTAATCTTCAATCAAAATTGAAATTTCACCTCAATAACCTGTGCCAGTCTTTACCAAAAAGAAACACTAATTCTAATTGAAAAGTTGCTCCAAAATTGGCCAAGTAACTTCGACTAAAGTTTTATTTTATCCATTCAAAACAAAAATTCTATATCTGCAACAACTGAAGCATAACATGTACAATAACTTGATGATTAAGAGTTAAATCTCATCCACAACTGCATACCTAACAATTTTTTTAACTATCATTTGACCAATTCCCATTCTTTGCAGGGAAGGAATAACCTGCAAGACACTGAACCAATTTGATACACACACGTTAACCAATACACTAACTAAGAACGAGCGTTTATTCATTTTCTTTCTTTCTTTTTTTTCATTACCATGACATCGTAAATAGAAGCGGTGAGGCCATACTCGAAAAGGACACGGCCAAACCTGACCAATTGATCCCGTGAAGGAGAAACCGGCATGAAGATATCCGCGATTGAAGACGATGATGAATTCTGATGGAAAAGGGCGTTTACATGTTGGGGGTTGCAGAAGACGGAGACAAGAACGGAACTGTGAGACAGTGCAATGCGGAGCTTGTGGATATCCACGGGTTCGGGTCAGGTAGGGAATCGGTGGGTAGAGTGGTTGCAATCAACGAAGAGGTCTTGGAGACGGTGCAGGTCCACATGGCGTGGGTCGGTAGAAATGTAAATTGGGAAAGGTGGTTTTGATGATAGCTTCTTCATCTTCTCGAGCTGAGAGCTTTTGCTTGTTCTTCACCTTACCCATTTTAATTCCATGTATTTGGAATTGAAACCCTCTATCATGTGTTACTTCAACTGTAACTATGTCTGGGTTTGTGCAGCGTGTCACCATTTTTGTTTTGTGTGTTTGGGCAACGCAAGAAGTTTGGAGTGGATAATGAAACTGAAAAAACCCAATGCAATCGTAGTCTATAAGACACTGAAACCGTTTTGGAAAAAATGGGTTTACTTAATTTTTGAATGGTTTTTATCTTAACTTATCATAATTTTTCAATTCAGTCCAAAGACTCGTTATATGCGTTTGCTTATATGGATAAAGACTTGTCACATAGACATATGACTAAAAGAGAAAATTGGATTTAACGATAGAGACTTATTTGCATAACGGATGTAAAGATAGAGACTATTTTTTACATTTCAAAAAGATAGGGACTAATTTACAAAAGAAGCCACAAGTTAGGGGTCAAAATACCTATTTATTCCAAATTTTAATATTAGTTGTTAATTGTTAATTTTTGTTGTTAGTGAAAAAATCAAACCTACAACTTTTTTCTTCTTCCTTCTTTTTGACTTTTTTGTTGTTTAGTTAGGGGTATCTTTTGTATTTTTGCAATTGGGGTCATTTTTAAATAATTACTTAAAAGGAAGTAAGTCATGACGGTGTCACAATTTCTGAGTTAGAAGTTGTGACACCTGTTACGACTTTTGTATTTTTTAAACTGAAGTTATAAAATTATTTGACTTTAAAGTCGTAAGCAAATTTTTTGATTTTCTTTTTGTTTTTACGACTTTAAAGTTGTAAAAGCTTTTTTCTATTTTACTACTTTGAAATCATAAAATTTTTTTTAAAAAAAATGTTAAATTTATTTGTTTTTTTTTTTAAATTGAAGTTATTTTTAATTTTAATATACAATGAGATGGACGAACTAATTCTAAATAAACTTAAGAAATACTTATTGTGTAGAAGTGAATAACATAATCCTATTAACATGATTAATGTTTTTTTTTAATTTATATTGTTCATTTTATATTAATGTATTATATTTTTTTAATTTTAGTATGTATTTTTACTAATAGATTTTCTAAATTTTAAATAAACAAAAACATTTAAATAGAATAATATTAAAACTATTTAATATATTTTAAATAATAAAGTATTAAAATAAATTAACAACATATAAAATGAAAACATAAAAAATATACACCATATTAAATAAAAATTATTAATAAGTAAAATTAAATTATTTATTTGACAATTAAATATATAATTTTTTTCTAATTTGGAAAAATTAGAAAAAAAAATCATAAAAAAATAAAAACTATTATTTTTTTAAAAAATAAATAACTTTAATATTTAAAAAAAATTACAATTTCAAAATCCTAAAAACATAAAAAAAAGTTTTTAAAAAAACTTTTACAGTTGCAAAAGAAAAAAAAACATCAACTAACTCAAAAGTTATGACACCAATCAAACTTGCTAATTATTTAAAAACGACCTCCAATTCAATCATTGAAAAAAAAAGATATCCCTACGGTAAAGAAGCCCTTCTTTTTCTTCTCTTACAACCAAGAGCCACTCTTATAACTCTGGACTCGTTTACACTCGTACCTAAGGGTTGAATCACCGGTGGCACTTTCCACTTTCTTCCCTTCCTTGCCACGAAGCCTCGATTTCGGATTTCACCTTCGAAACGCTTGAAAGCGTTTGAAAGCGCGTGGGAGAAAATGTCATCCTTGTCGGAAATTAGAGAGGACGCGAGGTGAAGAGGGGTGAACTGCGCGTGGCCGCTGTTTGTCGCTATTTCGTGAGCGCTCACGAGAGCCTCGTTGCCGTTGGTCTTGTGGGTAAACTTATCGGGGATTCATGATTTTGCGAAGGACGAAAAGGTTTCGGAAAACGGCTTTTTTACCAAAAGGTAAAGTTCTATCTTATTTTTCTTCAATTGGTATGTCTTAAAAAAATTACCCAAGGTATAATTTATGATGTAGGCGTCGTAACACTTAATATAATTTCTTATTATTTTGGTTAATTTTTTTTATGACTTTAAAATTGTAAAGAATTTTTTTTATTTTATGAATTTAAAGTTGAAATTTTTTTTTATGATTTATGACTTTGAATCGTAAACCTATTTTTTTATTAATGTCCAAATTAATTTTTTTTCAAATTTATAATCTTTTTATGTTTTTTCTTTTTTTAAATTTTTTTATAAAATTATTTAAATGTATAATAAATAATATTAAGTTAACTTATTATTAATATATTTTTTATGATTTTATTTAATATGTTATTAATTTATCTTAATATTTTATTATTTATAACATACTATATATTTTTAATATTTTTTTATTTAAATATTTTTGTTTATTTAAAATTTAGATGATCTATTAATAAAAATAGATAATAAAAAAATTCAAAATAACATAATTAATACATTAATATAAAGCGCACAATATAAAATAAAAAAAAATAAAAAAAATACAAGTTATATTAATTATGTACTTATTTATATAACCATAAAAAGTATAAAATATTTTTATTAATAGATTATCTAAAATTTAAATAAACAAAAACATTTAAATAAAATAATATTAAAAATATATAACATGTTTTAAATAGTAAAACATTAAAATAAATTAATAACATATCAAATAAAATCATAAAAAATATACTAGTAAATAATTTAAGTTAATATTATATATTATAGATTTAAATAATTTTATAAAAAATTTTAAAAAAGGAAAAATACATAAAAGAAATACAAATTTGAAAAAAAAATTAAACATTAATAATAATAAAAGAATAAAAACAAAAACAGGTTTACGATTTTAAAGTTATAAAACCAAAAAAAATTACGACTTTAAAATTGTAAAAAAAATTAATTAAAGATATAAATAATTTTACGATTTTAGTTAAAAAAAAATAATAATAAGTATTACAATTTTTTTAATTTGGAAATCGTAACAGACTTATTTTTTGAATAATTTTTTAAAACATAATCCGATAAAAAATAACATAAAATTTTATCCGGTTTTGATAAAATAACCGTCTGAAAACAGAGACACAAGAAGCAAACTGATAGCAACCAAAAGAATTAGAAATGGTTGGAGTTTGTTGACCCAAGTGGTGTAAGAGTTTACGAGTATGAAGTGTTTTAGCGTGCAATTGAATAACTGAGGAAGAAGAACGGAACGTTAGCCAATTTATTAACTGAAAAAAGTTGTTCGCGGAAAGTTTGAGAGTTAAAGTTTCGTTGGGGATGTAGCAGAAGCTCCTAGAGACTTCCATCTTTTTTTATTTTTCGCAAAAGATGTTATGTGGTACAAAAATAAAAAATATATCCGTACCTTTAACACCCGACCGGCTTGTTGGTTAGTTTTTTGTCCACTCAGTGACATTAATTTATCTACATTTGCGTGAAGCAATGCGAGAGAATTAACAATTCTTTTATTATTTTTTTTTACGAAGGTGTTTATAAGTTGGTTGGTTCCGATTTAGATAAAAAAAAAAATGTACTGAATATATTTAATTGGTTTAGTCTAATTTAGGCTTTAGGAAGAAAAAAAAAATGATTCAAACCAACTAAGAATAGGTCCGTTTAATAGGAATAATTAGATTATGATAAAATAATAATTTATTATATTTTAAAGTTTTATAAGCACTTATTGTCTATTTTATATAAATTTTTAATTTTATATTAAAAAAATTAATGACTAATAATTTATATTATTTAATATTTAGTTTTGGCTAAATTATTTTTCATGCTCTTCAATTTGATAATTTTTAATTAGGTTGTTGAATTATTTTTTTCAATCGGATCCTTGATCAAACTTATAATTATTTTTAATTGAACCCTTTTATCTAATTGTTTAAGTCAATTGTGAGTTTGCAGCAAGGTTGTTCTGGGACCTGCCCAAGTTCTATGTCGGGACCAACCAAATGAAACAAGGAAGGGCAATGTTACTCTCATTCCCTTTCTTCATTTTCACACCCAAAAATTTTAATTATAATTTATCTTTACCTTTTTTTCTAATTAAGTGGTACATCATCAATTAAGTGATATTATATGAAACTAATAAAATATTATATAATCATATAACAATCGTGACTCACAATAAAAATTAAAATCAAACATAAAATATTTCAAATAATAAAATAAAAAAAATAGTTTAGGTAATAAAAAAAAAAGAACAAATTAGAGCAGCAATCTCTCGTGAGATTTGCTCTAATTACACATATATCTCTTTTTTTCCAGATTACACAAAACCCCTTAACTTATTCATTTCCATTACATGGCACCCCTCTTCCATAAACTCTGTTAAGTTTTAAGATCACACAATATGCACATGTGTTTTAAGAAAATTTTTTATCTTAAAAATGTGAATCTTCTTCCATCTTCTTTGTCAATTTTTTTTCTTGTGCTACAAGTGTGAAACTCCCAATCACGCCATTGTTAGCCTATGGTTGGTTGGGCCTGTGAGCACTTTTGTTGTCCGACTTGGATTGGTTGAGCGTCATGTGATTTAGGATGCAACAAAAGTGCAAAAGTGCTAATCAAGTCAAAATCATTTCAATCGAGAATTTCTTACAACAAAATTTGGCCTCAAATCTTGTAAACTTGAAAAGTCAAAGATAGCTTCAGAAACACTAAAAAATCCAGGACCAAAAGCAACAAAATTTTAAGAACCAATTTTTTGTTTTTATATAAAAAAAAATCAGAGAATATATTGCATATGGTCCGAGAGGTACCTCCAAAGTACAAGAAATCATTACCCATGAATTACATTCATATACTAGCAACCCCTCCCTCCACGAGACAAAACATTTACCACCACACATCACCTTCAACTGCCGGGTGTTCCTTTGTGCATGAGGCATATTATTTGTGCACCAAGTAATATTATGATATTTTGAGAATACTCCCATGTCATCTTTCCTTTTAATTTTTTAGTCATTCATTCATTCATTTTGTTGGTTTTATCGTGTTCTTTTATTCTCAGGAGGGGAGAAGTTTATTGTATCCGCTTTGGTCGAGGTGAAAGTCTTACAAAGGTACGTCGGTAAGTGATGGTTGTGATGGTGGTTGGTGTGGTTGCTAAAGGCAGAGGTAAGGTGTAACTTGTCTTTGATATTTTTTTTCTACGTTTAGAACTTACCAATTATGAATCTATAAGTTATATAATATTTATATATTGATAATCCGTAAGTTTTATATAACTTACAGATTAACAATCCGTAAGTACCAGTATGTTATTTACGGATTGTTAATCCGTAAGTTAATTGTTTTTTTTTTAAAAAAAAATTATTGTTTATTTTAAATCTAATCAGTATTATTATTTTAAATAAGTGTAGTTTAATAATTAATTTTTAAGTATTTGCTTTTATATTTTAGAATTGGTATTAATTGTAAAATAATTTAGACTTATAAGTTATTTGAGTCTCTGTGCTTTAAAATTGATTGTTTTTAGTGCTTATAATTTGATGAATTACAATTAAGTTCAATAATATTATTTATTTTAGTATATATGGTTAGGTTATCAATTTTTATGTATTATATGATTATGAATTTTAAGTAGAAAACTTGATGTTATTGGTTTTTTTAATATATATGGTTATCAATTTTAATGTTTTATATTATTAAATGCAATAAAAAATTGTGTGATAGTATGTTTATGGTGTGGTTAGGGGTCGTTTGTTTGTCATTGAAATTTTTGAATGTTTTGTTAAGATGGATGAAGACCAGTGGATGCATGACAGTATAATGTCTGAAGAAGTTGATATGAATGAACAAAATGAAGATGAAGCCGGTCTAAAATCAAAACATATTGACTGTTCTGATGTCTTCAGTACTTCTCAGGTATTAATGTGATTTTTTGTTGTTAAAGTAAGTTAATGAAAGGAGTGGTCAGTATAGGGCCAAGAAGAAAGATTTGGTAAGAACAGATACTAACAGTAGAAAATGTGGGTGTCCCTTTAAGCTGCGTGGGAAACTAGTGGTTGGAGGCCAAAGATGGATGGTGAAGTCAATGTGGGAGTGACAATCATGAATTGGTCAAGTCATTAGTTAGACATTCATACGCTAGTCGATTGACTAAGGATGAAAATATTATTATTACTAATATGACAAAGTCAATGGTGAAACCAAAAAATATTTTACTAACGTTGAAGGAGCACAATGTCAATAGTTATACAGCAATCAAGCAAATATACAATGCAAGAAGTGCATATTGTTCTTCCATAAGAGGTAGTGATACTAAAATGCAACAACTAATGAAACTTCTTGAACAGGATCAGTATATTCATTGGCATAGAGTAAAGGATGAAGATGTCGTACATGATATCTTTTGGTGTCATCCTGATGCAGTGAAGCTATGCAATGCCTGTAATTTGACAGTTCTCGTTGTGGATGTGTAATGAGAACTACTCATGGTCTTCCTTGTGCATGCAAGTTAGCTAGATATGTTGTCGATAGCATACCTTTGGGTGTAATCCATATGTTTTGACGAAGACTAAGTTTTTCAGACCAAGGGTTATCTGAGCCCGAAGCCAAAATAACCGAAGAGATGGAAACCATATCCAAGCGGTTTGAAGAACTTAATGTTTGTGGCAAAGTTACTCTAAAGAGCAAACTTCGGGAAATTGCCTACCCTACTCTAAACTCTATGTGTCATCCTCCAAAAAAGGTCAAAACAAAAGGTGTTCAAAAGAAACCGATGACCAAACATCAAAGATCAACAAAGGGTGATTCATCTTAATGGAAGTATGTTGATGTATTACATTCTATGCAAAATAGTAATTCTTCAGTCAAACGTAGTGCATAATCATTTGAGCAAGCAATTCCAAGAAGGACTATGTTGATGTTGGATCAATTTCATTCATGCAATCATGATTCCATTGAAAATATTGTTGATGTCAAAGTCGATGGTAACTGTGGATATCGTGCAATTGTAGTCTTATTAGGTATGGGTGAAGATTCAGGTCTTTGGTGCGCAACCATTTGCTTAAAGAACTTGTCAAATGGTCTAATGAGTATATCAATCTGCTTGGTGGCATAAACAAATTTGAGGAATTAAAGTGATCCATACTTGTTGATGAATTATTCACGGTATATAATTTTTGTTATGTTTTGTTGGATTACATTTTGTTTAAATAAATGTAATTATAACTGTTACATGCAGGTTACCATGGATAAGGGGATGAATATAACTGACATGGGATATGTGATTGCATCAAGGTATAATGTGATCCTTGTTTCTCTTTTTCTCCAACAAAGCATGATGTTTTTTTCCTCGTAGAAGTCAACCACCAACATATTTTTCTGTACATCGCGTAATATGTATCGGTCATGTATATGACTATCATTTTATTCAGGTAAATGCATGATCATTTTGTTTTTTTAATGTATTAAATTGTATTATAATAATTTGAATGTGTATGTTCATATGTAACAGGTATTTCTAAGATATCGCTGTCCCTTACTGCCACTAACTTTCTTATGGTCTACACATTGTCATCCTCAAGCAAAGCAGTGGCTAACACCATATATTAGTAGAATGCAACAGTACAGAAATTTGTTGATGTTGAAAATAGACTATGTTGATTTAAGTGAAGATTGAACATTTACTTACTTATGTAATTGTCATGTAATACAATAATATACATGTGTTTCATTGAATGTTCATATAATTATCTATTTTACTGAACTTTCAAAATGGTTTATGGTTACTATAATACCTAGGGTTTAGTGTTACGTGTGTTATTAGAGTTTATTGTTACTTGAATACGTGGTGTTTAGTATTACGTAACTAATTAGGGTTTAGTGTTATGTCACAAGTTAGGATTTAGTGTTACGTCACAAGTTATGGTTTACTAGTATGTTACAAATTAGGGTTTAAAGGGTGTTTTAATACTCATGGTTTGGTTGATTGTCACAAGTTAGGGTTTATTGTTAATTCAAAACGTAGGGTTTATTGTTACGTGACTAATATAGGGTTTACGGTTTAACTCACGACCTAGGGTCTAGGGTTTTAAGAGTTATTAAATAATAAACATTGTGTAGTTAAGAAAATAAATAAAAAAGTTCTCAAATAAAACTAAATAATAAACATTGTCTAATTATATTGCATACAAAAATCATATAAAACCTAATAAATTCTAAAGGTCTTCATCTGCATCTTCCATACGCCACCTTCGTCGCAATTGCACATATACATTGCGTTCTGCAATCACACCTTTGGCGATCCTTAGGCAGTCTTCCATGACACTGAATGCTTTTGTACCTTTTGTCACTATCCTTAGGTTGAGCAGCAGTTTCAATCTTCCAGTTATTGCTTGGCAAGCCTCCTATGACATTGACGACAACGAAAAAGGTTTATACATATTGCATGTTTAAATAAAATGAATAACAGAGTAAGTTGAATATATATGTTACCACTGCATGTCAAGGCTGCTTTACATGAGTAGGTGCAATTGCAAGTGCTTCGTCCATAGCTACTGCCGCCACCGGGTGTTGAGGAATATCTAGTTCAACAAATGTGTCATCATGCATGAGAGGTGAATGTCTAGGTGGATCCCCAGGCTATGCCGGACTGGTGAAGGGATGAGAAATCATGTAGAACCACTCCATGTAGTTTGTTGCACACTATCCAAGCACAACACATATCTGACCCATAGGTGCAATGTATTCAGAAAATTGAATCCATATATCATCAATATCTTCTATGCATAACGTTGACGCAGCAAGGTGTGGAGGAATGGTCTGCACATACCCAAACTGTGACACCTTCTACCCCACACATATATGTACTAATAATAAAAGAAATAGGAACGTAGAATTAATTAAAAGTTTTGAAACACATTTAAATAAAAGCATTTCAAAGGGTAAAAGGCTTATATTCACTTTTCTAACATCATAATAGAATTTGTCCAAATAAATAATAAAATCATCTCGGCTCAAAACAAGGCTGTCCAAGACTTCATGTAATTAATATAGAAACTTATATCCCAATGTCACATCCTATCAAAGCATTGTGTTCCAGCGTCCTCTGGCATGAGGTTCTCCATAGTCATCCACCTAATCATCTGCTCCCATGAACACAAAATTCGAGATCATCACAAGATCCAAACACAAATAGCACACGGGGAGTGAGTTATCATATTCCTAACTAATAGAGAGAAAGAAGACAACATAGATATGCATATCATATAAATGAAATATAACTTACTTAAACACAGTTCGTGTCATTCCACCACCTGTCGCGTAACACCACACCTCAACTCAGCACGCCTAATTTATTTTCACATCATTCACGTACTCAATGGTCAAACACAATATCACTCAACCAATCAATCAATATCAATCAATACACAAGCATTATGCAACAGATATACTAAGACTCAATCCTATATGCAATGTGGTATCATGTCAGTGAAAAACCTCGTCGGGCGCCTAGGAGTACACGACAAGACAAACCACACACTAGTAAGTCAAGTCACTCTCACTAGGTAAAATCATAGGGAGATCAGTCAGGGTCACGCTGTTTTGTGAGAATGCTCCAATCATGTGAGATCGGCACAGGCTTAAAGGAGCACTCAAATCGGGTGTATTTACCCCCAAGGCCTAGACTCCGAAGAGTCTGTCAAGACCTCTCTCTCGTGATTCAAGTCTAACCTAGAAAACATTTTAGCACACAGACTTTATCTATGAACTATACAAAACACACGACTCTTCAACTGTTCTCAAAATAATTTTATCTCGTTGCGCTTGTAATTAAACTCTTCGGGTCCCCACAGTGGTTTCTATCACAATACTCATCGCGCATTAATTCGTCGCCCTTAAAGGGTCTTATAGTCATGTGATTGTACGATTCATAGCTTACAACTCAGTGCACGCAACACCTCAATGCACATATATATTACAAGTCAATACATACTCACTTTATCACATACACTTGGTCTCAATCACAATGGTATAATCCCAATTTAACATGTTATCACACCTCATGAATTATATACACTTTACCTTTGAACTATGTAATACATACAACTACTTAATTGTTTTCAAAATCATTTTAACTCGTCGCACCTCAAAGTGATTAAACTCGTTGGGTTTTCACAGTGGATTTCATCACAATACTCGTCCCACAAAAATTCGTTGCCCTTAAAGGGTCTCACAATTGTGTGATTGCACAGTTCATAGCTCACAACTCAATACATACAATATCTCAATACATATGTATCTCACCATTCATCACAGGTTTAATTTGTCACTTACTCACAATTTGAATCATCATTTCATAATCTCAATATAAAAATTTATACAAAATGCTTCTCACAACATTGGGAGTAAAACCCCTCAAACAATTTCACACAATCATATTAAAATCAATGAATCAAAATCATAGGTCAAAAACACGAAAACACCAAGAGCACTCAAGTTTATCAACCAATTTGCATCAGAACATCAATTGGTTCGTCAAACACAACAATATTGTATTTACAATTATAAAGGAAAAATTATAATTCAATAAACATCCCAAAATAAACCCCAATTTAATCCTCCAAGGATCCCTACACATATTCACTCTAACCCCAATTGTGATAAACTCATCTCTTACCTCTAAACGAGCTCATGTGTATATTCCGGAAGCGATAACAGTATCTCTAGTGGTTTCCTAATATTTCTCAAGCTTTTCCTCTGGTTGCTCTACTAGGGTTTCCAAGCGTTAGAGAGAAGGATAAAAGATTGAAACTTTCATTCCATTGTCTGCCTGCGATGAGTGTTTCTCCATCGCCAAAGATTAATTTGAAAATCCCAATGATGAAGATGTGAGGAATTGAATTTCTAACATGTTTTCCAAATTTCACAAAGATCCAATGGTTAACGAGTCTGGAATCATAATTTTACTGGAACAGGTTTGAGTGTAGGCGAAAAAAGAAAGCTACGATGAGAAGAGAATTTATCTCACCTCAAACATTGTTTCACAAATTCCAACGGTGAGAAGTTTTGAAAATGAGTTCTGAACTTGGTGTTCAAATTTCACGATGATCTAACGGTTAACGAGTCCGGGATCGTCATTTTACTGAGACAAGTTTGAGTGTATGCAAGTAAAAGATAGGGTTTTGGGAGTAGAAGAAGAAAAAATGAAATTTGAGAGAAAGAGAAAGCGTAGAGATACATAATCAGCTTGAAAATTCACCTGATATGTCTCTATTTATAGTTATGATACTCTCAGCATATTATTTACTCTATTTATTTCTTTTTATTATTTTGTAAACATAAACTCTATTTTATTTCCTATAAAATGAATAAATAAAATATCTTTTTTTATATTTTCTTTCAAACCATTATTTTAATTAATAAATCTATTTCTCCTTATTTAATTAATAATAAAAACCTCATCATTTTTCTAAAACTCTATTTATTTTTAAATAAAAATCTTTTTTGATTTATTTTACGAAAAATTGGTTGTTACACAAACTATCTATGACAACAGATGGACCCCATCGGATATGTCCAGAAAATAAAGAAATCAACTCGAATTCTCTAATTGCATGGTGGTCACCATAAGGAATCCAGCACACAGCATCAGACGTCAATCTATCCAAACGTTCCCGATACGTCGACACTAGTAATATCTTCCCAGACTTCCAACGACAGGCTCATGATTTTCTCTCATCATAATCTTCAGCAGCAATAGACTTAACAACACAAGGAAAATGTTCGTAGATCCAATGCTACACATATTTTGAAGAAAAAAAAACAATAGTCATCACAAAATACATAACAAAACTAAAAATTTAAATTCAATTATAATTACCTGTAAAAGTGTGATACATCCTACAAGTTGTCTGGCGCTGTTCTTGGACGCATCATTCAAATTGTTATACATATGGACTAAGGCGGCAACTCCCCATGCGTAGCTTCTACTCTAGGTGAGGTCACGAAAGGCACCCAAGAGTACCACATGCAAATGTGTGACACTCTTGTTACCAAAGAGTGTGCAACCTACTAGATGCAACAGATATGCTCGAGCTCCTACAGTCCAGTGTGCAACATCATTTGTTACGATAAAAGTCTCGCAAGCACGATAGCCGAACATATGCCCATGGCATTGTACTGTCTCAGCTCTTGCTTCATCTGCACTGACTTCAAGCAATTCAACTAACATCAACATGACTTTTTCCATATGAAGAGGCTCGAAGCTATGGAAGGCACATGTGATGGGCAGATGAAGCAACGATGTCACATCATTGAGGGTGATAGTCACTTCTCCTACAGGAAGATGGAAACTACTAGTTTCCTTATGTCACCTCTACGCAAAGGCTGATATAAGTCCCTGATCGCTAGTGTCCAAGGAACATGAGATCAGAAGACTTAATCCTACGGCAGCGACTAAGCCTTCGATCTCTGGAACAGGCCTACCAAATTTCTCAACCTTCCTTCCATATGAGGATAACTTCAACTAACGATGTCCCTGAAAATAAATATTTTAAATCATTTCAACAATAATAGCAAATACTTATGAAAATATTATTTAAAAATATAAATACATCTTCATTCCAAACGGTCACTGCAACATGATGAACATAGCCAATAAGAACCGATGTGTCGTGGGGCCTGTTGGGAAAACCCTCGGCATCAGGAACTACATCATCAACAACTGCTTCTTCAACATGTTCATGGACCTTATCAACTGCATGATCCAAGTGTTGAACATCCTCAGCAACTGGTGCAGCTTCTCGTTGCCTACATGCAGATGTTGTGGGCCTTTGCCGCTGGGGAGCTTCATCCAAATCAATATTTACTTCTCTCCCGAGGGCTCTTCCTATAACCCTACCTAAAGCCCGACTCAAACCTCTAATTATAACCATAATCTGCACATTTAAATAATCATAACAACTAAAGTCATCATTCAAACAATACTACAAACAATTACTATTTTATAATTCTTATATTTTTAAATTAATTTTTTATTACTTTTATAAATTCCTAATGTATATGGAATTATTTTTCCAAATATATAAACTTGACAACAATAATGAAGTAAATTTAAATTAATGACCAAAATGTAAGTACAATTTTGGTTTTCCTTTCTAACAAATGACTATTTCATTTTTTAACAATTTACTAACACAACTTTTAATTTTCTAAAACAAAACAAAATATTTTTTTATACTTGCAACCACTATTTATATAAATATTTAATACTATGAGTGTACTAAAATATACACCATTATATGAATAAAAAAAATAATTTACTTACATGCCAAATATAAATAAACTACTTACATTTTACAAATAAAGAAATAACAATAATATTTATACATTCATTTTTAAATAAACAAAATAGTTAAATTTTTTTAAAAAAAAAATTCAAAAAATAAATATAATTAATTATAAACATATAAAAAATGTACAACAATATTTTTTTCTTATAAATAAAATTTACAAGTAAATAATTTAATTCATTTTATTTATAAAAATTAATTATACTATTATTTTATTATTTAATAGAATAAAAAATAATTACTTAAATATACGGATTAATAATCTGTAAAACACAAATCCATAAGAGTTATATGGATTTTGAATCCAAACAACTCACACGCACCCATTAAAAACAAGATAAAGGAGGAGAAGCGTTTATCGCGACGATAAAAATGTGACGACAATGGTGGGGATTGGCTAAACGACGACAACGGACGCAAACTACGGTGGCGGCGCGATAGGAACCAGAAAAAGAAGGAGGAAGAATGAGACACAACACAAAGATGTCGTACAAAAACGAGGGAGAAGATAACGTTTTTAAAATTTAAGTGAAGGACATTTTTGTCACTTCACATATTTTGTTGGGTGCACAAGCATTTGTGTTGGGTGCACCCAGCAACACCCTCAATTGTCGCATGAACCACTATTTTATCAAACCCGCATCAGAGATATCCGCAAACCCATCAACAAACCCCACTTTTGAGATGATTAAAAAAAATAGATATGAAGAAATTAAACCAACTCTAAAAATAAGGTTAGGATTATGGTGCATGGTTGATCTGAAGTCGAAGTTGCGAGTGAAGATAAATGAGTATGTCAATCTTCACGATCCTCTCATAGTGTGTGGCCTAAACGCGCTACATGGACTTGGCCTTGCTGGAGAAGTCAAGGTAGTCGTACCCCACGACGACACAGGCGGCCATGACAAGCTCGCCATGGAGGCGAAAGGAGCCAACATAGTCGAGGAGAAAGAAAGGGAGAAACCAATGGAAGGGAAGGAGGCTGGAGGGTAGGAGATGAATCAAAAAGGTGAGAGAATGAGGTTATATTAAAGGACAATTTGATCATTCAATAATAAATTGAAACTATCACTTAACTCCTTCAGTTGAGAGGTGCCAAATAAATGGTTTCAAATGGAAAAAGTACATGTGTAATTAGTGAAAACATCAAGGTAAGTTGTTGTAATTTACTTTAAAAAAAACTATACTATAAATAAGAAAAACATATTTAAATAATAACAAAATCATAACTAAAGTACATGTAACAATGACTTGGGTCACCACCAATTAATTTTTACATATAATAAAAATAAGCCACAAATGTCAGAATCATTAACTTTATGCAAAAAATGAAATAAATCATGCAAATCAAACATTAAAAACATTTCCTCGTGACAAATAATTAAAGATTATATTTTAAAAAGAACCACAAAATTGCTTAATAATTAAAGATTATTTTTTTAAAAAAATATTGACACTCCTCGTGACAGAAATAATAAATCATACAGTAACTTAATTGTAATTTTCAGAACAAAACAGTTCCGTAACTTAAGAACTTCTACAAAGGAAATTTGGCCGTTGCTCTTGAATATAAACACGGAAAAACATTGGTTTCTGGTCTCCTATTAGAACCTGAAATTTGTAGGTTTTTTTAATTATTATTCTTAGCTAAAGAAATCTAAAATGTTACTATCATATAAAGTTGCAAAGTAACGACATCATTCTTTCAGAAAGTAAAAAGGGAAGGACCGTGAAGAAGTTCCCCACTTGTCAACCATTACCTGCCCTTGGACGAAAATTTATGATCGGAAAATACAGAAAACAAACTTATTTACACTGATAGTTTTTTATGACCATTAATAAGACAGTCAAAAACATATATTGTGACCTGAGAATAAACACTACATTAGTGTGCCAGGCGCTGCTTCATGTATATACGGATGAAATATAAGGAGAGGAAAAAAAAGAATGAGCCATCTCAGCCTTTGCTGCACCCTACGCACATCCTTCCTTACAATTCTGAATAAAAAGGAGGATTTCCCTGGAACAGCACAGCAAAATTCATTGTGAAATTCTTACTCTTTGAAAGCTTGCAATTTTAATTTTTTTTAAGAAGAAAAAAGCTTGCAACTTTAAAATAAAAAAATAAGATTTACCAACCAATAATAAAAATGCAAAGATAATGGAGGGAGCAGGGGGATGGGAAAAAGATGAACTCTTTTGCCAAACAAAACATATGGCTCACCATCTCATGGTCAAGGATAAAAAACTCACATGTATGTTTCATACTTAAAGATTAGAGTTTAATTTTCATATACCTTCAGTATAAAAGATTTTAAACTTTCAGCTAACTGAAAAACACGTTAGATATGACTATTAAAATAATAATTATAAAAGTCAGCAATATTATCATATCATTTATGATATCTACCATGGGATGACTGTAGAAAAATCCTTACACTCTATTCTAATAAATTAAATTATTAAGACTAAGACTACTCACCATGAAAATCTGGCTTAAGGAAGTTCAGTCCTCATCACTATCATACACAACCGCCATCCGCCGATGGGTGGTTATTTTCCTTGGAGAAGAGTCATCATCAGATTCAAATCCCTTCCTTTTGGCACTGCCTCTAAACTCCTTGCTCTTCTGCTTTGGTTCCTGCAAAAAAACATCAAAATTGTATTGAAACCACAGCACAGCAATCAATCATGGTATCATCCTTATTTTCCACCCATACTTTTGACACTCATAAAAGTACAACAATTAGGCCAGGAATCACTACAAGAAAACCATAAAAAAGGAAACAATGTTGGGTCCTTTGAAAATGTTTGGATTTCATCCACAATTGTGACAAAGAAGAGAGCAGGTCATATGCATTAAATTGCTCACAAATGATACATTCATCATAAGAACACCCCCCTACAAGATGTACAAGCACAAAGAGGACACATGTACAGTAGTCCTATAAAAATAAAAATAAAAAGCTTCACAGTACAAACCAGAACACAGAATGGAAACATTATAAATGGGGAAGATTAAAAAATCTAGCAAACTGCATGAACTAATCACATGTAATATACCTTATTAACACTTAACAGTAAGGAAGTGCTGATAAGAAGCAATCTGAAACTATTCAGAAATAACTATATGGACCTACCCACCAAAGATAAAGCTGACTAATTTTTTAAATAAAATAAGCAGTACCTCCTCTTCCCCATCATCTGATGCATCATTAACTTGTTCGGCTTCTTCATAGTGTTCTTCCTCTTCTTCCTCATCCTCATACTCTGGCTCAGTATCCTCATCCCTCTTACGTGAAGGAGGCCTCTCATCTTCCTCCTCCTCAGTTTCATACTCAGACTCCTCTCTCTCATCATCTGGGTAACCCATTGGGTTCCGAGAGGATTTAGCAGGTGGGAAGGAAGACTTACGAGGGATATCTTTAGGTCCCTGTGACTAAAATTCCAGAAAATAACCCTCGTCAATGTAAATGTAAAAACAATCAACGTATGTACAAACTTCTGGAGACAGAAATAGTACCTTTTTAGCATTCATAATTCGTTTCTCTGCTCGGGCTTCCACTTCCAAATCATCCTCAAAGCGGCGCTGAGAACGATGATTATCATAATAGTCTGCTTCATCCTCCTGAAGGAAAGAAACCCGGATAAATAATGGAACTGACATAGTGTGAAGTACACATACTTACAGAAAACTACAGTAGATACATAAGCAAAAAAGAAACAGACATCTAGGGAGGAAACAAATCCTAAAACCATACCTCATCCAAAGCATCCTCTAAAAACCCAGGAGAAAGTTGACGCCTCCTCTCCACAGCTGGAGTATACTTCCGATTCACCTTCTCACGCTTTCGGTTAAGAAGCACATTAGCACGGATATTTTGACTTTCAGCCTATTAAAAATATAGAGAAATTAAATAATGGTACCCAAGAGACAATACAAGCATATAACTTGAATTATTGATAATACCTTCTCTTTTTCTTCTTTTTCCCGCTCAGGATCAATGTCAGTAATGCAGTTTTTAACCTTAAAAGCCTTCTTATGCCTTGAGTCAACAAGGGCAGTCAGCAGCCGATGAGAATTTGATGACAAGGAAGATGGCATAAACCTCATTTTCCTTAATAACCTTCCTTGTGATTGGAGGATTCCCTGTAAGCATGAGAATAAAGAAAACCACTTCTTTAATAAAGAAATTTCTTGTAAACCTCATTGAGGGGAAACAGTAATGCATCAAGAAATCCATGGGAATAAAGAAATTCACCTTTCCATGTCTAAGGAAAAGATGTGCTTGATCATGCTGTGCATCTTGTACTGATATGTCAAGAACTTCATTCCCAATTAATAGCTGCAGGCTGCCATCAGACCATCTCACAAAGCGAGCGTTGCTTTCACACTACAGTAATACAAAATCTTTTTCGTAAGAGAATGTTATACTTCAATCTGATCATGAATGGCATTTTTTACTACAAAATAAGTGATGTAGCTCAATTTAAACTATTCTGGCCTAGAAGTTTGAAAAACAACTAGCAATAATAAGAACACATGCACCCATTTTGTCCACATTCTCACTCACATCCAGTAATGCAAAAGATAACAAATAGCACATTCACAATAAAAATTGTCTCCACCATCCCAACAGCAACAAATTACACACATTCAAAATAACTTGTCACAATTATTTTATGACATAATTAGAAGTGTAATGGTAGCAGAAAGGAACACAAAGACGGCAAGAAGAAGTTGCACACAAGAATATCAGAATCTCCTTCATCCCAATTCTTTAGAGTTAACGGAAATGGGTGACCATGGTGGAGTGCATAAGAAAGTACAATATTGTTACTTACAGATGTTGTGCCATCAGGATTTCTAGTAGTCCTCCAGCGTACAATATTGTTCTCCAAACGTATGCGTTTTCTGGTTCCAGATTCATCAGTTACAAAAGTATCCTCTTCCACATATGTTTTAGGATCAAAGGGTTTTGGATCAACACCCATAATATTGGAAACTTTAATCATGTTCATCTGCCATGAGAGAGAGATTAAAAATTTAAAATATGAGTAGTTGAATATTGAAATTCAACATATCTTACCAGAATGCACATCATTACAAAAGGCAACATTTGTTATCATAATCTGAGATTGTTCAATTCCCATCTAATTAGCAACATTTCACCAACATGACATTGGGCAGTTATCAAGAAAATGTCCTAAAAGATACACTTCCTCAAACATTTCAAAATCTGGACATTCACTCATACACACTACAGATGCCAACTTCTAAACCATAACGATGTGAACTATGCAAAAGGAGGTGAAATTAATTGTATTTTCCAGCCACCAAGTTAAAACTAATTTAAAACTAAAATATAAAATACATGCTTCTCACTCAAATAAATAAACTGATTAATTAGAGGCAGACCTTTTCTGGAAGAGCTGGAGGTGGTCGTAATGGAACCTCTAACTCTAAGGGGGGGCCAAGTGGCTTCTCCTTAGTTTTTATCTCGATATTTTCATCCTCTGATTCATACTGATTATCTTCATCAGCGAGTATATCTTCAGGTCTCAGGTTCTTTCCGTAACTTCCTTCCTCCTCCACAGCATATCTCTGAGGCAGGAAATCACTTGTCATTAATTCTTAAAAATTTGGGCAATTCACAGATAAATGAAAAATGGCACTATTGGAACCAGACACTCACATTCGAATCTTGTCTGATGTCCTGCTGAACTGCATACCCGATGTCCTCCTCTTCATCATCATCAAAATCACCAAATACATCACGAATTTCAGGGGCCGCATGCAAGTCACGAGTCTCATCTTTTTCATCCCTGGGTGACCCACTACATTTTGAAAAAAGGACAAGTTATCAGTCTCAATACACATGTTATAGTTTCTTCACTTACACCATCTAACAATATCATCCCACACATAATCAAACCCAAAATTTCTGGCAACAAAAGTATATCTCACAACAAGCCTCCACAATCAACTCTTAATCTGAAATCGTGTCATTCATAATTCAACGATACAATTTGAAGGCAATTTTGAAGGTAAAGAACTTGTGAACATTAACACATGCATGCAAGAGCATAAGAATTAAGAAAACATGAGAAATCAGCAAGAAAACAATAAAAACATCAAAACCATGTGTGAATTATCATTCAGATACCTGGGGCTTCTGGCTTCATCCACTTCTTCCCCGTCATCATGGTGAGCGTACTGATTTTCCTCGGACCTCTCCGATCCGCTCTCCACGACGTCGTCCCTCCGCTTGCTCGTGACGCCATGCTGGCTATACCCGCCGTCCTTGGCATCACTATCCGAGTCTCTTCCCTCGCTCTCCTCTTCCCTCTCCACAACCTCCACCTCCTGCGAGCTCTGCTCCCTCTCGCCCTCGCTCTCACGGTCGGGCTCACCGTCTCCGTCGCTCTCGATCTCCACCTCGCCCTGGCCCTCCACCTCGCCCTCCTGCTCCCCCACCCCCTCCCCCTCGTCCTGAAAAATTGAAAAGAAAAAAAAAAACACGAAAACTGTTAGGAAATGGTTCGGGATCCAAACGTGGCGTAAGGAAAAGGTTAGGGTTCGTGGAATTGGGGTGTACGGAGGGGTAATTGAGTTGCGGGTTTGATTCGTGCTCAGAATCAACGTCGAGCTCTTCCTCCTCCTCGGATTGGTCTCCGAAGAGGTTCTGCATCATCTGGTGCCGCTTCTCCTCGCCTCCCATGGCGGCTTCTTCGCTCTGGGAGTGAATCGGAGAAAGGAAAACCTAGATTGTTCTTCACTTCTTCAGAACCGTTTCAATTGGGAACCTGCGTTTGTTCTTTTCTGCTGTGTGCTCAGGAAACACACATGATGGGTCGCGTTTTCAATCTCAATAAATATAATGATTATTCTATGCCCCTATGTAAATTGGCATGGCTGGTTAGAAAACTTTATCTCTTACAGGTTTGGGTAGGATATTGAGAATTTTTTAACCTAAATCGATAAAAGAAAAAAAAAACTATTTGTAAAATCTTGAGTTTGGATTTTTTTTTATAAACATAATCCAAGAGTAAGAATGAGCATATGATGGGAGAACTAAACATGTCTCTCATATTGAGAAATGATTTTTGTGTGTCAAGTATAATCATTTTAAAATTGAAGGTTTAGTTTTTTTTCCTCTTTTACAAATTGTTCATGATTGGGCAACATCAATACTCAATCTAGATTCAGAAGTGAAAAGAGAAAAATTGAAAATTATAGGAATCATTTTTAGTCTTGATTTTTTTCCTTTGAACACAACTTCGTTTGCATAGGACAGTGTCAATGCCGACTTTCTGGTTCATTTGCAACTCTCTTGTTTGAGAATTCCATTCTTGGATTTCTTCCGTCCTTTGAACACAACTTCTTCATTTGCATAGGACGATATCAATGTCGACTTTCTCGTTTATTTGCAATTCTCTTGTTCGAGAATTCCATTGTTGGATCTCCTTCATCATTTGAACACAACTTCTTCGTTTGTGTGGGACGATGTCAATAAGGGTTTTGATGTACTTCATTGGATTTTGAAAGCAACAAATGTTGTGTGGGGGGGGGGGGGGATGTGTTTCGTTGGGGTTTGGGTGCATGTCATCGAGGTTCAGTAATGGTGGGGTAGGGGTACAATAGGGACTTTTTGGGATTTGGCATAAGTGCAAAAATGACAGCAATGTGGAGTTTGAATTTAGTAGGGTTGTTAATAAGCAAATGGACGGTTAGGGTGGCGAGAAGGAGGAGTTAGGCAAGGTCAACCCTAGGATAAGACTAATAATGTTCAAACTTTAGGTCCACCAATAAAAGGTTTTTTTTTGTTTGTCTTTATAAAACGAAAATGTCATGTAAATTGACAAAAAGGTTTACATATAACTTTCTTGTTTAAAGCAAAAAAAAAAAAAAAAATCCAAGTTTGCTTTAGGTCTTACTTATTGTTGGTTTGGCCAAAGGGGTTAAAGGTAAGGTGTGAAGGTGTAATTGTCATTGTGGTGGTTTCCATAATCTTTCATGCTTGCAATCAATGATGATGTGTTGCACTACAAGTGTGCAAGTGAAAAGGTAAATCAAGAAAAAAAGAGAAAAATAAAATGGAAAAAATCTTAACAAACAATTTAAAAATAAACAAATATAACAATCCAAAAAGACATTTCCATGGTGGAAGACATATTTAGGTCTCCCACCTTAGTATTTGTCTAAAAGTAAATAACTAATTTAATGCTCAAAATGTCCTTAGATTTAACGAAATAAATAAAAAAAGTCCAAAAACCATAATTCATATTAGGTCAGTTTGATCAAACTTATTTGTTGAAAATCACTTATTTTAATAAAATAAGCAATGTTATGTTTGTCTAAATTGCTTTTGCTTATTTAAAAAAAATAAATCATATCTGCTTATTTAAAAAAATTTTAAAAGTGCTTATTTTATTTATTTATAGTTTAAATAAACTAGCCCATTGTGTAAGACCCTAAAATCATTGACTATCATCACTTAAGTCACATGTTGCATATAACTTTCGATTAAAGTGATGGATTATATTTTTTAATTTTTTTTTAATTTTGTTAATTCTAATTATTAAAGTGACAGTGAATCACAATCCTAATGACTAAAATGATTATTTTACTAAATTTTATTATGATCCAATTTGGATTTAACTTAAAATCTACAATAAAAATGATTTTTTAGATTTGGACTTTATTTTAGAGGTTTGAATTGAATTTAGACCTTTTTATCCTAATTCACTATTGCAAGTAACTAGCATTGGACCGAATAATTCATTTTGTTACTTCTAAATTATGTTTGATAAAGTTCTATTATAATTCAATTGGGTTGGGTTATTGAATTAAATACTTAATAACATAAATATAAAAAATTATAAATAAAATAATTGAAACAAAATAAATATTTTATTTCCAAAGTTTGATTGCATTTATGTTTTTCCTTATATTGTAATTGTGTCAATTGGTTCCCTAAGTATCCTTCCATTTGCAACCAAGCCTCCCCTTAGTCATCTATTAAATATTTATGGATAAATTATCACTTTTATCTCCAAATATGCAATGCAATGACAATTTAATCCCGGAAAGAATTACAATTCTAACTTAGTCATTAAATGTGTAAAAAGTGCTACAATCACATATTGTCACACAACTTAATGTCAAATTGGTCCTAAAAAGTTATAACTTAAAGTTAATTTGATCCTTGAACATTATAATTTAATGACATAATGGTCTTATGAAACTTAATAGATGATGTAATTGTCACACATTTCCTAAACTAAATTTAAATTTGTATTCTTTTAAGGACTATATCATCACCACTTTACACTATTAGGAATGAAAGTGGTTATTTATTCAATGTTTAATGAATTTTTTTGACATGACATTAATTGATGATGCCGACATGATGTCATGTTGACATGGTAGGTGACTTGGTATGCTTATATGACCCCTAATTTGGCTTAACGTTATAGACAAAAATGATGGAAAAAATTACAAAGTGTTTAAGTTGAATTTGAATTCATGTCCCACCACTCTAATAGTTTTCATTAAATCATTACCATAACATCATCCTTATCAAATATGAAACTTATATAATAGAGTAAATTACACTAATATCGCTTGAGGTTTTTTTTTCTTTTCAAAATGCACACAATACCCTTCCTTTTTTCTATCCATGTAATAACCCCCTTAATTATTTAAACATAATTATACTAACATCTCTAATTGAGTAAAAAACATTACATTGTATACCCCTATAAAGGAGTTTGTTTTAAAGGTTAAAAAAACACATGGGTATCATTTGCTGTCTTGACAAATCTAAGGAATGTAACTATTATTTACTCTATATTATATATAAATTAAAAGGTAGACCAAAATTTACTATTATACTTATTAATAAATTAAAATAATGTAAAATGCAAATATATTTATTATTAATTAAATATGTCATTATTATTATTATTATATATAGTAAATTTTTATTGTGTACTATATTTCATTTAATGATATATTTACTACATTCGTTTATATATAATTATTGTATTCATTTAATGACATATTTTGTGTTAAGTACAAATAATAATACATTTATTACACATATATTTAATAATATATACTTCACATTTATTATAATAAAATATAAATATTCTTTCAACTAATTGATATCTTATAAGAAAAATAATTAATTTAGCTAATCGTTAAATGTATCAATTGTTTATATTACTCTTCCAAAATTACCATTTATTTCTCTTTTCCCTTAATTGTTTCTCACCAAGGATAGAAAGAATATTGTAATTAATTAAGAGTATTATAAGATTAAAAAAATGGATACATCAGACTTTAAGAAGATGATCTTATAAAAATGAATAAATAATAAAGTGAAAAGAGTCTTATATATAGGGTAAGAGGTAGTATATATTATTAATAAATATAAATGATATTATTTTATATATTTAATTATTAATAAGTACAAAGTGTATATAATAGTCACAATTTTATTAGTAATTTTGATTTCCTTTTGTTATACATTCATCACTATTACCAATAGTGGAGTTGTTGTTGTTAAATGAAGAGTGGTGAAGGATAAACAACAATGTTTGAATCCTTCTTCTATTCACTTTAAGAAATTATTCATTATTTTTTGTCTATCATGTCAAAGGACCTCTTAGTCATCATGTCAACATCACATTAACAATAAGTGTCACATCAATATATGTGTCAATTAACCACATTAGTTACCACATCACTTGTCACGACAACATGACATTAGGGTAAGGAGACCAAAAATTTAATTGAGCCAAAAATAGATAAATATTTGTTACTATAGATAAATAAATTGAAGATTATGTGTCATCAAAATTATATTTTTATATTTTAAATTTAAGTTAGTAGAGTCCAATGAAAATTTTTAGCCTAAAATACACTCTTAGTGTTTTATAATTTAGATTATATTTAGTTTGATCCTTTATATTTTGAAAAGTTCAAACAGACCTTTATGTTTTTAAAGTGAATCAAAATGGTCATTCTAGAACAATGATCCTTTTCGATTTTAAGACAATTTCAAATCATTTTTTTGGCTAATTTGAGATGTGAAACTTACCTCTTGCATGATTTGAGTAGGGTTTTGGGAATTTGTTAATCTAAATCGATAAAAAAAAATTCCTATTTGTAAAATCTAGAGTTTTGATATTTTTAACATAACCTAAGAGTAAGAATGAGGATATGAGATGTCCGCCATAATAAGAAATAATTTTCATTTGTTAGGTATAATCATTTTAAAATTAAAATGATTTACTTTTTGTTTTTTTTTCTTTCCTTTTTTCCCAATTCGTCCATGATTGGACAACACAAATACTCAACCTTACTTGTTTGCTTTCAAAATTTTAGATCTAGAATAAAAAAGTAAAAAGGGAAAATTTGAAAACTATAGGAACCAATTTCAAAGTCGATGTGATGACTCGTTATCGCCACATGACACTTTTCATAGCTAAATTAATGTTAATTTTAATTAAAATCTTAATAAGTTTCCAAACTAATTGTCGACAGCAAAAACTTACAACTTAAAAATTTAAAGTAAGAGAACATATACTGAATCACATGCATAATATAATCAACATAAAACATAAGTATTTTGCCTTATGACACTACAACCCATAAAGTCAATGTATCTCAAAAGATGACATACATAATAGTACGGAATGACCCATAAATAGTACATCAAAAGGAGGAGGGAAATATAATGCATAGACTCACTCCCTAGCTGGCCAAGACACATCTATTACTCTTATGGACAACAAAAACAAACATAACATTCAGATCCAATTGAAGTTGTCATATTTGTTACTCATCAAATTCAGTGGTCATACCAGTATGGGATGAAGTCTTCCACGCTTTCGTTGTGTTATACAGCAGTATCTAAAAATCTAATGTACAATTTCACTAGGAACCGGTGTACCTCCGATATCTGCTCCTGCAACATAGACATCATGATCATCACAACCAAACGCAAACAATGTAAGGGTAAGCTCACAAAATTAAGAAAACATACATTTAATAATTCACACATTTAAAATATGAACCCTTGACATTCAATAAAGATAGTAGACATAATTATAAGTAGACATGTCTACAATAACAATCATGTCATATATGTAGACTCGACTCCATGGAGATCTCCAACATGCTAAGCGATCGGTCTGACGTGTCCCTTAAGTATGGTACAATGACAACAACAACAACAACGGATCATGTGGATCCACAAAATGACATGTGTCCAAGAAAGCCATTGGGGCGACACTAGATATGATCTTGGGGCAAATGTGGCTTCGTTAGGATATACGTATGTGGGTGGTTGCCACCACAACACGGGGTGTGCAATGGCCCTAGCGTTATGTGGACTGACACATTTGTATATCCTCAAGGATACCTACCTTCACTAGCCTTCCCAATGCTTATTAGGCATTCCTCAACGACTCATGCATGTTACTCAACAACATATTTAACATCATTGCTTAGATTTCCCGTTATGTGGATTAAACATATTCAAAGATATGTCTGCCACCTCTCATGAACTAGGTCTCTCCTCGAGATACTAAGCAAAAATATCATCTTATTCTCATGGTCTTATATAACGAAAATCCCTTAGAATTTGTTTTTCAACAATTATCTTTCTTACACATTTTGACGTTACTAACTACATCAAATAGCTTGTGTGGTTATAATTTCTCTAAAAACACCATAATCACCAAGGGTATTAAATGCCAAAATTATTGTAACTATTTACTTCAACTAAGAATATAAAATATTACATACTAAAGTCTAAAAGTAATTTCACTAAATAATTTTCTAAATAAATTTTAAGATCTCTTCTAATAAAATTATTTTTTCTACTCTAATTCTTTGTAATAGTAATTAATAGTTAACTCCATTTTCAGGTTAACATCACATGCCTACAATTATTATTAATTCGAACTCCCAAAATCCCAACTATTTTTCTAACTTCTCACATTAATTCCTTTTTCCTTTCCTATAAGTATTGATATCTATCTAATATTGACAAATTTAACTAATGTCTTCCCAATTCAGTATACGTGGTTCTTTAAGGACATAAAAATGCATGAATAACCTTTTTCTTTCTGTCATTAAAATGCAAGTCTAGTACCTTGGTAAGTTCATAATTTCCATTTTTTTTTCAATGACTCATAAAAAGACATTTATAAGTAAACTACATATAGCTACCTATGGGTTTCGATTCATATAAAGACTGCTATTAGGACTTTTAGATTGTTCTAATACCTGAAACCTTATTTCCTATTGTTAAGGTTTTGTACTATTGTTATTGAGAAATTAAATTTTTCAGCTTACAGAGTACCTAAACTAGTTCCTAGTGTCATTTTTCATTTTGGTCCAAAAGGGGTTCTAGATACTACTTTGCTTACAATAATAAGACCTAACAATGCAATGTATTATCTCTAGCTTGCAGATACAACAACAACAAAAACAAAACTCAACTTGTAAAGACACATATGTGTAGGGATGGCAATTAAAATCACAGCCACAGGGACTGACCCACACCTACCCTAAGTTTGACGGGGGAAAATCAAGTTGATCGGGTTCGAGTTTGGAATTTTCCCAATTGAGATAGTTGGGGATGAGGGTGGGATTGGGTATTGTGATCCCCGCCTAGCACCCGCCCCGGTACTAATAATAGTAATATAACTTATATAATTGAGATATATAATATATAACTAAATTAGACACTATAAAAAAAGAATTAAAAAAATAACATAAATAAACCCTAAACCTAAATCCCAACAAATATAAGCTAATTTTTAGCATTATTGCATAGCAACCTCTCTTCTCACTTCTTACTAGCCCCCGCCTCTCACTCTCACTTTCACCACAAAGTACGAACTGCACACAACTTTTGTTTCCTTTGTCGGTGTTGTTTATTGTGCTCTGGTGGCCTTTACACAACTCGTGTGCAATGGGGTCCTTCATCTTGTGTTCTCACTTCTCCATTCATCGTTGATGCCTTCTCACAACCTTTGTTGCATCGTTGTTCTCCTCATCGTGTTGTTTTGTTGTCTTTTTTCCTTGGACGCGCCGTTGTCTCCTCGCAATTCTTTGCGTGTCATTTATCTCATTCTCAATCATGAGCTATGCATGTCAAGTGAGTGTCCTCAGTTGAGCTCTATTTTTAATTTATATTTACTTCTATTTGTGTTCCATTTTTGTTGCTTAAAATAAGAGCTTTAACCATTCAACATGTTTTTCCATATACTAACATCTTTTCCATTTTTGTTTTGATAGTTTCTTCAGTTTTGTCTCACCTTTTCTCACACAGATTTAGTTTTTGGAGGTTAGGTATAACACTTATTTAGTTATTATTGGGAATTGCATGGTGTTTTTCAGTTTTTGAGTTAGGTGAAGTTGACAAAAAATTATTGTTTTTTTTTATTCAAATGAAGGATGGTGTAAGTGGGGACTAAAAGCTACTAGAATTGAAAGATATTAAAGTAACAAGCAACTAGGCAAGACCAAACAACAATGAAGGACATATTAAGGTGTTGTGGCTTTGTAATGTGCTCTATATTGTTTGATAAATATATTTCATTTTGCTTCATCATTTCTATTGGATTACTATTTGTTGTTTAATTTGGAAGTTGAAACTGTACCATAATTATAAGGGTGTGCTTTATGCAGATATTTCATTATGCTTGAATCATAAATGATTTTTTTTTCTTTTATAGGAAAGCAATGGCAGATATAGGCATTTCACAAGAGAGTACACATTAACCAATTCTAGATGAAAGTGTTGACCTTCCACCTATTGATACTCCTATATCAAGTGAACAACCACAAACCCAACAAGATGAGACTGCTAATAACATGGAGGTAGAGAAGAAAACACAAAAATGAGGAAGTAAACTGAAAAGTGAGGTTTGGAAGAATTTTGAAAATCTAAATGTCAATGTAGAAGACAAGGCCTAATGTAAATACTATAAGAAATATTTGGATGGAAAATTGAAAAATGGAGCAAAGCACTTGTAGCAACATAAGGCAGGTTGTATGCATTACTCCTAAGGTCACTTAAGGTAAAGAAGAGTTAAGCATGGGAATCTATGATCCATAAAATGCAAGGAGGTTGGTTGCTATTGCAATTATTGTGCATGAGTATCCACTACCGATTATGGATCAAGTTGCTTTTAATAGATTTGTAGCTGCTCTCGTACTGGCATTTCAAATCCCTTCTAGAAACACGATGAAGAAAGAAATTTTCAAAAATCTATAACAAAGAGAGAGTGGTAGCTTTAAAATTATTGGATATTCTTGATGGAAGAGTGACCATTACATCAGACATGTGGACTTCAAGCAGCCAAAAGAGGTGGTATATGGTTGCCACTGGACATTATATTGATGGCTCTTAGAACTTGCAAAGTCAAATTTTGGGGGTAAGATAACTTTCTTAAACATATTTTATGTTATATATTATTCGGTTTGTAAAATTTCTGCCATTTTGGTTGTTTGTATGATAAGATAATTAAATGTCCACTATATTATTTGGTTTGAAATTTTTTTGCAATTTGGGTTGTTTGTATGTTAAGATAATTAAATGCCCACTATGTTATTTGATTTGTAAAATTTATGCAATTTGGGTTGTTCATATGTTAAATTTTTTGTAATTTGGGTTGTTTTTATGATAAAATTTATGCAATTTGATTTTTTAGGTTCATTTATGTTCTCGCTCCTCACTCAAGTGATAGATTGTGTAATGCATTAGTTGATTGTTTAATGGACTGGAACATTGACACAAAGTTGTCCACCATCACCCTAGATAATTGTAGCACAAATGACATAATGATTAACAAAATTAAGGATGAATTGCAACTAGGCAATTTATTAAGGTGTAGGTATTTATTGCATATGTGGTATTTTGAACACATCTTAAATTTGACAGTAAAAGATGGGTTAGAAATGGTCAAAGAAGGGGTAGAAAAAATTCAGGATAGTGTGGCTTATTGGACAACAACACCAAAAATAAAAGAAGACTTTGAAGAAACTGCTAAATTATTGTTGATCCATTGCGCTAGGAATTTGGTTATAGATTGTCCCACTAGGTGAAATTTGACTTACAAAATGTTGAAAATTGTCATAACATATGAGGGTGTTGTCAAACCCTAATTTCATCCAAGTATAATGGTTTTATCATTGCCAGAGGTAAAAAAATATATAATATATGTGTATATATATACATATATATGTTGAAAGATAAGAGGTATAGGGGCAGTGAGAACGAAGAGACAAAGAAGTCAGCAAAAGAAAAAAAACATAGAGATAGAGATAGAAAAAAATGGAACACAGTAAATTAAGAACAAAGTAAGTTACGGAAAAGGAAAAGGGGAACCAATCGAATTGCGGCGTTTGGCACCGGTTACAGCGCAAGGCCAAAGAGTCACTTAGGTTTTGATGGTTGTTTGTTAGATCCAGAAACAAAGCCACAAGAAAGGGCAAAATGGTCTTTCATGAAGATTTCTGACCCTAAATTCGCTCAGGCTAGCATCCAACTCGCCTGGGCTAAGATGTGACTTCATCCCTAAGCAAGTAGCTCGCCTGGGCGAGTAGATACCTTCACCATTAAACTACAATTCGCCTGGGTGAATTCCCCTGTACTCAATGGTTGTTTTCTATAAATAGCCATGCATGGTTGAAGAGAAAAAAGGTCCAACAGCCTAAAAACCAGAGAGCAAGCGTAGAAGAAGAAGGAGAAAAGGAAAAATGGAGTCGAGGCACTGGAGAATTGTGACCCTTATGTGTCCCTTTTGATATTATGTGTGTATTAATCTTTTCTACTCATTATTGGTAATTTCATTCTACTCGTAATGCTTGATTCTATTTGATCACTAGAGTCATGAAATTAGATTTTAGGTGAGATTGGAAAGTAATCTTAGAATTTGGACCGAATGATTTTACTCTTCACATTACGTTGCTGGGAATAGAGCATAACATTTTGATTGCAAAAAGCACGAGAATATAATTATAATATTGGGGTATTTATTGCATATGCGAGGGATCGATATTTAGTAAATATTCTTTGTTCCAAGTGCGAGGAATCGACTTGGGATAACTATGTGTGCATCAGTAATGTTAGAAAATGATTTATATATGTTAATCTTATTAGGATATTAAGGGTATGAACGATGAAATCCAATCCTATGTTTTCTTAAATTAATTTAAGTCATTTCTGTAATTTACGTATTTTCGATGCACTAAATTTTGTTATTTTGTATTTTCTGTTATTTTCGTTGTTCCCGTAATTCTGTTATTTTTACTATTCTTTTGCTTTAAGTTGTCTTTAGTTAATCAAACCAAAACCAATGACATTCGATTAAATTTGTACATAACTATTATTCAATGTTGCGACTGAATTGTTTTCTGCTACTAAACATCCAACTACCAATGTATTTCCCTAAAATTTGTGAGATGAAGTTGGCATTACAACAATGGAGTACATATGCTAATGAGTTGATTCAGAAAATGGCAAAAAGTATGTTGAGCAAGTTTGATAAATATTAGGGTGTGGTTCATGAAATTATGAGTGTTGTTACTATTTTGGATCTTAGATACAAAATGGAATTTTTGGAATTCTATTATGAAAAGCTATATGATTATGAATTTTTTTTCTCAAATTAAGAATATCCAACAATTGTGCACTAATTTAGTTTCTGATTATCAAATGAAGATGCATAAAGGAGGTTTTACCAAGAACATCTTTTTTGGATATTTTGTGGTGGTGAAAGCTGAATGTTGCCAAGAACCCAACACTTCAATCAATTGTGAAGGATATATTGGTTATTCGTGTCTCAACCATAGCTTATAAGTCCACTTTTAGCACTAGTGATCATATATTAAGCCCTCATCGTAGTCGATTCCATTGGACTACTTTAGAGGCTTTGATGTGTACTAGAACTTGATTATGGAGTGTTGAAAAGCGTGGAAATATTTGAAATGTTTCTTTTGAATATCTTATTTAATGGCTATATTTTTTTATGTTAACAACTATTTTTTTGTGTTCCATTTGATATTTATAGGCTATGTGGAATCTAAAGTAGTCACTGAATTTGAATTTGCTAGTTTGATGAATGAAATTGGTTCAAATGATGAAGGTATATTTTCTAAATCTAAATTTGCTAGTTTAGTAAATCTTGTCATGTTTACTCCATTTGATATATTTTATTTATTCCATTTTGATGCAGGTGAAATGGTGAGTGTCATTACTTTGTGTCGCAATTTGAGGATGATCCTTAGGAGTAAATGTTGTGATTCTGTGACATTTTACTAGATTGGAAATTTGGAACTTGTTTACTTTTTGTTATGTTTTTTTAATGGATTCCAAGTTGGAATATATTCCTTTTTATTATGCATTTGAACTTTGTAGGAGTGAATGTTGGTAATTGGTACCCAAAACATTTTATTTTTGTGTTTTGTTGGTTTGACACAATGGCAATACTTTATATTTATTATTAACAATACTTTCTATTTGTTATGGAAGATGGAATCGTGACAATACTTCTAGTTTATTATGAATGCTTGTTTTATATTTGGAATTAAATCTTCCTTTAGAGGAGTCTCTATTTTGATGTCTGAATTTCGAATTTTTGATAATTAGCAACTTGGTTTTGAGATCTGGCCAATTTTTCTTTGTATATATTTATTTATTTTTGTCTTGAGAGGGTAGGTACTTTTGTAGTTCATATGAAGATGAATTTGAATGTTTTGAATTATTTGTTTATTATCAATTCATTGTAATAGGGTTAGGGATAGGGTCGGGGCGGGGAAACTCGACACCCAACCGAGGGTGGGGCTAGGTCTGAATTTTTAACCCCCAACCAGGATCAGGGGGCGAGGATGGTTTGGGATGTCGGGGGTAGGGAGTAGGGAGGCTAAACTACCCCCGCCCCATTGCCTTACCTACATATATGTAAATACACATCAGGGCAGTCCATCCTTCTTGTGGAACTTGAGAATCAGAGAAAGATTGAACAAAATATCATTATAGGTACATTCAATACTCTATTCAAGAAATCATATCTCAAATAACATCACATAAGGTATATGCTTCTCACACCATATAGCAGTTGTAACATTCTTTATAATCAAAAACTAGTAATAAACCAAGTAACAAGAACTTTGTTTCCTCTTGATTCACAAGCAAGTCTCTTATCCTAGGTTACGAGGATTTATCCCTAACCAGTTCAACCACTTAATCCAAGCCTAAATTAAATTACTAAGCAAAAATTAACATAAGGCTGTCATTATGTGATTAAGCAACATATACACCAATTAATCATGAACAAAAATGATTATTAAGCATGAACGTAAATTAAGCGCAGAGACAATTAATCAAGCATGGATTAATAGCAACAAATACAGAGTAATTGGTAAAGAGGAAAAACTGATCATAATTCAATAGTAATAACAAAACCTCCAAGAGAGCTGTGCTTGATCCTCAAGAGAAAACAATGTTGGAGACTTAGCCTTCCATTAATTAGTAGAAAACGAAATTGTAGATTGAAGCAAAAACGAAATTCCAGAAAATGAATTTTATTCTATGTGAACAGTGTGCATGAACAGTAATAAAAACTGGAATTGCAAAACCCTAGAATTATTCTCCTCTCCAAAAACCTCCCTAAACTAAAACCCTGGTGCTGTTATATAGGTCCTCAGCCCCAAAGCTTACAAATCTGTTTTAAGTCCAAGCCCATAAATAAAATAAAATATGGACAAGATAAGATAAGATTGGATGAAATAAAATCTAATAAAATAAAATTGTCTGCTCTCTTCAAGTCCAAGCCCAATTCCGGATTCAAGCCCAATTGCTTATAATTCTCCTGAAATTAAATTAAAAACACAAAATTAGTCAAGTAGGCCCAAATGATAAAACTGCATAATTAATTTGACAATTAAGGCTAATCAGTAATTAAAATGGTGACAAAAAGGGTTAAGAAATAGGAGAAAATAATGACACATCAAATCCCCCCACACTTAGCCTTTTGCACTCCTGGGCAAAATCAAAAAGCAAAGCAAGGAACAAATCCAAAGACGTTAAAGAGAAACAAACAAACACAAAAAAAATTACATATTTCTCAATGAATCTCAAGGAATGAAAGGAATAGGCAACATCCAACACGTAGAAAGTTAAAGAATCAAGACAGTCATGAAAATCATCCAAGCATCTCAAACATGGCAAGATAGTCAATCAGCTCAAGAATGAAAAGTGATAAAGCCTCATAAGATATGCACTCTATCTCTCAAGTGTCTAGGCTACTGTTTACTCTCAGAGCACCCATGAAAACAAACACCACATAGACTTGGCAAGACTCTAAAATTGACAACCACATCACAAACACATGCATATGAGGATCAAAAGGTCTTTTAAGGTTGTAATGGGGTCAAGGACAAGGTAGAGGAAAGTATGGGATAAGTAGCTAAAACCCAAAGGAATAGACGAGCAATGGGGAATAAGTGAGAACAATGAAAAAGTAGTAAACCCCAAAACCAAAATTAAAAATTAAGCATAAAAAGTAAACCCAAAACAAAGTCAACCAAGTCCTCAAACCAATCCAAGTCTTCAAACCAAGACCTCATGTATTCAACTTCATTCTTTTTCTGTTTTTTTTTCTTTTTTTCATTTTTTTTCATCTTTTTTCTTCTTCTTCTTTTTTTCGTTTTTTTTAACGTGAATAGTAGCAATTGAAAGCAATTGAAAAATAAAGCAACAATTAGGCAATATATGTATATACATCAAGCATGGCCAAAATACATCATCAAGCATGGCCAACAAAAACATATCATCCAATGAAACATACCCATTCACACTTATTTCCAAAACAATTCCAAAGCTCCAAAATTCCTTAAGTAGGGTGAGATCATGGTTTTTCACTTAAGGCTTGTAATGAGCTTCAAAACAAAGAAAGGGGAACATAGGCTCAAAGGGGCTATCAAAGGAATTAATTCAAGGTAGGCTCATTTGGCTAGAGGCTTATAAGAACAAAATTCCTAAATCATCTCCCAACATGCATGTGAAGCAAGAAGTATCAACAAGAGTCAAGCCAAGGCTATTGTGCAAGCAATCAATGGGGCAAAACACATCGAATAAAATAGATGATGATGGCTCAAATTGTCACCAAGGGTAAATCTATCACTTTCAATTCGAACTTTCAAAAGTAACTTGACATGTAGAGAAAAACAAGGCTTTCAATTCACAAAATGCCAATAAACTCTTATTTCAAAAACAATTACCCATTACCTGTACATAACCTATAATTCAAAGAGAAACATGCAATGTTGTACACAAAACATAAAACCAAAATAACAAAATTAACCTAGAAAACCTAACAAAATTAAACTATAAAACCCAACAAAATTAAAGAACAATATCCCCCCCACACTTAAACAACACATTGTCCTCAATGTAGCACAATCACAAGATCAAGAGCAATAAAAACAATCAATAAATTTGGACAAGTGCAATAAAAGAAAAGAAGGAGACAGAAAAAGAAAACTCCCTAAGTCATGGTGGAAGAGAAGTAGGGTGAAGTAAAAAGGTCTCTTCCACCACTGCATCCACTAAGCAGGGATTTGTGAGGATTGGTTTCAGCTGGTGTCCATTGACCTTGAAGCTCTTATCTGTAGATTCACTTTTGATCTCAACTGTACCATAAGGAAAAACATTAGTCACCACAAAAGGACCAATCCACTTTGACCTCAACTTACCACTCATGAGTCCGAGCCTAGAGTTATACAATAAAACTTTCTGTCCAACCACGAAGTCCTTCTTAGCTATCAAGCTGTCATGGAACTTCTTGGTCTTCTCCTTGTAGAATTTGGAATTCTCATAGGCTTCTAACCGGATCTCATCTAGCTCACATAGTTGCAACTTCCTTTCCTCTCCAGCCTGATCAATAGAGAAGTTGCAGGTCTTTACAGCCCAGTAGGCTTTGTGCTCTATCTCTACAAGAAGATGACATGCCTTGCCAAAGACAACCCGATAAGGAGACATTCCTATGGATGCTTTGTAGGCAGTCCTATGCGCCCAAAGAGCATCATCTAGCCTGGTGCTCCAATCCTTTCTGTTCGGCTACACAATCTTCTCCAAGATCCTTTTTATCTCCATGTTTGAAATCTCAGCCTGCCCATTAGTTTGGGGGTGGTATGGTGTGGAAATTTTGTGCACGACCCCATACTTTTTGAGCAAGGCATACATGGATCTGTTACAAAAATGGGTGCCTTGATCACTAATGATGGCTCTAGGGACTCCAAACCTGCAAAACAAATTAGATCTAACAAAATCCACAACGACCTTAGCATCATTTGTTCTGGTGGGTTTGGCTTCCACCCATTTTGAAACATAATCAACATCAAGGAGAATATAAACAAAACCGAAAGAGATAGGGAAAGGCCCCATAAAATCTATACCCCAGACATCAATCACCTCACAGAATAACATGGGTTGTTGAGGCATTTGTTGTCTCCATGAAGGTGAGCCACCTGCTCTCTGACAAGGCTTACAAGTGCTACAGATTCTCCACGCATCCTTGAAGATAGTGGGCCAATAGAAATCGCAGTCAAGCACCCTGCGAGCTGTCCTCTGTATGCCAAGATGGCCACCTAGTGCGGAAGAATGACAGAATTGCAGGATTGAGTCAATCTTATGGTCTGGAATGCATCTCCTAATAACCTGGTCACCGCACAACTTCCACAAATCGGGGTCATCCCAAATATAATGCTTAGCATCGCTCTTAATTTTATCATTTTGAGCTTTAGATGCTAAGGGAGGAAAAATAGAAGCAACCAAATAATTCACAATATTAGCAAACCCGGGAGTGGGGAAGGAATCAGAAATACTATACAGAATGTACAAATGGTCATCCGGAAAATCATCCCGAATGGGTGAGTCCTCAAACACATGCTCAATCCTACTCAGATGGTCAGCCACGAGTTTCTGCGCACCACTCCGATCATGGATCTCCAAGTCAAACTCTTAGAGCCAAAGCATCCACCTGATCAATCTAGGCTTTGATTCAGCCTTCTTCAATAGGTACTTTAGAGTTGCATGGTCAGTATAAACAATAACACGAGTACCAAGCAAATATGAACGAAATTTTTCAAGAGTAAAAAATATCGCTAATAACTCTTTCTCTGTGGTAGTGTAATTTTCTTGAGCAGCATCCAAAGTTCTGGAAGCGTAGTAGATCACCCGAGGCAGCTTATCAATCTTTTGAGCAAGGACAACCCCCAATGCGTAATTGGATGCATCACACATTAGCTCAAATGGGGCTGTCCAATCAGGTGCCTAAATGATAGGGGTGGTAGTCACCGCACGCTTGAGGCAATCAAAAGCCTCTTTGCATTGGTCATCAAAATCAAACTCCACCTCCTTTTGCAGTAGATTGGATAGTGGAAAGGCCACTTTGCTAAAATCCTTGATAAAGCGCCTATAAAATCCTACATGACCAAGAAAAGAATGAACCTCTCGCACGCAAGAGGGGTAAGGCAATTATGAAATAACATCTATTTTTGCAGGGTCTACCTCTATGCCCCTATTCGAAATGATATGCCCAAAAACTATACCTTGTTCTACCATGAAGTGACATTTTTCAAAATTCAGCACAAGGTTAGTTTCAATGCATCTATTAAGAACTCTATCCAGACTATCCTAACATGCATCAAAAGAGGATCGATAAATAGTAAAATCATCCATAAACACCTATATGTAAGTCTCTAAAAAATCACTGAAAATGCTAAGCATACATCGCTGGAAGGTACTAGAGGCGTTGCATAGGCCAAAGGGATTCCTCCTATAGGAAAAAGTGCCAAAGGGACAGGTGAATATGGTCTTTTCTTGATCCTCAGGAGCAATATGAATTTGTAAATAACTAGAAAACCATCAAGAAAACAGTAATGAGACTTACCTGCCAAGCGCTCAAGCATTTGATCAATGAAAGGCAGGGGAAAATGATATTTTCTGGTTACCTGATTCAGCCTCCTATAATCAATGCAGAATCGCTAGCTGTTCTGCACTCTTGTGGGGATAAGCTCATCCTTTTCATTCTTGATCACTGTAAGGCCTGTCTTCTTAGGAACCACTTGGAATAGACTCACCCACTGGCTGTCAGAAATGGGGTAGATGATTCCAGCTTGTAAGAGCTTGGCCACTTCCTTTTTCACCACATCTAGAATGACAGGGTTGAGTCGCCGCTGTGGCTGCCTCACTGGCTTAGCTCCATCCTCTAAAAGTATCCTATGCATGCAGGTAGATGGGCTAATACCAGGAATATATGCTAAAGTTCATCCAATGGCTTTCTTGTGCTTCTTGAGAGCTAGCAACAACTTCTCCTCTTGCTCAGCAGTAAGAAAGACAGAGTTGATCACTGGAAATTTTTCCTTGTCCTCCAAGTAAGCATATTTTAGGGTTGTTGGTAAGGGCTTCAACTCTGGTGTGGGTGGTGGCTGAACAGTGGGAGGAACCAGGGTAGGAGAAGAAGAAGGTTCCTTAGCCTGTACCTCATAAAGCAAGTCAGAAGTATATGTACTTCTTGAAACATGGTGTCGCAACCTAACCTTCGACAGGAGGGCGACGCGTGACTCGCGGGTGCGTGTTTTAATAAAGGAATACGTGCGGAGTCGCCACCAACGTTTATTTGAGGAAAACATCGGAAAAACCAGAAAAGACCTAATCTACGAACTCTAAGTGAAAGGTTCGGGAGTTGTATTTACGCACGGGGAAGGTATTTGCACCCCACGCGTCCGTCACAAGAGACGACAGCCTTTAATCAAATGTGCAAATATGACTTCAATTTATATTATTTTCCCTTTTTATGTTCTTATGTCTTTTTATGCCTTTTATGTTTTTATCTTTTTATGGTCGACAAGGGCGTTTCCCTTTGCTCCTACGTATTCCTCAATTGTGATAAGGAAATCAGACCTACGTAGTTCTTTGTGAACAAAGCGTTTTGGTTAAGTTATTTTTTATTCTTTTTTGCAAGATATGTTTTTATTGAATGAAAGGTCATTTAAGGCGTTGGACCATTAGACAATCTTTCGATTCTTTTGAAACGTGAGAAAACATTAAGGCATTGGACCATTAATGATTTCTTTATTTTTGAAAGAGCTAATAAAGTTACATATTGATTTTAGGCCTTTTAGAAATCTACCCTTAACCAATAAAAGCGGAAAAGACCATTTCAAGGCGTTGGACCTTTGAAAATGGCTTTTTTAGGCGCTGACAAAAAGTTTGGTTTATGATTTTAGCCTTAGTTTCACTTTGGTTATTAATTGATTCAATCAAGAAAGAGAAATCCCAAAGAGAAACGTCCCATTGATTTTTTTTGGTTTATTTTACTAAAAGATATTTTTGATTATTATATTATTATTTTACCTCTTTTTGGTTTCCAACATGGTTACGGCATGACCGAACGGTCGGATTTCATTTTAACAGAAATTAACGGATGTTACAATTCAAATGATCGGTGGAAATTTATTTTAGTTTTTGATTAGGCGAGAAAATGACTTAAGTAAATGACTAAAGCACGTTAAAAGGGGGTACGGAAAGTAAATGGAATCAAAATAAAAGCACGCGAAACAGATGAGGACCACCAAGGGTACATAGAATGAATTGAAAAGTTCGATTTCGGGAACTTACTGGTTGAAGACCGAAGAACGAACGAAGAACGTTGAAGAACGGTTGAAAATCTTGGCGAAATCACCCACAGAAACGTTACGAAAGCGCCTCGGCTTGGATTTTCTTCACGGAAACAATTTTTTTCACTAATTTCAAGTGATCTCGAATTACCAGGAGGGCTCACCTTTTTCTCCTTCACTCCTCCCCTTATTTATAGGAAAACAGGGGAGGAGCTTGCCACCCAGCTCGCCCAGGCGAGCTAGGTTGCTTCCTCCAAAAGCAACCACCTTCTGGAGGAACATCCTGGAAGGCCCAAGTGGGTCTGGTTGTTTTTTGCACCCCCATTTTTACTAAATACACCCCTGCCTTTTTTGGTGATTCTTTTTCCGTAAAGTTACAGAAACTTACGAATTTTGTAACGATACTTGCTTTCTTTCCATAATGTTGCGGAACCTTGCGGATTACATAATCATCCCTTTTTTGACTTCCGGAATGTTACGGAATCTCACGAATTGTGCAACGATGCTTTCTTTTGATTTCCGGCATGTCACGGAACTTCATGGAATGTGCATCAATGCTTTCTTTTGATTTCCGGCATGTCACGGAACTTCACGAGTTGCCTAACGATGGGTACCAAGCACCTCGAAGTGATCAAACAAAAGTTGCATACCACCAAACAATGGTCCCCAGACGAAATTAGGGTATGACAGTTGCCCCTCTTTACTTGTCTTTTATTGGAGATAAAAGGGAAGTAAAGATAAGACACTAATTTCGTTCCTCTCGGTTGATGAAAGTCGCGGGTTACCATAAGATATCTTCACATGAAATTGACTCGCTGTCCCTGGATGACAAAGGCGCGGAATTCGTCTATGCGCGTTTACCACCCAACTTGCTGCTCTTGAATGATAAGGGTAAAAAGTGTGGGACCAAATGGTTCCCGCATGTCATCGGGCCCGCCGCCTCTGGATGACAAAAGGTGCAGAAGACGACGTTAGTCTCTGCGTGCTATAATGCTTTGAGTCTTAGAGATAGCAAAAGAAAGTTTAAACGGATAACCACTCGGGTGTCTCCGCCTGTCACGTGACTCCAGTGTCAGTATGACAGAAATTGTCTGCGCGAAAGATGACGTAAATCTCCGCGTGTCAACGGGCTTATTGGCCGCGATTGACAAAGGGTGCAGAAGACGACGTTAGTCTCCGCGTGCTATCATGCTTTGAGTCTTAGAGATAGCAAAAGAAAGTTTAAACGGATAACCACTCAGGTATCTCCGCCTGTCACGTGACTCTAGTGTCAGTATGACAAAAATTGTCTGCGCGGAAGATGACGTAAATCTTCGCGTGTCAATGGGCTTGTTGGCTGCGATTGACAAAGGGTGCAGAAGACGACGTTAGTCTCTGCGTGCTATCATGCTTTGAGTCTTAGAGATAGCAAAAGAAAGTTTAAACGGATAACCACTAGGGTATCTCCGCCTGTCACGTGACTCCAGTGTCAGTATGACAGAAATTGTCTGCGCGGAAGATGACGTAAATCTCCGCGTGTCAACGGGCTTGTTGGCCGCGATTGACAAAGGGTGCAGAAGACGTCGTTAGTCTCTGCGTGCTATCATGCTTTGAGTCTTAGGGATAGCAAAAGAAAGTTTAAACGGATAACCACTCGGGTATCTCCGCATGTCATGTGACTCCAGTGTCAGTATGACAGAAATTGTGGGGCGGCCGACAAAAGCGAGGCTCTTGCTCCTACGTATCCTCAATGAGGAACTCAGAACTACGTAGTTCTGGATAACTTGTGAGACTAAAAATAGTCTCGGTGTTTTCTTCACTAAAATGCGAACATGCTTTAGTAAAGAGACAAAACTTCCAACTAATCAGAGCAACATATGCTTTTCGGATGAAAAACAATGTGTCTACCGGGGAAGGAGAGTATGCTGATGAAATTTTCTCGTAACCATAAATGAGATTTTGGATGTTTAGCATTTCGCTTCTAAATGACCATTTAGAGGAAATACTGGGTTCAACAAAAATAGAAGAAAATCACTCAAAGTGTATCAATCTCACACAGGTAAGTGTTTCATTCTAATTCCGAACCATAGATATGTCATGACTTGATTTTTGCAAATCATTTCCTATCAAATCAAAGATTACATGTGTGATCATGGATCAATAGGACTTTTCTTGGGGATGGTGTTTTTTTGTGGGAATTTTTGGCTTTGAATGTTCTTGGCCTTTTCCTTTTCTATTTTTGTTTAGTGCGTGGCAAAAAAGTCGCCGACGCACAAGATTTTGGTTGGCGATCAAAGGGAGAGGACCACTTTAGGTCGTGGTTTCCTTTCTTTTTCTTGTTTACTTGGTGACAATTCTGTATTGTTCAGATATTGTCTGGTCCAAAGACCTTTCTGTATATTTCTTCTTTTTTCTTCCGATCTTTGATCGGGAATTTTCTTTCCTTTTTTGCTTTCTCCCACTCTTCGATTGGGAATTTTCTCTTTTTGCTTTCTTCTGATTCTTTGATCGAGAACTTTCTTTTCTTCTTTTCTCTTCTTTTCTTTTTTTGTTTTCTTTTGAGGGAAAGGTTTATGGTGAGTTGGGATTTTGGCTCAAGGCTTGTAGAACGGCTGGACATGATATATGTCAGGGTTTGGTTTGGTTCAGGGATAAAAGGGGATGTCCCACATTATTTCCATGACACAAATGCAACAATGATGATTTGGAAATTTTATGCAAAACTAGTCGTGCATGCACCTATGTGGACACTCAAGTGCCGAAATTTTTTTGGTCATGTGATGCTAGGGCTCATAATTCATTTTCTCTATTTTAGTCAACCCAGTATTTCCAAAATATGTTCTTTTATCAATTTGTGCATTCATCCGAGTCTTGTTTTGGGTGTTCGGAAAATTTTCACAGCATTCACCCTTCAGGTGTATACACATTTTTTTTCAAAAGCTGGTTATGATCAGTGAATTTTTTTCAAAGAAAAGCTGGAAGTCATCTCTTTTCAAAAGCATGTTGGTTTTTCAGCTATACAACTTATTTTTCTTTTTTCTCTTTTCCTTTTTATCATGTGTTTATTTCTTTTCCTTGTTTGTTTTTGTTTTTTTTATTTTCATGAGGTATTTTGCTACCTAAACATGTGTATATTTTTGTGAGGCATGTTTGCTATATACATGCATATCCAATGTATCTTGCTACCTAAACATACATATATATGTTTTGTGAGGTATTTTTGCTATATACATGCATATCCAAGGTATCTTGCTACCTAAACATACATATATATATATTTTGTGAGATATCTTTGCTACATACATGCATATCCAAGGTATCTTGCTACCTAAACATACATATATATATTTTGTGAAGTATTTCTGCTACATACATGCATATCCAAGGTATCTTTCTACCTAAGCATACATATATATATTTTGTGAAGTATTTTTTTGTTACATACATGCATATCCAAGGTATCTTTCTACCTAAACATACACATATATATTTTGTGAGGTATGACTACCTTCCGAGCTTGTGCTTGTTTTATTTAAATTCCTAGGATCATGAGCAACTAGGTGTGTCCTTGATGCAATCCTACCCCCCAAGGGCATTGGATAGAAGACTCCAAGAGGCTTGGGCTAGAGCTACTAAAGAAGGTCCTAGGGTTCTCATGAACCTTAGGGTAGATTTTTGAGCCCATGGGTCAAGGTTGGATCCATTCTTCTTTGTAAATGTTAGAATTGGTTTTTCCTTCTTTTGGGCCTTGTATTTTTGCCATTCTAGCAGTATAGGGTTTTAGTCTTGTATTTCAGGACATTTTGAGTAGTCATTGTAATAGGGACTTTTTTTTTATATTTTCATGTATTTTGGCATGGGGGTGAGCTTAGCTATTATAGGGGGTGTGTGTAGCTAAGCTCTAGCTTCTTTAGGAATCTTCTCAAGGAAGCTTCTCAAGGAGGTAAGCTTAGTTATTAGAGGGGTGTGTGTAGCTAAGCTCTAGCTTCTCAAGGAAGTTTTCTCAAAGAAGCTTCTCAAGAAAACTTCTCAAGGAAGCTACCTAGTCTATAAATAGAAGCATGTGTAACACTTGTTGTAACTTTGATGAATGAGAGTCTTGTGAGACACAACTCAAAGTTCAACTTCTCTCCCTTTTTCTTCCTTCAATTTCGTGCTCCCCCCTCTCTCTTTCTCTCCCTCTTTCTTTTCCTCCATTGAAGCATCCTCTCCAAGCTTCTTATCCAAGACTCATCTTGGTGGTGAAGCTCCTTCTTCCATGGCTTATTCCTTAATGGATGGCGCCTCCTCTCACCTCTTTTCCTTTGTCTTCCGCTGCATCTCCATGGTGGAAAATCACCATTAAAGGACCCCATTGAAGCTCAAAGATCCAGCCTCCATTGAAGCCCCACAAGCAAGCTTCCATCAAGTGGTATCAGAGCACAAGAGCTTCAAGTAGGTGCTCCTTAAACCTCCATTATTTTTTTTTGCTTTACCTTCTCTTCCATTGTTGTTTCTTCATTTTTTCTCCATGTATATCCTCACATGTCTTGTGCTAAATGTTGTTAACATGATTCTTTAGAGTTTCCACCGATTAAACTTGCTATAGAAGCTAGATTTGATTTTCTATGGTTCAAATTTCTTGTTCTTGTTCTTGAACCATGAATTGTGTTGAGTTTAGGTTCCTTTGAGTTTTGTCTTGTTATTTTTTTGTGGCTGAAACCTAAACCATAAAATTCTTACAAAAATATTAAAGTAGAAGAAAACCTCAAAAATCTAGAGTGACTTGTTCACCTATTGTAGTTTTGTCATAGAAGTCATGTCTAGTCATGAAACTTGTCACATAAGATTTCTTATGTTGTGCTGAATTTTATTTTCTTGTTTCTTTGTCTAACTCATTTGTTCATGAGTGTATGAAATTCTTTTAGCCTATTATTTGATTTGAGTCAAATCTTTCATGTTAATTAGTCCTTAACATGTTCATGCAAAATTCTTAGAGAGTCTTTGATTGTGAACCTTTTCTTGAACTTTTAGGTTTCCTTATGATTGTGTCTATTGTGAATTTGAGTTTTGGTGATTGAATTGCTGGCTGAAATGTTGATCCTAAGTGAATATTGAACTCCTAAAACTGTGGTAAACAATACTAGTGAGTTCAACATACATAGGAAGGTTGAAAGTAAGCCCAAGGCAATCAATATACCATGCTTAAAAAAGAATTCGCTGGTGTTGGCAGCTTGGACATACAAACTTGTAAAAATTACTGAGAATTGGTTACTTCGAAGTTTGAGCTTAAATGTTTACTGAATTTTCTAGACATCTGGAACAAAGTTAGAAAAAAAGAAACAAGTGATTTGGATAAAAGGAAAAAATACGAAAAATCACACAAGTTGGCAGGAAAATCAGTATCCAGAAAAAAAAAGGTGAAATGGAAGTGTGCTTGTTGTTTTGGCTCAAAATTTATTCTATAATTGGAAATTTCAATTGAAAATTAGTGTGAAGACAAGTGCCAAAGCTACAGGTTTGTTGAGTCTTTTTTTTTTTAGTTTTTTTACTCTACTCTAGAGTTATTCTAAGTTTCTCTTTGAGTCTTAGCTTGCTTCTATGTCCTTTTCATTGCTTTAATTGTTGAATAATCCTTGAAAAATTGTCTTGTTAAAAATCCATTGGTTTAGCTTTCATTTCATTTTTTTTGTCTTTGGTTATTGCTTGTCTCTTTGTTTCCTTGTTTGTGAGTTGCCATATAGGGAATTGGAAAGGAGGATTGGTGTCATCCCTTGAAGAATTTGAGTCAAGAAGCAAGGGGCCAACCACTTTAAGAGCTATTGGACTAAGAAGTACTCCAAATTGAGCGAATCACCAAAGAGAGAACAACCACCAAAATTGAGGACATTTTGTAATTTTTTAATTTTCAATTTACTTACCTTCATTACTTTCAAGTTTTGTAACAAAAAGGCCTTTCATTGGAAGTGTGTTGGGAGCCTCCAATAGGTTACCAAACTTTCATTTGTGTGTAATAATTTTAGGTAATTTTTTCCTTAGGATAATGAGGGTTTTGTTGGGAACCTTGAATGTGGTCATCCAAACACTCTTAGGATTCACATAGTTTACTTTTCTTGCTTACTTTCATAGTTTATTTCCTTTACCTTCCATTGTCAAACCGCCTAGATAGCTTGCATTTTACCAATTAGTTTTTTCCCTTATCTTTCACACCTCTTTTAGTGTTTATTTTGGCTAGTTTCAACCATATTTTATTTTACCTTTTGTTTTCAAACCTCCAACAAGAAAGACCACAACTTAGGAACCAACATGAGTCATCATTCATCTAGTGTTAATGGCAAGGGTACTAGTCATAAAAACCCTTTATCTAGAATCTTAGATGAGTTGAGTTCCCTCAAGTTATGGAAAGAAAAACAAGAGAGAAAAGAAAAAGGAAAAAAAAGAGTTGAAGAAATAAGTCAAGGTGAAAGAAAGAAAATAAGAGAGGAAGAAAGAAGAAAAATAATGAAAGAAATGAAAAGAGAAAAACATGCCTCCTATAATAGTCATAACTCTTGCAAGAGTCTAAGTGAAGAACTTCGTGACTATTACGAAGGAAGGCATAGGTCACATCTTAGACCTCACTCCCATAGAAGAGAAAAGGAAAGAAAGCCTCAAGAGGCTAACATTAACCTCTCATACTTCCATGGGAAGGACAATGTAGAGGCTAACTTAGATTGGGAAATAAGGGTAGAGCAACAACTTAAAAAGAAGTCTACTTCAAAATCTTATGGCTCTCACTCTTATCCAAAGAAAGACCAAGGTCAAGGCATCTTAGGGGTGACACCTTCTAAGCCCAAAGATGATAAGGGGAAGACAATAGAAAAGCAAGCCCCTAAGGCTAGTATGCAAGAGAAAACTAGCTATATAAAGTGCTTTAAATGTCTTGGAAGAGAACACATTACTTCTCAATGCCCCACCACAAAAACCATGATTATGAGGGGCCAAGTCATTTATAGTAGCCAAGATGAGGCTACTACTTCACCTTCCTCTAGTGAAAGTGAAGAAGCAAAAGGGGAAGAATCTAGTGAAGAAATCTACCCCCAAGAATATGGACAACCATTAGTGGTTAAAGAGAAGTGTAAGGAGGTAAGTGTCTCCTCCAAGAGGTTAGCTAAGAAGGAAACTCATTTTACAATAAAGACAAACATTGAAGAAACTTTCCCTCTTAGACAACCTCCACATTTTCTCTTTTGTAAAAAGACACTTGTTAGCACTGCCACACCTCTTGGGCTTGAGGTTATTCCTCAAGTAAAGGAGTAGTTGGATGAGGGTTTGGTTCGTAAGAGCTTAAATCCTTGTGCTTTGTTGGTGCCCAAAATATGTATTATTAGGCACCAAATCCCTACAATAAGTGATATGATGAATGTGTTGAGTGTTGCAACCCTCTTTTGTAAAATCAGTCATGCACCCAACGTCTTCATGATTGATGTGCATAGGGACTCATTAGGTAGGTTTGTTCTTATTTTTGGTTTTAATACAAACTTAGGTGCTCATATGGGACACCTTAGGTTTGTCGTATTTTTTTTTGTAGGAATAATCAACATAAAAATACAGAAAAAGGTACGCTTTATTGCATTACTTTCCTTAATTTTTTTAATAGTGATGAAGGGGTTCCCACGGACCCTAAGAGAATAAAGGTCATTCTTGATTGGCCCCCTCCACCAAGTATAAGGGAAATCTGGGGCTTGCATGACTTAACAAACTTTTACAAAAGGTTTGTCCCATATTTTTCTATACTTGTAGCACCACTCATTGAGTTGGTGAGGAACCATGTTCCCTCATGGGAAGATGTCCATGAAAGGGGTTTTCAGACCTTACCCTACTCTAACATACCCAACACCACTAATACATATGTTTTTTTTACAGGTGTCGAGGGAAGGAGCCTAGAGTATGAAGAACCTTGGGATTTGAGGTCAAATCCTTTCCAAGGTAGAGGGGATGATGCAATCCTACCCCCCAAGGGTATTGGATAGAAGACTCCAAGAGGCTTGGGCTAGAGCTACTAAAGAAGGCCCTAGGGTTCTCATGAACCTTAGGGTAGATTTTTGAGCCCATGGGTCAAGGTTGGATCCATTCTTCTTTGTAAATGTTAGAATTGGTTTTTCCTTCTTTTGGGCCTTGTATTTTGGCCATTCTAGTAGTATAGGGTTTTAGCCTTGTATTTCCAGGCATTTTGAGTGGTCTTTGTAATAAGGACTTTTTTTTTATATTTTCATGTATTTTGGCATGGGGGTGAGCTTAGCTATTATAGGGGGTGTGTGTAGCTAAACTCTAGCTTCTTTAGGAATCTTCTCAAGGAAGCTTCACAAGGAGGTGAGCTTAGTTATTAGAGGGGTGTGTGTAGCTAAGCTCTAGCTTCTCAAGGAAGTTTTCTCAAAGAAGCTTCTCAAGGAAGTTTTCTCAAGAAAGCTTCTCAAGGAAGCTACCTAGTCTATAAATAGAAGCATGTGTAACACTTGTTGTAACTTTGATGAATGAGAGTCTTGTGAGACACAACTCAAAGTTCAACTTCTCTCCCTTTTTCTTCCTTCAATTTCGTGCTCCCCCCTCTCTCTTTCTCTCCCTCTTTCTTTTCCTCCATTGAAGCATCCTCTCCAAGCTTCTTATCCAAGGCTCATCTTGGTGGTGAAGCTCCTTCTTCCATGGCTTATTCCTTAATGGATGACGCCTCCTCTCACCTCTTTTCCTTTGTCTTCCGTTGCATCTCCATGGTGGAAAATCACCATTAAAGGACCCCATTGAAGCTCAAAGATCCAGCCTCCTTAGAAGCCCCAAAAGCAAGCTTCCATCAGTCCTACTATGACTTGAGAAACAAAGGGTGATCAAATAACAAGCAGAAATTAAAAGGGTACTAGGTTGCCTCCTAGTAGCGCTTCTTTAACGTCTTGAGCTGGACACCTGATGACTTGTCGGTCATGGACCTAGTACTTTGCTTACCTTTGGCTTTGGACTTGGTCGCCTATCGGTCGGCCATGTGTCGTAGGCAATACTCTAACCTTTTCGTGGATGAGCTGAGGGGCTCTAGAGGTGGCGGCGGTGCATTTATTGCCTGTTGCTAGCCATCCCCAGGCTGTTGTGGTGTCTTGCCCTCTACCTGCCTGGGGGCGCAATACTTCTTGATGAAAGCTCGGTTAGTAGGAGGCCTGATGACCTTGTTGGGGGTGACGGACACTCCGTAGAACTGACAGAGGCCCGTAATCAGAGCTGGAAACCCCAGGACCCTGTTGGACTTCTTTGGGTCCACTGGGTGTCTTGCGGGCACGATCCCTACAAACAATAGATGACATCAGAAATCAATTGAGCGATGTGCATACTTACCTATGTCATGATGGCGTGACCTTGCTGGGGGGAACGAGCACCCTGTAGGAATGACAGAGGCCCGTAACCAAAGCTGGAGACCCCAGGGCCCTGTTGGACTTCTCCGGGTCCACTGGATGTCTTGTGGGCGCGACCCCTGCAAATAGCAGATGACATTAGAAATCAGTTTGAAATAATGCATACCTACCTATGTCGGGACGGCACATACCAACTGATACTTCCGCAGGGGGAGATCGGCATTACGGTCGCTGGGCAGAATGTTGCTAAGTAGCAACGTCATTTATATCTGTGTAAGAGTGGCATGCTAGTGCGCATGATCCACACTCGTCTCTTTGCAGTGGCACGGGTGAAACCTTGCCCCAGTATGCACAGTAGCTGCGCGATAGCCTTCCTCTGGTTGTGCTCGCACAGTTGGCCCTCCTTTGAGATCAAGGGGTGGCCCGGGAAAAAAGAATGGTTGAAGGGAAATTACTGGTCCCTTAACTGGGAGCCCAAGTCTTGGTTAAGCATTAAGGGCAGAGGACTTTAAATTCTCTTAAGGTGTGGATATGGAGCACACTAAAAATGAGGACGCGTAGCCCTCTAAAGGTGAGGACGTGTAGTCCTCTGAAGGTGAGGACGTGTAGTCCTTTGAAGGTGAGGACGTATAGCCCTCCGAAGGCGAGGACGTGTAGTCCTCTAAAGGGGAGGACATATAGTCCTCTGAAGACGAGGGCGTGCAGCCCTCCGAAGGCGAGGACGTGTAGTCCTCTCAAGGCGAGAACATTTAGTCCTCTGAAGGTGAGGGCGTGTACCCCTTTGAAGATGAGGGTGTGTACCCCTTTGAAGATGAGGGCGTGTACCCCTTTGAAGGTGAGGGTGTGTAGCCCTTTGAAGATGAGGGCGTGTAGCCCTTTGAAGGCGAGGACAGGTAGTCCTCTGAAGGTGAGGGCATGCAGCCCTTTGAAGGCGAGGACGTGTAGTCCTCTTAAGGTGAAGGTACATGACCCTCTGAAGGCGAGGATGTGTGGTCCTCTGAAGGTGAGGGCGTGCAGCCCTCTGATGGTGAGGACGTGTAGTCCTCTGAAGGCGAGGACGTGTAGTCCTCTGATGGCGAGGACTCGTAATCTTCTGATGGCGAGGACATGCAGCCCTCTGATGACGAGGACGTATAGTCCTCTAAAGGTGAGGGTACTAGTACCCAAGGGTCCATCCTTATGAGAAAGCAAGAGATCGACTCATCGAGAGAGCCGGTCATCCCAAATTCAAAAGATTAGATGTAGGAAATCTATGTAGTTAACATGATGTTTAGTGATGCAGATGCATGCAACCTTTGTTGTGAAATTTGGTAAATGCGGACTTCATATGAAACAATGCAATGTAATGGAATGTTCATAACATTCTTTCCCTATTTTGTGATTTTTGATTTTGATTTAATTTTTTGGAAAACACAGATTAACTGTCCTTTTGAAAGAGGTGATAATTCATGCAACCTTGTTCTATCTTTTGCAAATCTTTCTGGGAACTCCCTCAGAGTATATGTTCTGTTTGATTTAGTCACTTGACCATTTTGGAGTGACGGCAATGGAGCCGTTTGACGTTTAATCAATCTATTAAAATTTCAGGGTTTGTCCCCCCCCCCCTTTTTTTTTTAAAAAAAAAAATATCGACGGGTGATAACTTTTGATCTGCCCCTATGTTCACTTGAGGCTCATGCACGATGCCCCTCATTGCCCCAGTGTAAGGCTTTGAGGTACCCATTGTTGTTTTGCTTTTCACAACCTTGTGGCAAACCTTGAAGGGCCTCTGCTGGTCATTCGGGGTTCCTGTCACACCTAGTAAGGTGATCCGACCGCCGATCACCCGGGCTTTCATTGAGAAGTATTGCACTCCTAGGCAAGCGTAGGGGAATGCACTACAGGCCACAGATGCCCGTGATCAATGCTGGAAACCCCAGGGCCCTGTTAGACTTATCCGGGTCTAGAGGGTGCCTGGTGGGTGGCATACCTTGATTGGTTTCTGCCTTCAGCTTAGTCCCGGCATCTGACCACGGCCTAAGATGATTCTGCCCCTGTTATCACAAAACATGCATGCGTATGTGTATGTATGAATGTTTTCAAATGCAACGAGCCGGTTAGGTTCAGTTTTAATCAAGCGCTTTGGGGCATCCCGTGGACTGAGCGAAAGGGCTCAGGCTATCATAGACTGCACATGGTTTAAAGCACAAAGTGAGGACTGAAGCCTCAAACTCATGTTCTCTTCTTTTTAGAAGACCGTGACGAGAAAATTACAGCATACAGGAATCCTTGGGGGAAACCAAGAAGAACACACAAAAATAAAAGAACATGCAACTACATCCTTAATTGCCCCAGATTCTAAGCATAGTATCACTTGACAACATCAGAGTTCACGGGTGAAGGTAGCTCCTTGCCATCCATGTTGGTAAGCACCAGGGCCCCTCTGGAAAAAGCCCTTTTTACAACGAAAGGCCCCTCGTAGTTCGGGGCCCACTTCCCTCGATTATCTTTAACAGCGTGGGACATCCTTTTCAGCATAAGGTCCCCCTCATGGAACTTGCGCAAACGTACCTTCTTGTCGAACACATTCTTCATTCTTTGTTGATACAGGAATCCATGGCTCATGACCGTCAAGCGCTTACCTTCAATAAGGTTGAGTTGGTCATAGCGTGTTTGAGCCCACTCTGATTCTTCTAAGCCCGATTCTGCTAGTATCCTCTGGGAAGGGATCTCTACTTCAAATGGGAGTACCACTTCCATTCCATAAACCAAGGAATACGGCATTGCCCCAGTAGAAGTTCGTACTGAAGTTCAGTATCCATGTAAGGAAAAAGGCAACATCTCATGCCAATCTTTGTATGACACTGTCATCTTCTGAATAATTTTCTTAATATTCTTGTTGGTTGCTTCCACGGCTCCGTTCATCTTTGGCCGGTAGGGCGTGGAGTTGTGATGCTGGATTTTGAAATCCGCACACATTTCCTGCATCATCTTGTTATTCAGGTTGGTGCCATTGTCAGTAATGATCTTCCTAGGGAGTCCGTACCGACAAATCAGCTCCCTCTTTATGAATTTGACCACTACACTCCTCGTGACATTGGTGTAGGAAGCCGCCTCGACCCACTTGGTGAAATAATCTATCGCCACGAGAATGAAGCGATGACCGTTCGAAGCCTTGGGCTCGATGGCCCCGACGACATCTATTCCCCACATGGAAAAAGGCCAAGGGGCGGACATGATATTCAGAGGATGTAGCAGAGCATTGACATTGTCCGCGAACGCTTGACACTTGTGGCATTTCCTTACATGGACGCAATAATCACTTTCCATGGTGAGCTAGTAATAACCTGCTCTCAGGATCTTCCTGGCCATAGCATGCCCATTGGCGTGCGTTCCAAACGAACCCTCGTGGACTTCCTCGATCATGTGGTTCGCCTCTTTGGCATCCACGCATCGCAGGAGAGTCATGTCGTGGTTTCTTTTATATAGTATGCTCCCACTCATGAAGAAACCGGCCGCCAATCTCCTCAATGTCCTTTTATCATTGTCGGAAGCCTCCGGTGGGTACTCTTTGCTTTCGACATATCGCTTGATATCGAAATACCAAGGCTTACCGTCCCATTCCTCTTCCACTTGGCAACAATGTGCGGGTTTTCCACGACACCAGAACTTAATGTATGGTAGATCCCCGTGCGGTGTTAGCTGGAACATGGACGCCAAAGTAGCAAGCGCATCCGCCATTTGATTTTCCTCCTGGGGAACATGATGGAAGGAGATCTTATCAAAGGAATCAGCCAACTCCTTGATATAGGCTTTGTAGGGTATCAGCTTGGGGTCTCTAGTTTCCCATTCCCCTCTCAGCTGGTGGATCACCAACGCTGAGTCCCCGTACACCTTGAGTAGCTTGACATTGGAGTCAATCGCCGCCTGGACGGCCAGGGCACATGCTTCATACTCAGCCATATTGTTGGTGCAGTCAAACCCCAACTTGGCTGTGAAAGGTATACATTGATTGTCTGGAGAGACCAATACTGCTCCAATGCCATGGCCTAGAACATTTGACGCTCCATCAAACCATACGGTCCATTTGTCCCGGTCCTCGTCTAGTTTTTCCTCAAACAAGGCCATGATGTCCTCATCTGGGAATTCGGGATGCATGGGCTGATAGCCGTTGAGAGGCTGCTGAGCCAAATAATCTGCTAAGGCGCTTCCTTTTATTGCCTTTTGGGTGACGTATACTATATCAAACTCGGATAGCAAGACTTGCCACCGGGCGACCCGTCCCGTGAGAGCTGGCTTTTCAAAGATGTACTTAACCGGATCCATCTTGGATATCAACCAGGTGGTATGGCTCAGCATGTATTGTCTTAGGCGATGGGACGCCCAAACTAAAGCACAACACGTTCTTTCGAGCAGGGAGTAATTCATTTCACAGGCCGTGAACTTCTTACTCAAGTAGTAGACATCGCGCTCTTTCTTTCCGGACTTGTCATGTTGCCCCAACATACATCCCATCGACTCGTCCAAAATCATCATATACAAGATGAGAGGCCTTCCGGGTACCGGTGGCATAAGCACAAGAGGATTCATGAGACACTTTTTGATCCTCCCAAATGCCTCTTGACAATCCTCATTCCACTGGACGGTTTGGTTTTTCCGTAAGAGTTTGAACAACGGTTCACAAATAGCAGTGAGCTGTGATATGAATTTGACAATATAATTCAAACGTCCCAGAAAACCTCAAACTTGCCTCTTGGTATGGGGTTCCGGCATCTCAAGGATGACCTTCACCTTTTCGGGGTCCACCTCTATCCCTTTCTGGCTTACGATGAAACCTAGCAACTTCCCTGATTTGGCCCCGAAGGTACACTTAGCAGGGTTTAACCTCAATTGATACCTCCTAAGCCTTTCGAACAACTTCCGCAGGTTGACAAGGTGTTCCTCCTCGGTCTTAGATTTGACAATTATGTCGTCCACGTAGACCTCGATCTCTTGGTGCATCATATCGTGGAACAAAGCTACCATAGCCTGTTGATAAGTTGCCCCAACATTTTTGAGTCCAAAGGACATCACCTTGTAACAAAACGTTCCCCACAGGGTGACGAAGGTAGTCTTTTCCATATCCTTTGGCGCCATCTTTATCTGATTGTAACCGGAGAAACTATCCATGAAGGAAAACAAAGTGAAATTGGTTGTATTATCCACGAGGATATCGATGTGCAGCAAAGGAAAGTTGTCTTTGGGACTGGCCCGATTCAGGTCCCGATAATCCACACACATTCGCACCTTCCCATCCTTCTTAGGGATTGGTACAATGTTGGCAACCCATTCTGGATATCGAGCGACAGCCAAAAACCCAGCGTCAAATTGTTTCTTTACCTCTTCTTTTATTTTCAAGGATGTCTCGGGCTTCATCCTCCTCAGTTTTTGTTTTACTAGGGAACACTCGGGATTTAGGGGTAATTGGTGTTGTACAATGTCAGAACTCAAACCGGGCATATCTTGGTACGACCAAGCAAAGATGTCTTGGTAGTCTCTTAGCAGGGCTGTTAATTCTTCACGGATGGGTGCGGTCATACCCATGCCTATCTTTACTTCCCATTTTCCACTGCCAGTTCCTAAGTCTACTAGTTCTGTCTCTTCTTGATGATGCCCCATTTCTTGGTCCTCATGGGCGACTATCCTTTCCAATTCTGGGGGAAGTCCCACATCCTCGTTCTCTTCATCTTCTGTTTGATTTGTTTCTTTCTCGAAATTGATGGGCGGGTCCCAGGTATTAGTACCTTCGAGGAACTTGTCGTCGGATCTGGCGTTATAAAACGTAAAGAAATAAACATGCAAATGGATGAGAATGAGTAGAGACACAGGAACAGATGAAGAAAGATCTTTGTATTATAAATTCAGGAACAAAAGACACAAAGCCTTAACAAAAGGAAACTCTAAAGCCTAGACCCAACTGTAGAGCTTTTAAAGCCATAAAAAGGTTTACATTATGCTTGTCGCGTAAGTGTCCAGGCGCTCCTCCACTCGCCAATTTCCAAGTTGGAAATCAGGAGGGCATGGTCGTACCAAATCCGACCCACTCGGAGCATTATATTCGCATATTGCAATGACTTGGCCTTCGTCCCTTAGACCCGCGCTTATAAGGCTCCTACTTATGTGACAGGGCGGGCCTCCTTCGTCTTCTTGTCTTAATCGCGAGCCTTGACTTCCGCTTTTCCTTCCCACAATGCTTTTCCTTATATCTGCCTGTGTGAGTTTATAGCCTAACCCAAACTTCCCACGGTTTCCTTTGGCGCTTATCAGGCTAGTTATGCCACCGTTGTCCTTGCCTAAACTCATTCTGGGCTCGTAACCATTCCCCAACATTACCCGGGCCACCATTACTGCCGTATCTGACAGGCAAGGTTGCCCAGACAAGGAATCCATGGAGAAAATGCTTACCACCTCAAAAGATTGGAAAACGGTTTCCAACGACTCCTCTGCGGCCTCCACATATGGCATAGAGGATGGGCAACTCATCAAGATGTCTTCCTCACCCGATACGATAACCAAATGCCCCTCCACTACGAATTTCAATTTCTGGTGGAGTGTAGAGGGAACAACTCCCACCGAGTGGATCCACGGGCGTCCCAACAGGCAGCTGTAAAGGGGATTAATATCCATTATTTGAAAGGTAACCAGACAAGTGTGAGGGCCTATCTGTACAGGGAGGTCGATCTCTCCCCTAACCTCTTGATGGGTGTCGTCGAAGGCACGGACCACCATGGAACTTGGCTTTAGGTGGGAAACATTAAACGGTAATTTCTCCAAAGTGCTTTAGGGCATTACGTTTAAACTAGAACCGTTATCGATGAGTACTTTGGCCACGACGTGGTCCATGCATTTCACCGATACATGCAAAGCCTTGTTGTGCCCTCTCCCCTCGGCAGGGATTTCTTCTTCGGCGAAGGCGAGATAATTGTTGGCGGTGATATTATTGACGAGCCCTCCAAAGCCTTCTACAGAGATATCTTGGGCCACATGAGCTTCGTTCAAAACCTTTACTAGCAAAGCCCGATGAGGCTCGGAGATCATGAGTAATTCCAATCGACCTTGATCTATCATCTGTTGCAAAAGGTCCTCCACTGCCAAACATGTTTCCATGTTATGTAGCTTGCCGGGATGCAACAAACAAGAATCCTCTTCATGCCCACCGTGGGAAATGACACCCCCCTTTTATAAGGCCTCACAGATAAACCTCCTAGGGGTCACTACGTCCCTTAAAGGCTTAGACCTGCGCGGCCTATCCGACTCAATGGCATTAACCACTCCCCCTCCATGATTGGCGAGCGGGTTGGTTTTCACGTTGGGCTGATCCTCTTGAAATGTTAGCCATCCGACATCTATCAAATGTTGGACCTTGTATTTAAGGGCCAGTCATTTTTCGATGGAATGGCCCGGGGTTTTCCCATGGTACGCGCAAGTGGCGTTAGGATCATACCACTTTGGGAAAGGGGGTTGGAAGATCTTCCCGGGAGTTATTACAGCCAGTTGGTTGGCGATGAGAGACGGTAAGAGGTCGTCGTACATCATTGGGAGTGGGGTGAATTCTGGAATTTGCCTCGGGGGATAGTTCCTCATTGCGTTGGAACCGGCGCCAAAGTGGGTATTGTCGGCCGGGCGAGTCGTGGTTGGAGCTGGAGCTTGGGGGGCCTCGCTCTGGATGGGGGAGGGCGCCCTAGGCTGTACGGGTGCTGAACTGGAGGAGTTCCTGGCGCGAGCTGAGAAGCTCGGATGATGTTGTGCGTATTGATGTGTACCATGAGATGTCTGCGGGGGTTTGACCCATGCGGGCGCCGAAGTGATGGCGTGGGCATCCCCCTCCTTCCTTTTTGCCTCAGTTGCTCCGATTCTCTTAGCATTGGTACTTGTGGAGGAAACGTAATCGAACTTCCCTCTTTTCAACCCTACTTCAATTCTTTCCCCAGCGAATACTAGGTCCGCGAAGCAGGATGACATGTAACCTACCAACTTCTCATAGTAAAACACTGGCAAAGGTATCTACCATCATGGTGATCATCTCCCTTTCGACCATGGGAGGGGCCACTTGTGCTGCCAGGTCTCTCCACCGTTGTGCGTATTCTTTAAAGGTCTCACCTTCCTTCTTGAACATATTTTGTAGCTGAGTGCGATCGGGAGCCATATCAGAATTATACTGATATTGCCTTAGGAAAGCAGTAATGAGGTCCTTCCAAGTACGGATGCGGAAGCTTCCAGATTAGTGTACCAAACGACCGCGGCTCCGGCCAAGCTATCTTGGAAAAATTGTATTAACAGCTTCTCATCCTTAGAGTGCATGCCCATCTTGCGACAATACATCTTGAGATGGTTCTTGGGACAAGTCATCCCTTTATACTTGTCGAAGTCCGACACCTTGAATTTTGGGGGAATAACAACATTCGGTACCAAGCAAAGATCCGTTATGTCCGCGAACGGATAGTCACCAAAGCCTTCAACGGCTCTCAATCTCTCCTCGAGGAGATCGAGTTTCCTTCTTTCCTCGGTCGCCGGGGATGGTCCTTTTGTGGAAAAGATTATTGGTTGTGCTGTGAGATTGGGCTGAGGCAAAGTGTTGGGTGCCGGCCCCTCGACGGGGATCAGGGGGTAGAACTCGACATCCCCTTGGGCATACTCTTGATGATCTTCGTGGACCTCATCGGGCTGTCGAGGAGGCTCCCCTTCAAGGATGGGGGAAGAGGTATGACCCACATCGTCTTGCATGACTGGCGGCGTGTAATTAGGTGGCAATCCATAAGGGTAAGCCACCCGGTTCTATCCCAAATGGGGGTTGCTGTTGTGCCACAGTGTGCTCCTTCCTCGTCCTACCGTATTTGGGGGAGGATGGTGCGTGGTAGCTAGGAGAGTTGGGTCTGCTTCGGCAGCTGAACTAACAGCGGCAGCGGTGGCCACGTTTTTCTCCATGAGTTGCCTCATTCCTAACATGGCCTCCATCATGGAAGCCATTTGTTCTTTCAGAGCCGACATGTCGACTTTCATCTGTTCCTGTGTCTCCTCTTGATCACCCATCGTTCTAGATTTGGATCTGGTGCGATAGGGATGCCTTGGGGCGCGTTTAGTTATGGTATTTTTCCTAAAAAACCAAACGTGAGGAGTGGGTAAAGAATAATGAATGCATGCTAGAGATAAAATGCAGGAGTGATTTGATTCGCACTAGCTTTGGAGTAGAAATATGGGATCAACTCATTTTATTTAGAAAGTCATATCTAGTCAAGATCTGGGCGACCATACAAGTTTCCTTGCGGTTTCTAATTATATGGGCCATTAAATCTATCATATGCTGACAATAGCCGAGAAGTCCGTGGATCTCCTCGAGGGCGGAGTAGGTATCCGCCATTGCTTTGGCCTTGGCTAGCAATCGGGGAAGTTCTTGACTCCCGTTCAAGGTAAGAGCAAATCGGTCCATCCACATGGTTGCCTCTTGGTGTAACGAGTCGATCACTCTTCCTCTAGCCTCCTTTTCCGCGTACACTTGGGCATACTCATCCGCCACCCTATGCTCGTGGGCCGTGGCTAGATCTAGTTCTTCTTGGTACTTGGTGATGATAGCTAACATGTTGGTCTTTGTCTCGCATAACCGCTAAGACAAACTTCTCTTGGACCTCGAGCAAGCCTTCAACTCATCCTTCAAGATCAAACTATCTACCCGCAATTGGTCCCTTTCCTCCCTCCGGAGTTTAAGCTCGTTGTTACTACCCCACAGAGCCCCTCGGAACTTGTTCCGACCGTGCTCTTCCCTACGAGCCCTCTTGGTCTCTTGTTCCAAGGCCTTGGTGGTAGCTACATTTACATCCCTCAGTTCGGCATTCTCCTTTCGGATCCTAAGAGCCACTGATTTGAACCTTTCTTTGACTGTTTGAGCTTGCTCGAGTTCTATCCTAAGAGCCTGCACCTCTTCGTCTTCCTCCGGTGCCTCAACTTCCTCCCTTTTAGCGGTTCTCAGATTTGGGAGCCAATCCAAACCTTGCACGAGGGCTTTCAACCACTCACGGTAGCCACCAATGGGCCCATTGTTGTGGCCTTTGAGCTCTTTGTCCTTCTTTTGTACCACTTCCCATGCTTTGCGGACCTTCCGAAGTGTCTCCACGTTGGTCTCACTGAACCCTCATGAAATGACAGGTGCGAGCTCTTCCTCTAGTGGTGCCCCTCTCATAGGGTAGCCAAGTTGTCTTATAGTAAGAACGAGATTGTAACTGATGCAACCCCTTGTCCCCATCAAGGGAACATTCGGAAATCCTCCGCACGAGACCAAAACTCCAGTTCTTCCTTATTGCCATCGAGGGAACCAGTTGACAGACGCCCCTTCTTTGTTTGATAAGCGTTGGTCCCAATTTTCACCTCCTTTCACTGTGCATGAACGGTGACCTTCTAACGGGCAAGCATGCCTTACCTCTTGGCGAAAAAAGTTTGAAACCAACCATACATAAAGAGCGGGAGTACAGCAGACAATCCTCGTACTGCTCTTCTCACATCTTCGGTCAAAGGTGTCATATAGGTCGGCTAGCATAGTGACGACCGGGCTTTCCTTGTGGTCATGATAGGCAAGGAAAGCATCGATCGCTGCTAGGTCCACCAACTCATCTACATTTGGAAAGAGGATTCCTCCAAAGATCAACAATGCGAGAACGTCTATGAACGAGGCCCATTCGCTTCTACCTGCCAAGATTCTTGCTTTTTCCTCCAAACATTTTCTCGGTATCCCAACCACCCCATTTTCGACTTGCTTTTGGCGGTCTAATTCCAGCGCCGAGATTCGGACTATTTTAGAAATTCTGGCTAATGAGGGGTAGAACCCTAAGAAGAGGTATGGTTTCCTTCCCCCTAGAGGACATCCTAGGATCTCTTCAAATTCTTCCACCATGGGTGATAGCTGGAAGTCCCCAAAGGTAAAGCACCTCAACGGCTGATCATAATACTGGGCGAGGGAGGCAATGGCCTCTGTGGAGACTTCTACCATGGCTAGGTCCCAGATTTTACCGTAAGCTTTGCGAAAGCTTGCCACTGGAGCTGACCCATCAACTGCCCTAACTCTCTTAGACTGGTGATCCCTAGGCTCTTGACCTTGACTTGATAGAACCTCTTTTTAAGTGAAGGCATTTGACTTGATCCCATGTTTTACTAAAGTGAACAAAACCCAGCGCGAATCAAAACTCCGACATCTATCATGGGTGGAATGGATGAATGCATGAAGAAAATGCATATGATACAGATGCAATTTACGAACACGGGAGCCCGGGAAATTGTCCCCTTCTTAGATACAACGTCTTGGGGTAACACAGTGCCCGGCGTATGTATTTAAGAAGGTGACACGAACCTTCCGTTGGTTTGCCAAAAAGAGGGGATTAAGACAGAACCTACGCATGATGCATATGCGAAATGCACAACACGGGGATGTACAGTATGACAATATTCACAAAATATAAAAAGGGTACATGACACTTATGCATGGCAGTGTGAAAAATGGCACGCAGCGTGTCCGCTTCGGGCCCCTATTCAAGGGACCTATATGGGAGGGAGCTAACAAGGCCTTTAGTGATAATCTCCAAGGTGGTCATATCTCTCTTGATGGTCTCTAGAGGTATCATCCCCTTCGATGAACATATTGCAATAGTAGGAACTACTAGCAACAATATGTTATCAAAGAGAAAAAATCTAGATGAGGGTTCACTGTAATCAAGCAAGTCGGAGACCAAGCATGATCACAGATTCACCTCCACTCCTTATGTTCCCACGAACCCGGGTATAGGGCTCTTTTTCCAATCACCGTGTGTGAAAATAGTGTTGGTGTTTGTGTGCATCAAATGAATAAATATTTACCTCATGCATACATTTTAAAACACACTAAAAGCATCAAAGAGTTATATACACAAGAACATAAGAAAAATAAAGGGAAACCAACAAAGGAGGAAGTCATGATAAAACATTGCACAAGATTAAATGGCCTAACTCTCTAAAAAAAGTCCCCAGTGGAGTCGCCAACTGTCGCAACCTACCCTTCGACGGGAGGGCGACGCGTGACTCGCGGGTGCGTGTTCCAAGAAAGGAATACGTGCGGAGTCGCCACCAACGTTTATTTGAGGAAAACGTCGGAAAAACTAGAAAAGACGTGATCTACGAACTCTAAGTGAAAGGTTTGGAAGTTGTATTTACGCACGGGGAAGGTATTTGCACCCCATGCGTCCGTCACAAGAGACGACAGCCTTTAATCAAATGTGCAAATATGACTTCAATTTATATTCTTTTCCCTTTTTACGTTCTTATGTCTTTTTATGCCTTTTATGTTTTTATCTTTTTATGGTCGACAAGGGCGTTTCCCTTTGCTCCTACGTATTCCTCAATTGTGATAAGGAAATCAGACCTACGTAGTTCTTTGTGAACAAAGCGTTTTGGTTAAGTTATTTTTTATTCTTTTTTGCAAGATATGTTTTTATTGAATGAAAGGTCATTTAAGGTGTTGGACCATTAGACAATCTTTCGATTCTTTTGAAAAGTGAGAAAACATTAAGGCATTGGACCATTAATGATTTCTTTATTTTTGAAAGAGCTAATAAAGTTACATATTGATTTTAGGCCTTTTAGAAATCTACCCTTAACCAATAAAAGCGGAAAAGACCATTTCAAGGCGTTGGACCTTTGAAAATGGCTTTTTTAGGCGCTGACAAAAAGTTTGGTTTATGATTTTAGCCTTAGTTTTGCTTTGGTTATTAATTGATTCAATCAAGAAAGAAAAATCCCAAAGAGAAACGTCCGATTAATTTTTTTTGGTTTATTTTACTAAAAGATATTTTTGATTATTATATTATTATTTTACCTCTTTTTGGTTTCCAACATGGTTACGGCATGACCGAACGGTCGGATTTCATTTTAACAGAAATTAACGGATGTTACAATTCAAATTATCGGTGGAAATTTATTTAAGTTTTTGATTAGGCGAGAAAATGATTTAAGTAAATGACTAAAGCACATCAAAAGGGGGTACGGAAAGTAAATGGAATGAAATTAAAAGCACGCGAAACAGATGAGGACCACCAAGGGTACATAAAATGAATTGAAAAGTTGGATTTCGGGAACTTACCGGTTGAAGACCGAAGAACGACGAAGAACGTACGAAGAACGTCGAAGAACGGTTGAAAATCTTTGCGAAATCACCCACGGAAATGTTACGGAAGCGCCTCGGCTTGGATTTTCTTCACGGAAACAATTTTTTTCACTAATTTCAAGTGATCTCGAATTTATAGGAGGGCTCACCTTTTCCTCCTTCACTCCTCCCCTTATTTATAGGAAAATAAGGGAGGAGCTTGCCACCCAGCTCGCCCAGGCGAGCTAGGTTGCTTCCTCCAGAAGCAACCGCCTTCTGGAGGAACATCCTGGAAGGCCCAAGTGGGCCTGGTTGCTATTTGCACCCCCATTTTTACTAAATACACCCCTGCCTTTTTTGGTGATTCTTTTTTCGTAAAGTTACGGAAACTTACGAATTTCATAACGATACTTGCTTTCTATCCGTAATGTTGCGGAACCTTGCGGATTACATAATCATCCCTTTTTTGACTTCCGGAATGTTACGGAACCTCACGAATTGTGCAACGATGCTTTCTTTTGATTTCCGGCATGTCACGGAACTTCATGGATTGTGCATCAATGCTTTCTTTTGATTTCCGGCATGTCACGGAACTTCACGAGTTGCCTAACGATGGGTGTCAAGCTCCTCGAAGTGATCAAATGAAAGTTGCATGCCACCAAACAATGGTCCCCAGACGAAATTAGGGTATGACACATGGTTAATGCATTCTGACTCTAGAAAATCAACATCAAGAGGTACAACACCCAGAAAATCAGAACTTGACTCAAATTCAGATTTATTCTTAGCATAAAAATCAGATACAGGATCAAATTCAAACTCAGATTCAGATTCAATACATAAGGAATGACAAGTATGCATATAAGACAAAAATGGATGTTTCCTACCATGAAGAACAGAATCAAAATCAAACATATAATCATCAACAATCTGATCAATTATCTCAGCACGAAAATAGAATGATCCTCAGATGGATGTTTCATGGCATCAGGAACATTAAAATGAACAACAATATCACCAAATTTCATAGAGAATGTGCCAGCATAAACATCTATCTTGGTTCGGGCTGTTTTCATAAATGGCCTACCTAAAATAATTGGAACTGAACCATGGGAAAATCCCTCTTCCATATTAAGAACATAAAAATCAACTAGAAAAATAAGTTCACCAACCCGAACCAGCACATCCTTTATAAAACCTACGGGGTAAGCAACACTTCTATTTGCCAAATGAATCACCACATCTGTAGATTGCAAGGGTCCAAGAGATAAAGAATTGAAAATGGACAGAGGCATGACACTAACTGATGCTCCTAGATCTAGCATGGCATTCTCAAATTTACTGTTCCCAATAATGCAAGGTATACAGAAAGTACCTGGGCCCTTACATTTCTCAGGAATGTGAGGAACAAATTTACCTATCAATGCTGACACGTTTCTGCCCATGCTAATCCTTTCATTGCCCTTGAACTTCCTTTTGTGGGTGCACAGCTCCTTTAGAAACTTGGCATATCTTGGAATCTGCTTGATGGCATCTAGCAGAGGTATGTTCACCTCTACTTTTCTGAAGGTCTCCAAGATCTCCTTTTCCGTTTCTTCCCTCTTTTTGTTTGGAATTGCTCTAGGTGGGAATGGAAGAGGGATAAGAGGCTGCTGTAAGTCAGAATTACTAGAAAAAGGTCCACCTGCATGAAAATTTATGTTAGGCAGCTTTCTCTTTTGTGCAACTATCTCATCCTCTTTTTCAGGTGTAGAATGAAACTTGACAGGTTCAAGTGCAGGTACTGCTACTGGTGGAGGCACTTGAATTTGGTTGCCAGACCTCAAGGTGATGGCACTCACATTTTTCGGATTCTGCACAGTTTGTGAAGGCAATTTGTCAGAATTTTGGGACTGAACTTGGTTCAACTGAGTAGCCATCTGCCCCATCTGATTTGTCAGACTCTGAATGGAAGCTCTTGTCTCTTGCTGAAATTGCATATTCTGGATGGTCATTTGCCTCACTAACTCATTTGCCTCAGTTGCTTGTTATCTTTGTTGTGACTGCTGCTGCTGTATTGGAGGAGGAACATATGGCTTGCTTGGACCAGCAACATTCTGGAAATGAGGGACAGGCTGTTGTTGTTGTGGAGGACTTGCCCATCTCAGATTTGGATGATTTCTCCAACCTGGATTGTATCTGTTGCTTGAAAGATCATAATTATTCTGCTGTTGTTGGTTTTGCTGCTGAGGGGGTCTATTATAAATGTTTGCAGCATAAGCTTCAGGTTGCTCATTGACTCCAGATTGCTGCAAAGAAGGACAAAAATCTGTATGGTGATCTGCAGAAAAACATAGACCACTGACTCTTGTAGCAGGTGTAGATTTCTGATTCATGGCAAGCTGAGTTACTAGGTTGACCAAGGCATCAAGTTTTCCTTCAAGCTTTTTATTTTCAGTAGATGAAGATGAATTTGTGGCCAATTCATGCACTCCTCTAAGAACAATAGCATCATTTCTTGCACTGAATTGTTGGGAGTTGGAAGCCATTTTCTCAATCAAATTCCTAGCCTTAATAGGGGTCATATCACCAAGAGCTCCACCATTGAAAGCATCAATCATACTCCTCTCCATGTTGCTAAGTCCCTCATAGAAATATTGAAGAAGGAGTTGCTCAGAAATCTGGTGGTGAGGACAGCTTGCACACAATTTCTTGAATCTTTCCCAGTACTCATACAAGCTTTCTCCACTAAGTTTCATAATGCCTAAAATGTTTTTTCTGATGGTAGTGGTCCTAGATGCAGGGAAGAATTTCTCCAAGAACACCTTCTTAAGGTCATCCCAACTGAAAATGGACCTGGGAGCAAGGTAGTATAGCCAATCTTTTGCCACTCCCTCCAGAGAATGAGGAAAAGCCTTTAGAAAGATATGATCTTCTTGGACATCAGGGGGCTTCATTGTGGAACAAACAATATGAAACCCCTTAAGATGCTAATGAGGATCTTCACCTGCAAGACCATGAAACTTGGGCAACAAATGTATTAGTCCAGTCTTGAGAACATATGGAACACCCTTATCAGGATATTGAATGCACAAGCTCTCACAAGTGAAATCAGGTGCAGCCATCTCCCTAAGAGTCCTCTCACGAGGTGGAGGTTGAGCCATGTTCTCAGTATGAAAATTAATAGCCGAATGCTCAAAATCAGAATATTCAGAATCACCCGCAATAGAATACTTAGAATGCTCAAAATGCACAGAATGATCAAGATGCACACTATGCCTAACTAATCTATGGAAGGTTCTATCTATTTCAGGATCAAAGGGTTGTAAATCACCTGGATTGCCCCTAGTCATGCATTATATGCAGCAAATAATGTGTTTCTCAACAAGCACCTAACAAGGGGGTAAAACTACAGCTATACTCAAACGATATCCAAATGACCTAAAATTTTGTGAGGAACACCCTAAAATCATGAAAAGATAGTACAAAATATTTCAAACAAAAATTCAAAGTCTAATTATGAAAACTACCTAAGCAAAGTTTAGAAAAATAGGACAATAATACTTGAAAAAAAAACTTAGTAAAAACTGATTTTTCAAGTTTAAAACGGAAACGGACCACAATTTAGTTCCCTCAGCATGGGAAATTTACTTCTACCCCAAATTCATATATAATAATAATCACTCTGATAACCAGAGCAAAAGTTATGGTCGTTTTAAGTTTTGCTAAACACAAGTTCCCAAAATTTTTGTCTCTCTCAAATTCAGCCACACCAAGTGCTTCTGGTATTTTTCACAAAAAATATGGACAAAAAGAAACTACCACACAAAAAATCAGTCAAAAATAACAACTTTAACTATCAAAACAAAAATCGCCAATTAAATTGCAAAATTAGTCGCTAGTTTAGTCACTAATCACTATTCACAGCATTACACAAAACTGAAACAGGGAAGCGCTAAATAGGGGACGCGACTGAAATGCAAAACAGAACACTACACAAAATAAAACAATACACACTCACAACACTAAACAACAGACCTACACTCAAAACAACTAAACACTATTATGAACCTTTGGACCACTACTCCCTGGCAACGATGTCAAATTTGATCGAGGCCATACCCAAATCAAATAAACATTAAAAATACAGTATCCGGGAAGTGATCATAGGTCGTCTCCCAACGAGAAATGGTCAACCAAACATTCATAATAAATAGTAATAAAACAGTAATGAATTGGGGGGGTTGTTTGTTTTTGTAAATTAAACAACAAGCAAATTTGAATTAGAAAATAACAGAATTAAAACATGTTTCCTCTTGATTCACAAGCAAGTCTCTTATCCTAGGTTACGAGGATTTATCCCTAACCAGTTCAACCACTTAATTCAACCCTAAATTAAATTACTAAGCGAAAATTAACATAAGGCTGTCATTATGTGATTAAGCAACACATACACCAATTAATAATGAATGAAACTGATCATTAAGCATGAACATAAATTAAGCACAAAGACAATTAATCAAGCATTAAGCATGCATGGATTAATAGCAACAAATACATAGTAATTGGTGAAGAGGAAAAACTGATCATAATTCAATAGTAATAACAAAACCTCAAAGAGAACTGTGCTTGATCCTCAAGAGAAAACAACGCTGGAGACTTAGCCTTCCATTAATCAGCAGGAAATGAAATTGTAGATTGAAGCAGAAATGAAATTGCAGAAAACAAATTTTATTCTACGTGAACAGTGTGCATGAACAGTAATAAAAACTGGAATTGCAAAACCCTAGAATTATTCTCCTCTCCAAAAACCTCCCTAAACTAAAACCCTGGTGCTGTTATATAGGTCCTCAGCCCCAAAGCTTACAAATCTGTTTTAAGTCCAAGCCCATAAATAAAATAAAATCTGGACAAGATAAGATAAGATTGGATGAAATAAAATATAGATGAAATAAAATCTGGATAAGATAAGATTTGATAAAATAAAATTGTGTGCTCTCTTCAAGTCCAAGCCCAATTCCGAATTCAAGCCTAATTGCTTATAATTCTCCTAAAATTAAATTAAAAACACAAAATTAGTCAAGTAGGCCCAAATGATAAAACTGCATAATTAATTTGACAATTAAGGCTAATCAGTAATTAAAATGGTGACAAAAAGGGTTAAGAAATAGGAGAAATTAATGACACATCAAGATGCTTTTTGAATGTGTGCTTATGAGGCTTTAATGTAGCTCCATGTAGAGCTTGTAGGCCTTTGATCTTTTTCAAAAATGGGGTTATTTGTTTCTTGAAGATCAATGACAATGGAATGGAGAAGGAGAAAAGGTGATTGGAGATGCCACTTCAAGGAGAAGATGAGTCAAGAACAAGCTCACCACCATAGGAAGCCACGGATAAGAGCTTGAAGGTAGGAGAAGATGAGTGGAGGTAGAGGGAGAGAGTGGAACGAAATTTTGAGAGAGAGAAGAGGGAGAATGAGGTCTGAACTTTGAAGTCTAATTTCTGAAATGATCAAAGTTGCAAAACACACACACAAGACCTTTATTTATAACCTAAGTGTGACACAAAATTGGAGGGAAATTTGAATTTTGATTCAAATTTCACTTGAATTTGAATTTGAATTTGTGGAGCCAAATTTGGAGCCAAAATTTCACTAATTATGATTAGTGAATTTCAGCTATGGTTCAACCCACTAATCCAAGATCAAATCCAAGATTCTCCACTAAGTGTGCTTAGGTGTCATGAGACATGTAAAACATGAAGACCATATACAAAGTGTGACTATATGATGCGACAATAGGGTGTAGCAAGCAAATGCTCACCTCCCTCTTAGGCTGGGCCAAAATTTAATTGGATTGCGCTTCTACCAATTCAATTAAATTTCTCTCCCAACACACACATCAAATAGTACACTTAATGCATGTGAAATTACAAAATTACCCCTGATACAAAAACTAGTCTAGGTGCCCTAAAATACAAGGGCTAAAAAATCATACATTACTATGGTACCCTAAACTTGTGGGGTACCCTCCCTACACTATGGACCCCTAAATACAAGGCCCAAAAAATAATGAAACCCTAATCTAATGTGTACAAAGATAAGTGAGTTCATACTTAGCCCATAGGCCCAAAATCTACCCTAAGGCTCATGAGAACCATAGGGCCTTCTCCTGCATTCCCGACCTAATCTTCCTGGAGTCTCCTAGTCATGGCTCTGGTGATGGGTCCCCTCCTTGGGAGGATTGCATCAGGCTTGAAAGTGAATATTTTTTTCTGAAGTAAGGGGACTACTGAAACAATAGAAGATTTAAAAGTTAAGGCATGTGTTGGATGAAGAAGGAAGTGGGAAGCAACACCATTCTACCCATGCATCTTTTTTTTTACAAGGAAAGGTATTATTATTTTATCTGTTAACCCATGGAACGGAATAAAATAATTGTTGATAGGAAAGAGAGGTGGTGTGGTGTAGATTAGGAGCCTTGCAAGTTGCAAGTGTGCGCATAGGGGTGGGCTATAAGAGCCACAATAGGAATAAGAGAGATTGTAGGATAAAAAAATGATCATGCTATTTTCACTTATTCATTAAGAATTGGTTTTACTTCTACATGCAAGAGTTTACCCCATCACCTAACATAGCTACGCACAACTACACCTTTTAATATAGCTATAATACGCAGACACATATGGGTGCACTCAATAATTTTTCAAGTTACATGGTGGCACCTCATTTACATACTGCACAGTCTCACATTTTCTCTTGGCAATCTAGTTATAATATTGTGTTACATACATTTGTCTAAAAGAGACACCTCTTGTACCACACTTAGATCGATTAAGTAAATTAAATTTTGAGTGCAACAAGTTTTCTTCTTCCTTGTGCGTAGAACAAGTGCTAATCAATTTTTTTTTTCTTTTTAATTGTTTACTCACTATAATGTATTCTTACACTGCCAGTGCATAACTCAATCTCGTTTCCAATAAAATTGTCTATTGAAACTTACACAAAAAGTTCACATATATTCATTAATTATATATTATTTTGTCACAAAATTAAATTTAATTATCTCTTGTAATTATTTTTCAATCACGTTATCTTCAATTATAAAAGTCATGGTGTTACAACTTCTTCCTTCGAACACAACCTCTTCGTTTGTGTGGGACAATGTTAATATCGACTTTCTCATTCATTTGGAAATTTCTTGTTCGAGAACCGCATGGTTGGATCTCCTTCATCAACCATTTGGTGAAGGTTTTGATGTACTTCATTGGGGATTGGAAGCAGCAAATGTTGTTAGAAGTTTGGATGCATTTCGCCATGGTTTAGTAATGGTGGGGTACGAGCACAATTGGACTTTTCAGGGTGGTGGCATGAGTACAAGAATGATGGCGCATGTGGAGTTTGAGTCTAGTGAGTTTGCTAGTGTGCAAATGGAGTGATAGGTTATGGTGACAAGAATGAGGGGTTAGGAAAGGTCGGCTCAAGGATAAGACTACTAATGCTCAAACTTTAGGGCCACCAACAAAAAGTTATTTATTATTAGTTTTTATAAAGCAAAAAGCCCACATATATTGACAAAAAGGTTTACATATAGCTGAAGTGAATCAGTTGGTCACTAGAAGGGAGGGGTTGAATAGTGACACCAAAATTGATCTGCCTTATATATGATCTATACTTTACATTCTTGTCACATCTCAATGTTGTAATTGTCTTTCTTCCTATAGCTCTTGCATCTAACCTCTCTACAATGATAACAAATTCACGATGCTTCAAACCCAGTTCAACAAATTGTCTTAGGTAGCACAAATATGAAATTAATAAAAACTTCACAACTTAACAATATTGAGATAATCATAATCAACAATTTTTTTCAACATTTAACATTGAATTAATTTATCTTTATAATAATGAATGTTTCCTTGTAATTATTACATAGGTGTGGGATTCACATCCACATTTTTTTAGAGAATAATTATTGCTTGCTTCTATTAAATTTGTCCAAATATTTGGCATGTCCGTTTTGTATAAAAATGTACGCTAAGTTAGGTCCATAATGCAAACCTACTAAACTAGTTTTTGTTTTGTTGTTCCTTTATACAAAAGAAAAACTAGTTTTTGTTTTGTTGTTTTTGTGTGTAGCAATGGAACTAATTTCCATAACATATTTCAACATTATGGAACTAGTTTTCATTAGATCTATGAGAAAGAGAAAATATTACTTTATGATAATGTAAGAAAGGAAAGAATGGCAAATTACCTAGATAATGTTGCAAAATATTGATGGATATGAGGTGAACGAGATGAGCAAATGAGATGAAGGAGGTGAAGAGAGGGAAGTGAAAGTGATAAAATGAGGCAAGGAGTCGAAGAAGGTGGTATGAGAAATGAAAAAGGGTGATTGGTAAGAGAGATAAAGTGATGTGTAATCTAGTTAGAAAAATGAAGGGTACTTTTGGTATTTTGAAATGTTCAAAATATGAGGGGTAGGAAAAGTAAAAAAAGGATGAAAATAGAAGCCATTATCTATCTTTTCCTATTGGATAATCAAATGGTCAACACCTAAAAAATGTGTCATGAACTAATTGAAATAAATTTGTCTTAGAGGTGCATGGAAAGACTATGTGCTTACATCTAAAAAACAGTGAGTGTATTTTGATGAGACTTGCTTGACCAATGTGTTTCGTAAGTGATGGTGGGTGTGCGTGAAAATAACTCATAATATAGAATCTCTAGTGGCCTAAATCATAGTCTTTACTCAACAAATATTGTAGGCTTAAATCATACTCCCATCAATATTCACCAATTAGATTGAGGCTCATCACATGTATAAAAATTGGATTGCCAAAATCAATAGTCTCATATCTAAGGATTAAAATTTCAATGTTCACCAAACACTAAAGAACGACAATCATTGTGTTGATTTTTTTTTGCCAAGTTAATTGTTGATGCGTAAAAATAGTGCTCGCACAAGGACAAGTGTACCCTACACAATAGTAACAATGGACTAAAAAGTCTAGTTATCGAACCCTAGAGATCAGTTGTATTCCCAAATAGTCAAGATTATTAAGCTAAACAATTGAAATGATGAAAATAATATTTAAGCATTTTTGTGGTTTTTTTATTTTTGAAAGGAAAACAAATAAACTATTACGAAAGAGAGATTTGAGTGATAGTAAAAGCAACCAGGGATTATGATTCACTAGTATCAATTTTCTCTCAATCCTAGTCCAAATGAAATTCCTCCATAGTTAATTACTGATTCCCAAAGTCAACCAAGGTCTATGTTCAAGGTCGAAGGATGCTCTTTGCCTTAAATCATACTCCAATGATCATGGATATATCAATTTAACTCAAGGGATATAATTAATTATAGGGATGATTAATTAAAGATTAACTAATCTATCGGAGATTACCCAAACAATTTGATTATGCAATTTTGTGTAAAAAATTCTATACCTAGGTCTACCAAACATACACAAATGGTCACCACAGTACATTTGATTAAACATAGAATTGATCAATTCCTAAATGAACAATAAAAATAAGGAAGATAATTAATTAACATAAAACACTAAAAAAAATCGTTAAGAACAATGAAAGGAGTACAGTTGAACAATTACATCATAACCCCTAGACTAGTGGGACTAGCCGCTCATGATAAAAGCAAAAATAAAAAGCCTATAAGAAATTAACATAGACATACCACAAGGGACGAACGATGATCACGATTCGTCCTCATGGTGTTGCCTACACCTTACAACCCTCAAAAGTGTTATCTAATTCAAAAATATGATAAAAGGTGATAAAAAAAGTTATGTTTTGTAGATTCTAAAGACCTTACTTATAAATTTCTAAGATAACAAATTTGTCTAAGGTGCACTATGATCATGGTAAAATCCACCACGGTCGTAGTTGGAAACTTGTGACATTAAGGCTTTGGACTGTGATCAGTTGACTCTGGCCGTAGTGCGATCACCATGATTGTCGTTGGAGTGCTAACCCTATTTGTAGAGGGGTGTTATCATCTCACCATGGTTGTTATGCTCACCACGGTCATGTTGGATCCACTACGATCATGGTCAAGTGATAGAGTCTTCAAATCTTCAGGTAAAAGTGTAAATTTTCACACTTTTCAGTTTATTGAGTGACTATACTTTTGCAAGACAAAACTAGCATCCAAACATGAGTTCTACTAAGAAAATGCATACAGATGGAACAAAAACTCACACAAAATATCACTCCAAAAATGGTTTATCAACCTCCTCACACTTGAGCATCTTTTGTCCTCAAGCAATTAGTTTAATTCTCTAATCAAAACAAATTCTCCCAAGTTAGAATTTTTGTATCAGGAATCCCCATTTATTCAAAAAGTAAAAATTCACACAATGGGGCATAAAAAATTTACTCAGGAATCCATTAAGATTATAATTAACACGGTCTTAAAGAGTTTCAAGTTCACTATGTTCACCATCTCTCAGTGTTATACAGATAAACGATTACACTCAAGATCACAATTCAATGAACAAGTTCACAACTCTATCAATCAATCAACTCAACTTAGATAAATCCCAAAAATTCCAAATAAGTGAGGCATATTAGGTTGTAATGGGGTCAAACATGTAATGTAAGGTAGATACTGAAAGAAATAGGCTAATAAAGGACTTCATTCAATCATATGAAAACACTCAGAAATCAGGGGAACTTTTACCTGTTTTTGAACATTTCTTTTTCATTTAAACTTTTCATCCATTTTTCCTTCTTTCTTTTTATTTGCTTTTGGGGAACAATAATTATATGTTTTTTTCTCATTTTTGTTTTTGTTTTCTTTTTTTCATAACTCATTTTTGTCATTAATTTCACTTGAGAGAAGGACTTAAGATTTATTCACTGGAACAACCTCCAATGTATATTAGTTATCCTTTTTTCCTCACATCAATAATTCACACAGTATAGTTCAAAGACCAAAAAGAAATAATCATTTAGGCTCAAAATGGTTAACTAGGGGAAAATTTTATCAAAACAATTCATAAGTCTCAAGAAAGCCTATCAGTGTCTCATTTTTTCAGAAAATTCATAATTCATTCGAGGAAATGCATATCAAAACAAAGAATAGAACAGTACTAATGAAATGATCAATTCATCCACACTAAAAGAATTAAGGCTCAACACTCACATTTCTAAGGATAACTTTAAGAATAGTTCACAATAATGCATGCTAATGTTCCTTCCTGAAGAAAATTCAAACTACCCCTATACACACACAATAATTTTTTTATATCAAGGGAATAACTGAAAACACAAAATTCTAAACCTCATAGATTTTCACACTACTATAACCAAAACAATGCAAGAAATCACATATATAACTAAGAGCTCAAAGTTAAGGGAGTAATGACTCATCCCCACACTTACTACATGTAGCGTCCTCAATGCATCAAAATAGAATAAGAACAAAATAAATGGACTAAACTAGTTTATTGAAATAACAACTGAATGGAAATGTTTAAATTGAAAATCTAACTGGTCGGGGTCATAGTAAAGTCACAACAACTGTACTTGGCACCTACATTAACTGCATGTGCCATGATCATATGACCATGGCCGTACTCGATGCCTGACGTTGAATGTCTGGGCATTTGACTACGACCATTGTACTAACAAACAATTTGACTTAATAATTTAAAAGAAAACATGTGATAAAGTTTAATAAATCGATACAAGTCATCGGTTGCCTCCCGAATAACACTTGTTTAACGTCATGAGTGTGACATGTGATGGTTAAGTCGCCCAAAGGTTGGAGAGGTGCACAATGTTTTGCACCTGTTGGAATCCTTCATAATACGCCTTGACTCTAAGTGCATTCATCTTGAAAGTGAGCTTAGGTGATTGTCAACTTCATAAAGAGTGATGTTAGTAGGTTCTAAGTTTGTTATGCCCAATTTCTTAAAGACAAAATAGGGCATCATTAAGTTTATACTTGGCCCCAAATGACACAAACATTTATCAATGTAAGACTCTCCTATCAAACAAGGAATTGTAAATTTATTGTGGTTTTTCATCTTAGGGGGAAGTTTCCTAAGGACCAAACAGAACACATTAAGACCCATAGTGCCGAAATTGCCAATTTTCCTTTGTTTGATAAAATTTCTTTCAAATGATTGGTATAAGATGGCGTATGTGAAATAGCCTCAATGAAAAGGAGGTTGATGTGCATTTTTCTCATAACCTTAAGAAATTTTCTAAATTACACATCCAACTGGTCATTCTTTACTCTATGAGGGAAAGGTAAACTTACTTGGGGAGATGTTAGTATCTCCTTCTTTTTATCCCTTCCTTCTTTGGCTTTGGGTTCCCATCAGTGGGAACCTTAACCTTTTTATGTGCTTCGTCCTTTATAGTAAGGATGTCATTTGTAACTTTTGGAGAAGAGTCTTCTTTCTTCTCAAAGTCATTTTGAACTCTCTTGCTTCTAGTCATCACAACTTTTGCATCCTTCATTTTAGGATTTGGTTCAAGTTGTGAAGAGAGGTTGTCTACCTATCTTTGTGACAAGAGGGATTGTATGTTGGCCAATCGAGACTCCACATGCTTCATTCTCTAATCATTTTGGGCCATATATTGAAGCATGGTTTCTTTAAGAGTGGGTTGTTTCTCTTCTTGTCTCAACCTCTGATTTTGCATGGGTTAAGACCTATGCATTCCTTGATTCTTCTTGAAGCCTTATCCTTGATTGAAATTGTTGGGGTACTGATTATAAGAATTGTTCCTTCCCATAACAAAGTTGATCTCATCCATGGTTGCATCTAGCTCATCATCAATAGTATTTTTCTTGAAGCCCCTGAACAATTTCACATTTATCACAGGTTGGGAATGAAGGTGTAGTGATGAGGAGTTGAGCTTGAGCTCTCATGAGTGTCTCAATTTCAGTGTCAAAGCTTGCATCTAATTTTCCAATTCAGTTTGGGAATCATCTTCCTCCACTTGGTTGAAGCCTCTCTTCATAATCCTTTGTTCCCCTAAGTTGTTATAGGGGTTAGAGCACATATCTTCAATGATCTTGATGGCATTAGCAAGGGGTTTTAACATGAGGTTATCCCCACAAGCAGCATCCAAACTTGTCCTATTGTGTGAGGACACTCCACCATAGAAAATGTGAACTAGCCTTTGTTGGGAGAAGCCATGATGTGGACAGCTTTTAATCATCTCTTGCAATCTTTCCCAAGCTTAAGGTAGTCTCTCTTGCTCCCTCTGTGCAAAATTCCCAATGTCCTTGATGTACTAATCTGTCTTCATGGGAGATAAGTACCTCCTTAAGAAGACACTTGTGCACTAATTGCATGTAATGATGTCATTCTCAGGGAATGAACACAACCAATCTCATGCCTTCCCATTGAGAGAGACGGGAAAGGCATAAAGTCTGATGTATTTTGTCCGTACATGATTCTATTTCACTGTGTTGGTTAACTTGATGAACTTCCTCAAGTGCAACATATGGTCTACATGGGAAGCACCACTAAACAGGTTGTTCTCCAACATTTGTAGGAACCAATGCTTGAAGTCAAAAGTGACTCCTTTTGACAACTCGACTAGTAGGATGGTATTGGTTTCCCCCAAGGTAGGGGTGAGGTAGTCCATAAGGGTTTAAGCTGGATTAACTACCATTGCTCTCTCTTTCTCTTTGTCCCTTTCTCTCTTTCTTTCACAGATTTCTACACGAAGCTTTTGGATTAGCTTGTCAATATCAAGCTCGTACTGTAGTGGTGGATTTTGGGACATGGTTTACATGCACTAAACAATAGAGGAAAAGATCAAATGCAACGAGAGATAAAGAATAAAATAAAAAATAATAGAAAATTAAAGAAATAATGAAAAAAAATTATACTAACAAAACTATTTGGTTTAATAAAATTAAACTACTCGAGAATTTCCACAAAAAGTCCCCGGCAACGGCGCCAAAAACTTGATGTGTAAAAATATTGCTCGTAGAAGGGAAGTGTACCCTACACAATAGTAATAATGGACTAGAAGTTCAATTATCAAATCCTAGAGACCACTTGTATTCCCAAATAGTCATAAACAATTGAAATAATGAAAATAAGATTTAAGTATTTTTGTTATTTTTGGTTTTTAAAAGGAAAACAAATAAAATATTGCAAAAGAGAGATTTGGGGGATAGTAAAGTGACCAGGGGTTATGATTCACTAGTATCAATTTTCCCCTAATCCCAATCCTAATGAAATTTATCGCTTAGTTAATTACCGATTTCCAAAGTCAACTAAAGACTATGATTAAGGTCGAAGGATGTTTTTTTGCCTTAAATCAATACTCCAATGATCATGGATATGTCAATTTAATTTAAAGGATATAATCAGTTCCAAGGATGATCAATTAAAGATTAACTAGTCTATCGGAGATTACCTAAATCGTTTGATCACACAATTTGGTGTAAAACGTTATCTACCTTGGTCTTCCAAACATACACAGATGAACACCATAATACATTCAATTAAACATGGGATTGATCAATTCTTAAATGAACAATAAAAATAAGAAAGAGAATTAATTAACATAAAACACTGAGAAAATTCATTAAGAACAGAGAAAGTTGTACAATTGAACAGTTACATCATAACCCTCGGACTAGGGGGACGAATTGCTCATGATCAAAGCAAAACCAGAAAGCCTATAAGAAATTAGTATAGACATACCATAAGGGAGGAGTGATGATCACGATCCATCCTCATGGTGTTGCCCATGCCTTACAACTCTCAAAACCCTCAAAAGTTCTCTCTAATTCAAAAATATGATAAAAGGTGATAAAAAGGTATGTTTTACATATTCTAAAGCCTTTATTTATGGCTTCCTAAGATAACATATTGGTCTGAGGCGCACTATGGTCGTGGTAAAATCCACCACGGTTGTAGTTAGAAACTTATGATGTTAAGGCTCTGGGTGTGGTCAATTGACTATGGTCGTCGTTGGAGTGTTGATAGTGTTTGCAGAAGGACATTGTCATCTCACCAAGGTTGTTATGTTCACCATGGCTGTGTTTGATCCACTACGACCGTGGCCAAGTGACAAAGTCTTCAAATCTTCAGGTAAAAGTGCAAATTTCCACTATTTTATCTTAATTGAGCGGCTATACTTTTGCAAGACAAAACTAGCATCCTAACGTGTGTTTTGTCAATAAAATGCATGCAAATGGCACAAAAATTCACTCCAAAGTGGTTTATCAATTTCTAAAACAAGTGTTGGGTTTTGCATTTTGATGTGCCCTTGAACTAGATGACAATGATCCTTAGGAATACACTGCATTTGTATTTACTTGTATTTTTCGGTTTTCATTAATGCTTGATTTTACATTTTTCCACTCTTGTAACAAAAAAAGGTTTGGTTTGGATTGATTTGAATTAATTTTTGAAATCCAATCTAATCTAATACAATTTTTTATTTTTTTACTCAATTATTTAGTTTTCAATTTTGTAGGTTTTTTTTAAAAAAATTGGATTGACTTGTTAACACTCTTAATTAATGTGTGATCAATGTAATTAACTTAGGAAGCATTCGTTAGTGGAAGCAACGTGGCTTGCGAGACAACTTTCAATGTTGTTGCGTACGAATGGGTGCTTGTAAGGCATGGTTGCTTACTGAAGCATCGTGGCTTAACCTTATTCAATTTAAAAAAATGCTTGTTATTAGTATTCTATTATTTCTGAAGTTGGATGATAAAAGATGGACAATGGCTCTCTTTTTTGGATGGTTGGATATGAGTAACGACTCTTTGTTACAAATGGTTAACGAAATATCCAACAAAATAATCCTAATAGTTCAAATTCTCAATATCCAACATCCTAATAATTTCATCATTCTCCACCCAAGTTGAAGAAGGAGTAAAAGAAGAAGAAGCATCTAAAACACACCACAAATGAATATGAATGTCTTGACAGTAATGTGGTATATAACGTGTAACACCCTGACAAAAAATTAAAACTCAGGCTAACAGAGAAAACTTTGTGTTGTGTGATATGTGCATATTTGTATTTAATTGTGGTGATTATATGCTTATAATTATTTATTTTCATGCTTATATATATGTGATTAGTTGAGTGAAACTTGGCAGAGAAATAAAAACTTTTTGAGCAAGATTTCCACCTGTTCAAGAATTACACTGCACACTGAGTCATAGTGTAATTTGTCTGTGTGAAGTTTACTTTGAGTACACTGTTGGATCAAGTGGCCTTAGAATAATTAAGAAGGGGGGGTTGAATTAATTATTAATGTACCTTGACTATTTAAAAATCTATCCTTCTTAATGTTACTAGATTTAATTAGGTTTTTACTACCAAGTTAAGAAAGTAAAGAACAGTAATTGAAACTTAACCAAAAGTAAAAGCGATAATTAAAAGTGCACAACGAAAATTAAAAGTGTAGGGAAGAAGAAGACAAACACAAGAATTTTATACTGGTTCGGCAACAACCTGTGTCTACATCCAGTCCCCAAGCAACCTGCGGTCCTTGAGATTTCTTTCAACCTTGTAAAAACCTTTACAAGCAAAGATCCACAAGGGATGTACCCTCCCTTGTTCTCTTTGAACAACCAAGTGGATGTACCCTCCACTTGAACTGATCCACAAGAGATGTACTCTCTCTTGTTCTCAGTTACAATAACCTAAGTAGATGTACCCTCTACTTGTACCACAAAGGATGTACCCTCCAATGTGTTAAGACAAAGTTCTCATGCGGTTAGTCCTTTGAAACTTTTTAAAGGGGAAACAAAAGATATCTTAGGCGATTAGTCCTTTGAAATCTTTTGTTTAAGGGAAAGGGAAGAATCAAAAGAATTCTCAGACTGTGTCGTTTTGAATTCTTTGAAAAGGGAGAAGGAAGACATAAAAGAATTCAGGCGGTTAGTCCTTCGTTCTTTTGGAAAAGGGAGAAGAGAGACACAAAAAGAATTCAGACGATTAGTCCTTGGCGAATTCTTTTTGGCAAAGGGAGAAGAGAATGAAAAATATGAATATCACACTTTTGTTTTATGTGAAAGAACAAAGTTTGGAAACCAGAAAACTCATAAAGTTTTTGGCAAAGGAAGAAGAAGAAAAAGTTCAAAGAGATTCAAAGGTTGTAAAAGAATATCTAAAAAAATTATATCAAGTGTATAAAATGCAAGTCAAGGTCTTACTTTTATAGACTCTTCATGTCTAGTCAAGAAAACCATTGGAAGAGTTATAACCTTGAGAAAAACCTGAAAACCATTGGAAGAGTTACATCTCTTGATTTTTATTCAAAACTTGTCACTGGTAATCGATTACCAAAACCATGTAATCGATTACACAAAACATTTTATGAAAAGATATGACTCTTCACAATTGAATTTGAATTTCAACGTTTAGATACACTGGTAATCGATTACCAATATATTGTAATCGATTACACCATTTAAAAAAACAATTAGAACGTTACAAATTCAGTTAAAAGCTTTTGAAATCAAACTTTGCCACTGGTAATCGATTACAGCAGAGAGTAAAAACTCTGGTAACTTAGACAGTTTTGAGAAAAACTCTTTTGAAAAACAAAACTATGCTATGTTTGTTTTTTGAAAAATCTTTTCAATACTTCCCTTGTGAAGTCTTCTTGATTTCTTCTCTTGAATCTTGAAATCAAACTTCTCTGGATTCTTGAATCTTCTTGATTTCTTCTCATGAAACTTGAAATTTATATCTTGATCTTGAACTTGTTGACTGAATCTTGAAATCATTCTTTGGGCTTTTTGTCATCATCAAAACTACTTGAATCAACTTGATGCATCATCATGAAGCTTGCTTCTACATACACATATTCCTAGGGAGGTTAGCACAATAATCTAGGAAGTTAAAGCATTAATATAGACGTTTAAGATAGGATTTACCAGTTTTGGCGAAAACAATGTTTACCAATTTTGCTTATGCCTACCTTATCCATTTCTGGCTAAAAATTCAAAAGTAAAACTACCTACTTATGACAAGTATTGGCACGTCCAACATGGCTTACACTATGGTCATTCAAGCTTTTCAATTGAACACATCTATAGCCTTGCATCATTTTCCATCATTTTCTCTCCAAAAACCAAAACTTGGACCTTCATTCTCTCCATTTTGCACGAGACACTCAAGGAGGGAGAGACCACCATTTTCATATTCTTCCAAAATCCATCTTAGTGTTTTGAGGCTTCTTCTCTCAAAGCCTTGGTAAGAAGCCCTTAAACCTCTTTTTTCTTCTTATTTCTTTCTTATTTGCGTGCAAAGTTCTTACTTGAGGTTCCAAAATTTGTTTTTCATCCATTGAAGCTTGAGACTTCAATATCTGAGCATTTTTCCTTGACCATTTCGTGGAAGCTTCATTCAAGGTAAGTGGAGTCTTTTCACTTCTCAAACCCTAACCTTATTGTCTTTGGAAGCTAGGCTTTAATACATGTTATTTTGATGTTTAAAATTTTGTATCTGCTTCCATGACTGGAATTGGATAATATGTTGGTAGAAGTTCAAAGGTTAAAAATAAGTTCTTTGGGTGTTAAAACATAGTATTAGACATAAATTTCACTTAAAGTGGAGTTTTCTAGCAAAAGTTATGAATAAAAGAAGTTTAAGGCTTTTTTGTAGAATGAAAACCTGTCATGAAATTGGACTAAGTGTTACAGCAATATGAATTGTTTTTCTTAGTTTTGACCTCAAAATGAGTTTGTTAGGTTTGAAAATGTAGGATAGCATTAAGATTTATGAAAAATCGATTCCCGAAGCACCTAAAACACTGAAAATGAGTTACGAGCGAAACTTTATAAAACTGAGTGTCAGAGTAATTTTAGATAGTAGACAACTTAACATTGGAATTTGTGCCTCTGAATAAGTTACCTTAGAATTATTTATTTTCTGGATATGTTGATTTATTTTCTATTATATTGTTGACATAAACTGCAAGATCTAATGACTGATGCATGCTTTGGAATTGTGATGATTCTCTACTGATAAAATTATTGAAATGCATGCACATCTATTTATTATTATTGTTGTTGAATGGTAAGACTGGCAGAGTGTAAATTCTGACAATTATATTTATGGCATCCGAATTTACATCCTATTATATATATATATATATATATATATATATATATATATATATATATATATATATATATATTTGTATTTTGCTATTTTTATCTGAACACGTTGTGGTTTGGGTCTGGGCGTGTCTGACCCTTGACAATTAGTTTGCTATGTTTGTTAGATGGCTATAATTAGTCATTATGTTGTCCGATTGTTTTGTGTGACAAGTGGTTTTACTGCTTAAGGGGCCACGATTGGTTCCCTAAGAATAATACATAAGCCTGAGCCTCATATTTTTTTCTTGTTTGTTTGTACGCGTTCATTGATGCATGACGCACAAGGGCTACACACACAATGCAGTGACAATAGTCAAGAGGATTGGATAGAGAGTAAGAAACTGATGGTTCTATTTATTCTGTGAGAATGTGAGGTTAGACTGAGAAAGTGGATGATGGACAGAGATACATTGGAGTATAATGGATAAAGAGGTTCGAAGAACTTGGGGGAATTAGTGAGTGGTGACTACCTAGCATTTGGTGCACTTAGTTGGCACAGGTAACTTACAGGCCTCACTTTGCTGCTCCTAACGGGTTCTGAGACTATGCTTTTTGAGTTAGGAGCTTGGGGATCAGTGTACGATGTATTTGTATGTGATGATCACTCCCGATTGTCATCCACATGATTTTTGTAAGACCATAAAGACCTAGGAGGATTGGTGGCAAAGGTTGGACCTTAATAGGTGATAAGTGTGTTAGTAATGCACTTAGGATCTCGAGATTGTTGTTTACTTAGAGAAACCACACATATTGGTTAAGTAGGTTGCATGTTGTCTTTGTTTGATTATTGTTTGTTTATGGCATTTGAGGAGTGTAGGACTCACCTTTATAATCAATAACTTTCAGCTACTGACAATGCTGAGTACACCAAGGCATTTGTAGGTTTGGTGTAACTTGCAGAGAGAGCATGTATGGTCCTACACCGTAACACGGACTAGACGTTACACTTGCCATACTTTAGTCCACTAAGTGCCAATAGATAGAACGAATGCAATGCCCTTTACCATAGACCATTTACTAATCTACTATATCCTATGGGGATTCACATCTCGCATAGAGCTTTGATACTATGAATATACTTGCTTGTATCTTGGATTGGAAAAGCCATGTCCTACTTTGGAATTCCTGTTGACTCTAAAGGAGTATGATGAGCAGGGGCCACGTTCACCGTTACAGCGTGCAACGAGGACACCCAGTGGAGGTTATAGATGATCGAGGTGACCATTTGGACATGTCGTCCGAAGAGATCGAGGAGTACTGGGAATTTTTGAGGTAGTTGGAACCAATGTTTGAGGAGGAGAATGATGATTTTTCTGAGGGCACGTCTTAGTTAGTTTAGTACTCCTAATGTGATAAGTGATCTGCTTTGATCCTAGTTTTCTTTACTATTTTGATGTATCTTGAGAGGTGTTTCTCTTAGAGGCATGCATTTTGTTGTAGTAGGGATGTAAAATGTATTTTGCTTACTATCATACCATTATATCCGTATATTTCTTCTATGACACTACTTATGTTATTTTATTTATGTATGAAAATTGAGTTACTCTATATCTGCATTAATTTTAATTTGATGCAACTATTTAGCGTTTCTGACTAACTCGTTTTGTTTTTTCTTAAAAAAATGGGATATGTTTTACTAATAATAAGTAATAGTTTTTGTTTTTTTTAAATGTGACGCGTATTTCTAAAATAAATTAAATCAAAGTGTTTTCAAGCAATATTTTCAGTCTAAAATTTGAGGTGTTGCATAAGGTTGGTGAAGAAAGGCAACATCAACAACACACTACGAGAAGTAGGCGTCCACAAAAACACATTGATGAGATCATGAAGAAGGGCATGATTGATTATTCAATGACTACTTCTCCAACAATGTAGTATACACAAATGACCAATTCCGATGAAGATTTAGAATGCGAAGGAATGTCTTTCTTTGCACTGTACAAGCCTTTGGCAATGATGATCAATATTTTCAGTCGAGTGTTAATGTAGCTATAAGGATGGGCCTTTCTCTATCGAAGAAATGCATTGCAACTATTCGCATATTGGCATATGGATCACCTACTGATAGTGTTGATGATTAGTGATAGATCCATAACATTTTAGTTATGGGGGCAAAGCTCACATATATAAATTAGTGGGGCAAAACTCATATTATAACTTATTTTTAACTAAACTTTAAATTATAAAGGTAATTTATAACTACACATACATGTTATATTAAGAAAAAGCAAAATTTTAGTGGGGGCAATTGCCCCCTTCCTCCACAAAGTAGATTCGTCCTTGTTGATGATTATGTTCGAATTGGAGAAACCATGACATTAAAATGCTTGGATAAGTTTGTAAAGGGGTGTCTATTATATATTTGGATTTGAATACTTAAGAAGACCTAACAATAATGACATTCAATACCTACTGCAAATAGGTGAGCAACATGGTGTTTTCAGGTGTGTTAGGTAGCATTGATTGTATGCATTGGGAATGGAAAAATTATCTAGTAGCACAAAAAGGTCAATTTTATCGTGGTGATGCCCCACACCACAAGACTTATGGATTTGATATGCATATTTTGGGATTTTGGGTTCAAACAATGACATCAAAATGCTCTAAGGAATCTCCTGTGTTCAATGAAATTATGAAGGGAGAAGCCTATACAGTATAATTTATAGTGAATAGAACCCAATATAACATGGGATACATCTAGTAGATGATATTTATCATAATTGGTGACACTTGTGAAGACTATTCCAAGGCTACAAGGCGATAAAATAAAATTGTTTGCTTAACATCAAGAAGAAGCAAGAAAGGATCTGGAGCACATATTTGGAGTGCTGCAATCTAGGTTCACGATTGTATGTGGCACTATGCGTGCTTCGAAGATGAACACAATCAAACATATATTATATGCATGCATATATTGCATAACAAGATTGTGAAAGATGAATGACACACTTATAATGGTAATTTTGACTACTCTTATGAACATCCCATCAATGATCTTTCAACAACTAGCATACATATTAGTTCTCATTCAACCCTTGAGAAACATACTTGCCAAGGAGAAAGGAAGTTCATGATCCAAGTTAGCATCGCCAACTTCAAACAAATCTTGTGAAACATATTTAAAAATATTTTGGATGTGATAATCAATAAAATTAATTATTTTTTTAATAATATAAACTTTTATTATTTTAATTATTATTTTCTATGTCATGTTACCTGTGTGAGATTATCTATTTTTATCATTTTAAATAAATTATAATTTAATTATTTTTTTATTTTTATTGCACCAATTTTTTTTGTAATGATAATTTAAATTATTTTTTAATTTTTTAACTTTAATTAATTTATAAATAAAATAATTATAAATTATTAATAAATATATAAGTTTTTTTTAGTAAGATCCACCGGAAGCATGCAAAGAGAGAGTTGCTCCATTATGCATCCTGTGTTGACTCATAAGAAAAGATAATTTTATTTACTAACGGTTAGGTCAGAAAACAAAGAATAACATCGGTTAAAAAGAAGGGCAAGTGCGGGCCCCACCATGCTGGTGCCACCTGTCGCCAACCAATTGGATAGCAACCCGAATTTCCATTTACCCACTTTACCCCCAACAACTCTTCCGCACCCTCTTTCCCTTTGAAACGCTTCCCGAATTGCGAGAAACGGCCCAACCAGCCTCGGATCCGAAGCACCCAGCTTCTCTCTCCGAACCTGCCCCCTCTTGTTGTTCGTTGAAAAATTTCTCTCTCACTATTTCGATCACTCTTTTTTATCTGTCCGAACAACGAAACGCACGGTCGGACGCACGCGCCCCTTCCCTCCGTGCTCGCTGCTCTTGCTGCAAAGTGCAAACCCTAAACGCTCGCGTTTCGAGGATCAGCTTCGCACTTCAATGGAGCTTTCTCAATGTCACTGTGAGTTCCGCACCCTCTTTCCATCTCTACAAACCCTAGCTCCCTCCGTTTCTCTCTCTAGAAAACGAAAAGGAAAAAAAAGATGAGGCGAATCTACGCGCGTGTGTGCAATCTCCGGAGCTCATTCAGCTGTTTTGCGCGGCGAAATCGATACGAATGCTGCTTGCTAAACGGAATTGCGCGCATGCTTCCGATCTTGCGTGTTATCGCGTGAATGCGTGTTTGGTTTGAGCTCAGCTGGTGCTGGAGCTCGTGGAGGGAATTGTGATTGAGTGTGTGTGTGTGTGTTTTGCGTCGTTCCGTTTTGGGAACAGCTGAAAATGAAAGAAGGAAAATTGAATTCGGTTTTGGTGTGACTTGTTCCTGTTTGATTATTAGATTTTAGTTTTGGCGCTTGATTCTTCTATTCTTCACTGTTTGTTTGGTTGCCGTGATTTTTTTTGGTATCCCTTGGAAGTCTATCCAGGATTAGACTCTGTTTGGATAGGGAATTATGAGGGGGGAAGAGAGTTTGAAATATTTTGTGTGATGAAGTGCTTTTTCTAATGCTTGATTTATATAGGAGTTTTGAAAATTCTATAGGATATTTATTGGGTACTTTCCCCCCCGCTCAAATTGGAGAATTTGAAACAACTAATTTAGAGGTGGAGTTTTTGATATCCCTGCTTGCCTCTCTCTCTCTCTCTCCCTCCCTCCTTCCAGACACCTACAATATTGGTAAAGCATCGAAAATGGGGTTAGAAGGTCTTTGAATACAATATTTTGGTGCAACTTCGGTCATTTGGTCTAATTGGTTGGTTAACTGTTTTCTAGTTATCCGAGAATGGCTCGGTCAGAACTTGAATGGCATGAAATGATTGTGTGGACTGATTTAAAATTGTGATTATTCTACTTGTATTGGGTTGTTGGTTTACCTTGGCTTCAAAACTAAGTCAGGAAATGTGGTCAAGTAAAGTCATGCTGATTTTTAACCTCCGTGCACCCTGTCATCATTAGTACCCTTAGATAAAATGAATTATATGAAGCCGTTTTATGTGCACACTCACACCCACACATACATATATATATGTGTGTGTATGTAAAACTAATTGGTATGCCTTTTTATTTAACATAAGTGAAAAATGATGTCTTCAGGACAGTACTCAATCTATATAACCATGAATGGTTAAGATTAAAACTTTAAGCCATGTGATTTTTTAAAGTAGTCATGTTAACAATTAATAACTTTTAATCTTGACCATTGATGTGTGGTTGGACTAGCGGAGAGAATTTTCATATTCATGTTCTGAACATATAAATTTCTATTTCATCCTTCATTTTCTTGTATTGACAATTTGAGTGGTGTAATTATATCTATTTAATTTGAGCTTAGTTGTTAAAAATAGGATACCACATAAATCAGGTTGGTATGAATGGAGATGATAGATGCGTTTGGTAAAATGTCGTTTATATGTGCAGATAATTTGTGTGCACATGCATTACAAAAGGGGAGAATTTTAACACTACTCATGATTTGAAGTTTTTGAATACTTCTTGAGGGGTGTTAACTGGTTATGAGTTTGCAATGAACTAAAGCTTTGATTTTCGATTTGCAGAATAGCTGCCTGGTAGGCCAGTAGGCTGGTACCACAAAGGTGATATATTTATCAACTGTCTTAAGGATAGTTATTTGTGGAATAGTTAAATAGTAGCAGGATGTCAGTATGAAATAACAGATTATTTTTGCATCACTAGAAGAACACCCATTTCCAAATATAGGACAGAAGCTGCAAATAGGGTGTGTAAAATAGAAACATTGATGTGTGATTCATTTTGGCAAAGCTAATTTTCCATCTTATATTGCTGGCTTGTGCAAAATTCTCTGTACTCTTTATTTTGCATTAAAGAGATTCTGGTCCAATATCATAACCCTTGTATTTTGTTATCTCAGAACAAAGTAGTAGTGTAAATGACATGATGCATCTGGTTAATAGTGCCCAAGTATGGCATTTATGTGAGTATGTGATATGTCTGTTTGTATTAAATTGTCACATCTTTTTACTATTATCTTTGTAGTTAATTTACACCATTTGGAATTTTACTTGCAGGATGTTTTAATAATTTCAAGGTTAAATGGTTGTTGCTCAGAGGTGCATTTTTGGACAGCATCATACATACCCGGAGAAACTTTTCTTGATCTTCCTGCTATGTAGTTTGTCAAAAATTTTAAACTTTTTCCTTTGATCAACTAGACCCTAATATAAATAGTTGTCTGCTGAAGATTTGTGGGCTGGATTATCTATGCCTGGAAACGAAGTAGGAGACAGGGTCCATAATTTTTTTGGTCAAGAGAACTTGTCCCAGGAACAATATCATTCTCAGGCAGTTGATGGGAACTGGCCAGGACTAAGCAACAATTTGTGGGCTGGTAGCCAGAGATCGACTGGTGTGCCTTTTATTTCCAATTTGAAGAATTTTAATCAACAACAATCAGGTAAAGTTCTACATCTACAAACTTTCATTTTTTAGTTTTAAATTTGTTGATGATATTTAATGTGCATTATCCATTTTTGTACAGTTATATTGATTTTAAATAAGTAAAATGTGGTGTTGAAATTTAACTTTGTTATGTGCTTTGAGGTTGTCTTTATTGATTACTAATCATACTACCTTTCCTGGGACAAAGATCCTGAGCAGGGACATGCAAGCTCTCCACATTTGCGACATGGATTGAACCTATCTCAGTCTAGTTTTAGGCCTGAGTCTGGCAGAAATCTGCTGCCAAACCAGCAATCAGCTGTGAATGGCTATATACAGGGACAACAGGTTTTTCAGACCAGGCAGCATGACATTTTGGGAGTGGACACAGAGTCTGATTGGGATAGTCTGTCAAGAGGAATACCAGTGCTGGAGTCACAAGGGAGTGGTCTTGAACTCTACAAGAAAAACTTGGCTAGGAATGACGCTGCTGAATCTCCAGTCAATTTTGATTTTTTTGGGGGTCAGCAGCAAATAGGTGGACAGCATGGTGGAATGCTTCAACCTTTACCTAGACAGCAGTCAGGCGTAAATGAAATGCATGTATTAAAGCAGCAAGCAGTACATAACCAGATGCAAGAACTTCAGAGGCAGCAACAATTTCATCAATTAGAAGCGAAGCAACATGATTCTATGGCTCCTACTTCCTCCATTTCAAAACAGGCAGTTGCAAGCCATTCTGCATCTCTCATCAGTGGCATTCCCATTAACGAGGCATCTAACCTTATATGGCAGCCTGAAGTTATGCCAACTAATGCTAATTGGCTCCAGCATGGTGGCTCCCCAGTTCTGCATGGGTCCTCTAATGGACTTATGTTTTCCCCTGAACAAGGACAGACATTGCACCTGATGGGTTTGGTTCCTAATCAGGGTGATCAGTCTCTTTATGGGGTTCCTATTTCTAGTTCAAGAGGCACACCTAACCTGTATAATGTTCAAGCAGATAAGCCTGCAGTGCCTCAGGTTTCTATCCCACACCAGTATTCTCTTGTTCTTGGGAACAAACCTGCTCTGCAGCACATATCAGCTGGTGATAATTCATTTTCTCCTCATCAATATGCTGCATGTCCAGACCAAGTTAACACAAATGATGGGACTTCAGTTTCAAGGCAGGATGTTCAAGGGAAAAATATGTTTGGTTCTACTGCTCACAGTATAAATAATGGACCGAATATGGAGAACTTGCAGCAAATGAATCCTGAGCAAAGAATTCTACCAATGCAAGATTTTCATGGGAGGCAAGAACTAGCTGGATCTTTAGAGATGTTGCAGGACAAGATGCTAGTGCAGGCTCCTCCTTCACAGAATGTTGCTACCTTAGATCCGACTGAAGAGAAAATTTTGTTTGGTTCAGATGACAGCCTGTGGGATGGATTTGGCAGTAATATGGGTGGTTTCAATATGCTGGATGGTACAGATAGTTTTAGTGGGATTCCATCTATTCAGAGTGGGAGTTGGAGTGCACTTATGCAGTCTGCTGTAGCAGAAACTTCTAGTAGTGACATAGGCAAACAAGAGGAGTTGAGTGGTCTAAGTTTCCGGAATATGGGACAGTCATCTGGAAATGAGCCGCCTTCAACTATTGATAGCAGCAAACAGCAATCTATTTGGACTGACAGTAACTTACAATCAGCATCCAATATAAATTCAAGACTTTTTCTTCGGCCCGATGATGGTAGTAGGCCAAATGCCTCTGAAAATTATTCCGGTGTTTCTGGGTTTCATCAGTCAGGTCCTGATACTTCGCGTGAACAGCATAACAGGTTACAGAACAATTCTCAGAGATCAATTCCACAGTTTTTAGAAAGTGGCAAATGGTTAGATTGCAGTCCTCAGCAAAAACAACTTGCAGAAGGGGGTCAAATATATGGAAATGCTGCTAACTCCTCAGGTATAGAAAAAAACCAGCAGAGCATGTTGTCAGGTAATAGTAGTGGTGATCCTTTCAATAAATCTAATGGATGGGATATTATGAAATCGCCATTTGATAGGAGTTCAAATTTGAAAACCCATGAAAGTGAAAACTCATTGCAGCCCCATCACGAGAAAGTTATGTGTGAGGAGATGGGCCAGGTTCCTGCTATGTGGGAACCTGATTCAGATACTAATTCATCTGTTGGAATGGAACATGTGAAGTCTGCAGGTAATATGCAGGTTTGTGGGGAAGATTCTGGTACGAATGGTATTGCTGCATTGCCAAATTCCGGCACTGCATGGTTCAGCCAGCAAAGCAGCAAGCAGCTCCCTAATGTTGATGTATTTAGGGATGCAGAGTCAGCAGGAAGCTATAGAAGAAATGAAGTTCCAGGAAAGTATAAGCATCATATGGAGAAGAACCCCTTAGTTTTGGAATCATCAAAGAACGGAAATGTAGAAGGTGAGATGCATGATTTGGAGAACTCTAACAAAAAGGAGAAATCTGCAGATAGTCTTGGCTGTAATCCTTCCCATCCTAGAGCTGGTGGTATGAGAGAAAATAGTAGTTTTGATGGCAATGATTTTCATAATCCAAAGTTATCTGGTCAGGGAAATCGAAGACCTCCTGTATCTCGTAAATTTCAGTATCACCCGATGGGGGATCTGGGTGTTGAAGTGGAACCTTATGGAATTGGAAACAAACATGTCATAAATTCACAGCCTATGCCCCATCAACCCTTGGGAGTATTTAAAGGTCAGGACCAAAGCTATCTTGGACAGTCAAAGTATGGTCATTCTGACAGGAATTATAATGAAATGAATAAGGTAATTTGTTCGCTACCTTGTTATATACTTTTATGCTAGTGTACCTATTATTTGTTTAAAATTTCATGTCTTGAAGAATCTAAAGTTGTTTATATCCTTTACAATGTGACCAAACAATGCTCCTGATTTTCAGGCTGACTCAAAAAGCTTAGAAAACAATGCTTTGAAAAGCATACACCCTGGTCAAATGTCAAAAAAAGTAACCTCATTTGATAGAAGTGTTGGGAATTATGCCTCACAGAAGACTACTTCACCCAGGTAGTTGAATTTGAAACATTTCTTCATGATTTAGTTTTAAACGTATAAATTTAGTGCCATCATGTGGTACTTACTGCTTAATTATTGTTGAAATAATCTGCTTCCTGCCATGAAAGGTAGCCATGACATGCATTCTTTTTACTTTTGCAAGTGGTACTTCCTGCTTAATTATTGTCGATATAATATAATCTGCTTTCTGTCATGAAAGGTAATCATGGAATGCATTCTCCTTACTTTTGCATTTGCTAAACTACTGGTCTATTGGTGCTGATACCTGCCTTACATCTTCTCTTTCTTTCCTTTTACCACTACATATGCTTGCATGACTTATGTGATGGTCGTAGGTCAACTGTTTGCTTCAATTTGTTAAAACTGTTGTCAAAATATTCTTGAGCTTGGACCAGTCAAGGGGGGTTATGGCATTGCAACAAACACAAGCCTTTCTAACTGCCATTTATCTTCCAGGGTGCCTGAAACCGAGTCTTCTGATGGATCTGTTGCACATCCTCCACAGAATCAAAGTTTTTTGTCTCAGGGCATTGGTTTACAATTGGCTCCTCCTACTCAAAGGTTTCCTGTGGTATGTTCTCATGGGTCATCAGAGACAGATCATACTACACCACATGTGTCTGAGACAAGGGATAAGGACCATACATGGTTGGGTACTAATCAGACTTTTCCATCTCGAGATCCATCTCATGGGGAGCTTAGGAGTAATATTTCTAGCACAGCAGGACAAATTTTTGATAAGGTGTCACAATACGGTGTGCTGGGAAACATTCCACAGTCTTTTACATCTGGTTTTCCTTTCTCCAGGATCCATTCTCAGAATCAGAATTTGGCAAATCTTGGTGGACAAGTAGCAAATACTCAACCTGCTAATGTAGCTTTCACTGCTTCCATGAATCAGACTGATGAATACTGTGAAAAAGCTCAAACTAGTCAACCTGAATTGGCTTCTGCTCAGGACATGTCCCAGCTGAGTGATATGGATGAAGATCGTCTGAGAGATCCTGCCATCCAAATTTTGACAGCAGAGGCTGGCACTCAGCCTTCTGTTACTTTTAGTGCATCTCCACATGGCACCCCTTCAAAAGTTGCTCACAATGTATGGACCAGTTTTTCTAGCAAGCAACATCCTAATGCTTCAAGGTTTCTATCCCAGCCCCAACAAATTAATGATTGTGAAATGATCACCAGCTCACAGAAGCCAGGTGATGAGGGTTTGGAGAAAGATGGCAATGACCATTCTGGTACTGACCCTTGTATTGCTTACTCCAATAGTTCTGTGGGAAACTCGCTTAAAGAAATTTCTGCGCAGAAGACATTGCCTGAGAGTGTTGTTGCTGCTGAACAGGCTTCATGTTCATCATACCTGAAAGAAACTGTTGGACAACATATGTTTGATGCATCTCAACCTAGCCCAACTGCTACTCCAAGAGATATTGAGGCTTTTGGCCGATCTTTAAGACCAAACATTGTTTTGAATCATAATTTCCCCTTGTTGGATCAAGTTCAATTCACAAGAAACACGGAGACTGATCCTAGTAATCGGGATGTCAAGAGATTGAAAGTTTCTGATAATATGGTGGTGGACAAACAGCTGGTAGATTCCAACCATGGGCAGCAGTTGTCATATGGATATGATAATGTGGTCAAAGATGGGTCAGGTAATAATTCCATGCCATCATCAGATCCTAATATGCTAAGCTTTTCAACAAAGCCACTTGATAGACAGGACACAAATGCATCTTCTCAAGAGAAGGTTGGTTATGGTGAAAAAATTGCTCTTAATGTTGATGATAGTAACAAAGCAACTTCTGTTAAAAGTAATTATTCTCTAGTAAATCCTCAGATGGCACCATCATGGTTTGAGCGGTATGGAACTTTTAAAAATGGTAAGATGTTGCCAATGTATAATGTACAGAAGATGACTGCTGCTAAGATTATGGACCAGCCATTCATTTTACCAAACCAATCAGATAGTTTGTGCTTTCATAATTCAGTAGAGCAAATTCAGAGTGTCAGTGATGCTCAGCTAAGTAACGCTAGCGAAAGTCCAATGTCTGCCTCTGCTGCAAGTAAGCATGTAGACCCTCAGTTATTGACACCTGCTGTTGAACCTGGCTTACTTGTTACGAGACCGAAGAAGCGAAAAAGTGCCACATCTGAACTCATACCATGGCATAAAGAACTGTTACAGGGTTCTGAAAGGCTTCGAGATATCAGGTGGTTGTGAAAAATTAGTGATTTAATGTGCTTATTTTTTGTTGTTGCTATTGTTGGTGTAGGAAAAGATCCCATGTTACCAGTTGATATTATGTTGTTTCAATTGTTTTAAAGAAAAAATGCCGTGTTTCCATAGTTTCAGTATGACTATTTTAATATTGTTTTATGTTTATCAATATTTGTTCTCCTATAACATAAATTTCTTACTATGTGGTGGCAGTGTGGCAGAATTAGACTGGGCTCGAAGTGCAAACAGACTGATCGAGAAGGTTTGTTTATTATAAAATCGGTCTACACGTGATCTGTAATTCTGTAATTAGTGAGTTCACTTTACTCTGTATAATTACAATTATAGGTTGAAGACAGTGTGGAGGTAGTTGAAGATTTGTCAGCAGTGGTGAAGTCGAAAAGAAGACTTGTCTTGACTACACAGCTTATGCAGCAACTACTTAGCCCTCCTCCAGCTGCAGTTCTTGTAGCAGATGTGAAGTTGCATCATGAGAGTGTGGTCTACTCAGTTGCAAGATTAGCATTAGGAGAAGCATGCAGTTCAATCTCATGGTCCAGATGTGATACACTTTTTCCTCCTGGCAACAAGAACCTGTAAGTACCCCCCCTCTGTATATTCTATATATGCATGTCATAGTTGTCAATAGCACTAAATAGTGGTGCTATCTGAGCAGTGGCTGGAGCATGCTACAGAAAATTGAATAGCATCACAATTTGAAGTAGCGGCAGTCGCTGCTGCGACACAGTGACTGTTGACTAAATCATGGCTGGAGTGGTCACTATTGGTTGGAGTGGGTCATGAATAACCTGTTTTAACCATGAAGCAGTGTCATATATGGCTGTTTAGGGGGTTCAAATCAGAATTTTGTGCCCTCCTTTGAATCACAACTGAAACTCTACTTTCTGTTACTTGCACACACTCTTATGAAGTAGCACCAACTGTTCTCCTTTCCATTGAACACACACCCTTCTCTAACAACATTACAAGCATTTTCTGGCCAATTGGGACAGTCTCAACCTCTCTTCTGCATCCTCCCGTTCTCCATAGTTTCCGATCATCCCTGAGACCTCAGTGGTCATTTTTTTGGTGAACCTGTCTCTGTTTCTGGCCAACCATGACCTTTGCTGCCTTGCTCTGTTCTGTCCCTGTGTAGTTCTGTTTTTTTTAATCTCTCTATAACAGATCTTTCATCTCACTGTCTTGTTCTCTCTTCTAATCTAGGCATCTCATAAAGGTTTGGTTTTTAACTTTGCCAAATTGTATCCGACCTCATTTAGTGGGACGAGGCTTTGTTGTTGTATTCTCTTAAAATTTGGGTTTGGGCCTAACTCAACCCCAAAAGCTAGCTCAAAGGGTGCGGGTTTCCCCCCACTTTATATACTTTATCTTGGCCTTATCACTAGCCGATGTGGGACTTGGGTTTTTCCTTATATATTCTTATTGGTTAGAATAATATCCATCCCGCTACCTGCTGTAGCACTTTCAGGGTCAGCCACCCCGTGCTGCTATATAGGATTGACAACTATGATGTATGTATAAGGGATCTGTGTTTACATTGGTGTAAGTCAATCACTCTAGTAACCTTTTACTTCATAATTTATCCCAAAATTTTCTGTTGGATTGGAAGTTCCTTAGAATATAGATCTTATATGTATATCATACATTAATCCAAAATTTAGCACTTCATTAATATAAATTAAAATTAATACGATATATACCTTTGAAAATATGAAAAGAAGAAATATTTATGTTCCTATTGCTCAATTTTTATAAATTTAATAATTGAGACAAACAATTAATGTAATGGATACTTATAATTCAATAGTTAGACCAATAAAATCTTATTCTAATATAAAGTCCTTGAATGAATGTGCTAATGTTAAGTTTTGTGCCATTGTAAACTGATCCCTTCTCTACATAACTTTCTGCTTCATTTAGCAATTTACATATTTTAGTGATATGTTCTGTAGGCTGTCTGAGAAGTGTAAATCATCCGACAAAATTGATCATTACATTTTGAAAGTTACGGACTTCGTTGGTAGAGCAAGGAAATTGGAAGATGATATATTGAGGTACTATCATAGCATATAGTTTTGTGCTTTATATATGTTTTTTTATTTTCTTCATTGGGTGTCTGGTCTATACAAGCAACAAATTGGATACGTGGGCTCATGTTCTGTATGCATGCAAATATGAACAGGTGCTTTGGTATTGAAATCTTGAAGGTTGTCACAGATTTGTCTTTTTGTTTCTTTTGCATGGTATTTGGAAAATTTAAGTTGTTGAAATAGGGCTTTTGTCTTGATTGGTTACTTTCTTTTTGCTTCTCTAAATGGGTCTCACATGTTCAATTGACTCAACTACTCATGAGATAGAGATACAAACTTTGCTTGTATAAGTGGCTTCCCTCGAAAATTTAGGTTAAAATTTGTGTATTATATGTTTGGATAGAATAAAAAAGTGTGTTTATAATGTGGAAGAGGGTTATGCTTTTGATGTTGCTATTATAGCTCTTTTTGGAATGCTGAACTGAAATAGATGAGATTAATGATAAAGATTAAAGAGTGTGGTAAGTGGTTGCTTGATTGCAGAATTTGCATAACCCCCTGATTAAGCAATGATAGATGCAACAAAGACATCAAATTTATATGTTTTGAGATTTAGTAGCACTTGAATGAAGATCAATGAATTGAGAATGTGAAATCCTCCATATGCATTTGTTGGAAGGTTGAATGTTATTACATGAGGAATTTTTAGGGATTACGAGAATGACTTTTCTAATAGCTTGAATGAGTTATTCAGCTGATCTAGTATTTATATACACTGTTTTGTGTTTATAAGGAGATTAATGATGATTCTAGTTCCTTAGTACATGCACGGTATATTCTAGGTACAAGAATAGTGTACCTGTATCTGAAAGGCATTTAACTACTAATTCCAACACTCGCTCAAGCTAGAGCATATAAGTCAAATGTTCCAAGCTTGGAACAAATATATTGAATTCTTGGTCCTCTTAGAGATTGTGAAATTACTAGTTAATGATTAGAGCTAAAATTTGATAGTGGCTTCTTAAGAGAGAGCTTTCTCCCAAATAAAATGATCATCAATTTATATATATGTTTAGTTCGTTCATGGAAATGGAACACTAGATTGGAAGCTATATGAAGAGTCGCTTCAGTATCACTACATAATTTCATTTGTTGAGTATCTTTGAACTTCAATTCTTTAAGTTGTTTAATCCAAATGAGTTCATGAGTCATGACACACAATAAGCTTAAGTGGACTGCTTATCAATAGGTTTGTTTCCTTTGTCCTCATTGATAAGACCTTGTCCCGGTTTATGTAGTTAATCACTATGCGTTAGCGGCAATTTGTGGGGTGCATTCGTGGATTTTAAATAGGTGTGACGCAAAACCTTGGTGTGGCGTGGGTTTTCTATTGTGGTGGGTGTGATCGCGTTTTGCGGCTAAATGGTGCTAGGGTGAATGCGTAAGCAGCTGTGATTCTGTGCTTGGGGAGAAAAATAAAAATTTCCCCCATTCATTTGCCGTTTCAATTCATTTTTGGGCTTTTTGAATTTTTTTTAAGCTTTTTCATTTATTCCCCCACCCCCCAATTAATTCTTCTGTCTTTTCCAAATTTTCCCATGTTACGTCTTTTACCAATCTAACACTATTAATCTTTTGTCTTTTCCATTTAAGTTCCCCCTTTTTTTCCTTTTGGTTTGTTGGGCTTCAATTTAAGTCAAGTTTAATCTTTTTATTTAAAGAATAGCATATAATATAATAATAAAAAATATAATATACTAAAAAATCATAAAGAAATGTAATAAACTAAATAATTACAAAAATAAACTAAATAATAATAATAATGATGAACTAAAAAAAACATTTGTAATAATAAACTAAAGAAGAAGAATAAAAATATAATAAACTAGTTAATAAAAGTATACTAAAATAGTAAACTATTTAAAGCATAACTGTAATATAATAAACTAAATAAAAATAATAAAAAAAATAAAAAAAGCATAACATATAATATAATAAATTAAAGAAAAATAGTAATAACTAATAAAAAAATTCAAAATAGTGGCCATTCCGCTTTCTGCTATCCTGCTTTAGCGGTTTTGGGGTTGGCCTCTATGTGCCGTTATCCGGGATTGACTACTTAGGTGATAGTGCCCTTTCCAATGTACCTCAGAATTCGGATCATTGCATCTCCATGGTCATTATGAGGAGATTGCATGAATTGACTCACCCAACTACAGGAGGAAATATCTTGTCTTGTAATAGTGAGGTAGATGAGCTTTCCTAACAATCTCTGATATCTTCTGAATTTGAGCCCTGGCTGGGTATTTTTAATTTGTGTGACTGTGTCCATGGAACTATCGATGGGTCTACAATCCGTCATACCAATTTCTTTAAGTATGTCTAAGTCATACTTACTCTAAGATGATAATCTCATCCTTTGATTGAGAAACTGCAAATGAGAAAAGAGATCTTGAACCTGCTCGTAATAACAAGTTGAGACTAAATAATGAAGTGTTTTATTCAATGATAATAGTTAATAATACCATATCTATATACAAAGCGAAGAGAATAAACTAACATACCCAAGTGTGCTGAGGCTCCTCGCTATGTGAAGGTATAGGGGAGGTTATTTTATGCAGCCTTACCCTTGCATATGCAAAAAGGCTGTTTCCAGATTTGAACCCATGGCCAAACCAATCACCTAGGCACAACTGTACCGCTGTGTCAGGGCTCCCCCTCCTCCTTGAAGAGAATCAATTCCATAAATTTCCGGATTTAATCTATCTAAATGGTAAGTCTATCTAAATGGAAGATATCAGAATTTACCTAATTACATAAATAGTCAATATTCCCTAATTATATCTAACAGGAACTTTGTGACGAGTTTAACTCTCTCCGTCCCTAACTATAAGACCCTTTCAATTAATTCACGCCCCTTACGAAATGTAGTTAAATTAGTTAATCACATTAAGTATGTCAATTATTTGCACTATCAATCCAAAATACCCTTTTCTTATCTCTTTATCCACTTAATTGTTTCTCATTAATGTTTGGAGAGAGAATAATTAAGAAAGGGTATGTATGAAAAAAAATAATTAATGCATCTAGAAATTAGAAAAGGATCTTATAAAAAGGGACACATAAATTTCTGAAAAGTGTCTTATAATTAGGGGTGGAGGGAGTACAAGCTAATGAATCTGTTATGGGGCTGTAATAGGTTGGCAATCCTTTTCCTTAGTGGATCTGTCCTTTGTCACCAAAGTGATTAAAATCATATTCATGCAAACCCCAATTTTGTTGTTGTAATAAAACTCTACATCATATTTGATATGTCTTATTTTATGAAATGGCAGTATTGGAAATTAGCTGTGTTGGGTCTTGGCGTTTTTTCCTTATATATACTCCTAATGGTGCTTTAGTTCTCTTTTTGAATGGTCCTTGCAATCAACAAGCTTGGCCTGAAACATTGGAAATCAACCAAGCCTTCAGTAGAAGGCCTATAGAAGTTTTCCTTGGTATATGAAGTATTCAGAGAAGCTTACAACTATTATTTTTTCTACTATAGTTCCTTTGTCTGTTTATCTCTTAAGGGCTCCCTCTCCTTGAGCTCCATCTTTTTGATAAAGTCATTTCTTCCCAGTGGCTACTCCGAAATAGTTGACTTATCATCTACTTCCTTAACTCATAAACACTTGACTTCTGTCTCCAGCTGATTTATTCCTTTAGAAAATCCCATTCAAAGTCATTCGTAATCGTGATCTTGTCTCCCCTTGTGCTTCTGAAAAAGTTCCTTTCAGTTCTAACTAGTCCAGGAATCTTAGTCTTGTAAGGTTTCCTTTGTTACCCTTGAGTTCCCAAACACTTTCTGATTTACTATTAACAGGGTAGTCGATCGTTTGCTTAAGCGGTGCAATAGCGCCATAGTGGAGTGGAGTGGCCCCTGGCTGCTACAGTAGGCTTGATTCTGTCACACCAGTGTAGTGGCTACATTTGCGGGAGGAATAGGGGTCATTGCAGCTGTGATTGCTCTGCCCCTACAGATGGGCCTGAACTTCTGAATATGCTCCAAAAAATTAAATGTTGTGGGCTTATTTTTGGGATTTCATAGGAAAAAACTCCCTTTGTTTTTCGCTTTGACATGGTGTCACTTATCTCCTTCATTCAACACTTTTTTCTCTTGCTCTTACCTGTCTCTCTGTTGCATCTTTTCTGGCCATCTCTGGTGGTGCACAGCCTGTTCTGCATATTTCTAGCTTCCATGTTGTTCAGCCCCATGTTCTGCAACTTTTGTCCTGGTTTCTTCTTATTATTATGTTCTTCCCTAGTTTGGGGTTGCAAGAGCAGGGGACACATTTCTATTTTCTGAAAGATGGTTGAGTGAGGAGGTGGCGACTGATGGGAGAAAGAGTTTGTCATTATTAATTATATATTATATTATGAAACTAAAGGGTACTCTAATCAATGTTTAAGAATATATTAATTTTTTAATAATAATTATGTATTATATAATAGAGACAAATATATAACATACATAAACAGAATGCATATGAATAGAAAAATGTAACAATTAAATAGAAATAACATAGTAATAATAAGAGATATATATAAAATATGTAGAAAGAATATAATGAATCTAGAGTGTGTGTAAAATTTTAGAATAGAGGGCATCTCACTGTAGCATCTTTGGGGGGCTCTGCACTGATTTCCACATTAGTGACTACTGTGATTAACTGATTATTAGTTGGATTGTGGAGAGATGCAAATTTTCATAGAGTATTTGGATTTTGGCTGAGGCTTGGGAAACTATTCACTATAATGTATTTTTTCATTAATATTGTGATTTTTCTGTGACACCGGTACAATTAGGCTTACAGTTTTTGCAGTAGGTTGAGCTATATAAAATTTCATGTATATTTCTCTTCATATCTAATGTCTGCTCCTTGTTACTGCATGAAATTGCTCTAAATTTCTTTAGTTGTAATCCCCTCTGCCCTTTTTCTATTTACCTATTAAGAATTTTATAGGGCTTGGAAATGGTAGTATTTGCAATATCTCAGCTCATATGTAGCACATGTGAAGAAATTGGTCTCCATGTTTCCCCTCTAATAAGTTGGTTGTCTGCTACTGCTACTATCATTATATTATATTTCATTTCGATGCTTTAATTTATCTTTACATGACAGCTACAATTTTGTTGTACTTATTTTGTCATTTCATCTTGGTGATACAGATTAAATAGTAAAGCCTCAATTTTGGACTTGAGAGTGGAATGTCAGGATTTGGAAAGATATTCTGTCATCAACCGATTTGCCAAGTTCCATGGAAGGGGACAAAATGATGGGGCAGAGGCCTCATCATCTTCTGGTGCAAATACTAATGCTCAAAAATCGTTCCCCCTAAAATATGTTACTGCAGTTCCATTGCCTAGGAATCTCCCTGACAGGGTACAATGTTTTTCACTTTGATAATTAATTAATTCATTTTTCCATCTTTTTTGATCAATTGACTCCACAACCTCCAGTTTCTGGTCCTTTTTTTTCAACTATTATTGCGTTTCATCGCCATAGAACCATACAACTGGCAATGTAGGAGAAGAATGGTACTAGATTGCCTCTCCAATCACCGGAGGATGTAGATCTTTGCAATCTATATATGTATGTATGTGTAGATCTTTTCAATCTAGTTATCTTTTACTTTTGATTTTCAGGTTCCAAGCCATTTGTATATAGCAAAAATTATATATGCAGTCTATTAAGGTTTAATCATACCATTTGGCTTGGTTTTGTCTAATTAAGCATAGGTTCCTTCACTAATCATTTTGTCTCAATATCAAATCATTTTCTGTATGCTTTCCTGTGTAGTCCTTCCCATTGCAAAACCCCTTTGGCAGGGGATGTTATGAAGCAATGCCATCAGCAAGTGTAAGGGCCTCTAAAATAGTGGACTTGGTTTACTTATGGCATTTAGCTAGTATTGATTGATAGTGGACTATATTATATACACCAATTTGTAGTTTACATAAATCTCCATGTATTACTAATTATTGTGTCTTCCGTAGTGTTGGATACAAATTGGTGTTAAATTATTAAGCTTAGTTGATGTCGTCGTACAGAAAATTGTCTTGTGGACATCTAGTCATTGGATATATCAATCAAAACCATTACTGATACTAAGGGGCGGGAATCTTTTCTCATCTTGAATGATTACCTGAAATTGCCAATGATTGATTTTCTTGCGGGAATTGTGCTTCGAAAGAATCGATGAAGCTGTACATGTGATGTTGGTTTCTTTGCAATTTACTTGATATTCGTGGGCCATGAATTGAGGACCCATTCGTTTTTAGTTTTATTTTTTAGATTTTATTGTACTTTTTGGTACCTTTAGTTAAATTATTTGGATTATGTGTAATTTAGAATTTTAAATTTGAGTCAATTAAAAAAAAGTCAATTTTTTAATATATAAAATCCTCAAATGATCGTGTTTTATACAAGTATTTTGTGGGTTATGATGGAATTAGAGGACAATGTTTTGTAAAAAATGTTTAGAAGTAAAAAAGTGAAAATTTCATAATATTCTCAAATGTAGAATATGAATTAGGATTTGAAGAGGAAAAATTGAGTTTTTCTTTAATTTTGGTAAAATTTATGTTTTAACTAGTGAGTTTGAATTTGAAGTAGAAAAAAATGTTTAAAATATTTTGATTGGTTCAATTTGAGAAGATTTTCAGTAGAATTGAGAATTTGAAGGTTTTAAGTAGAAGATAAGTGATAGAGATTAAATTTATTTCATTTTAAAATTAAAGAATTTAATTGAAGGATTAAATCTACACATAGTAAAAACTAAAGTAAAAGAAAATGTTTTCAAGTGTTATTTTTATATATTAATAATGAAATGCTTTAGGATCTTGTATTGCTTTTGGACTCCGGGAATTCAAAATAATCTTAAGATCATAATCATATTCTAAATTGCATTGGAGACGGTTATCTATATCCGGAAAGTTATGCATTTTTTTTTTATTTTCTCTCTTTGACTCTTTTTTCTTTTGTCTTTTGTCACTTACGAATCCGTGCAATGCATGGGATCCACTCCTAGTTGGTGTTTATATGGGTGAGCAAGAAATTTAGATCCGACCGTAACCGTGCTATCCGAAGTGAAAACAAGCCTTTGGGTCGAATATAAATGAGTATCGGGTTCAAAATGTAAAACAAACAGTTAAAAACGGATAAATGGGGCGGGGGCGGATGAAAGAAAAAAATTTCATTGAAACCCGCATCCGATCGAACTTCAATTCCCACTATTATATCGATTATTGAAATTTCTCTCACCTCACAATCTCACATTACATCTCACTCTCTCAGAAGTCCAAAGTTCTTATAATCAAAAGCACCCCGCCTCTTTCTCTTGCTTGCTCCCTTCTCCCTCATCCAACCCTAGATCTTCTTCATAATCATCACAGAGAGAATAAGCATGGCCGTATGCGTCCAATCAAATAACACCCCTTGCTGAAACACGTGCATAGAGAGATGGGTCTTGTGAAGCAACCATTTTTCGATTTTTTTCTCGTATATACAACATTTTTTTTTACTAAAATATATCACTCCTCCTATTATTTACACAAATATATATGTCTACCATTTGGAGTGTAAATTTGGGTTGAAAGACCCGAATTTACATTGTGATTTTGGAAAAAAATTGGTTTTTTATGTTGAGAATTCGGATCCCTCCAATCCAAATCTTCAACGTGCTTTTTTATTTATTTTTTAATTTAAAAATAACTTTTTAAAATATTTTTTAGAAATATAAATAAAGGAAATTAATAAAATTAGAGAAAATTATGATAACATTTTTTAGTTATGATAAAGGTATTTTTTAGATAAATTTGTGTGTCGTTGACAATTTTGTTTTGTTACATACATTAATTAAAAATGAAAAAATTAGTTAGTAGTATTAAAACAAATTAAAAAATACAGTGAATAGATAATTGATACATTTTTATTATATAATACAAATAAAATTAAACATTGTGGTGACTGAGATGATAGACGAGAATAACGAAACATACCAAAAATACAATTGTAACACAAATATGATGAAACTAATGATAGTCTAAAAGATGTTGTGCAGGAGAGATGTCTTCTTCCATTTGGGTTATTGGTATGCTAAAAATGACTAAAATTTCTATTGAACATAATCGTTTCCAGGATTCTACAAACACCTTTAGCATGTCTTTGTTGTTTTTCAACTTTGTTATTTCACATTTGATTAAATTTTCTGAATATTTAGCATGGTTTGGCTGTCGAAAGAGCAATCGTCTGATCACCTGTGATTCGTGAATTCCATAAGGGAAATCCCTAGAGGTGCAACTTGCTTGACTATATCCTTGAGTTTGTCCATGCTACATCCCGAAGGAATGTCAAATCCTATTGGATTTGTTCCCGTGAATGAGTAACCCAAAAACCCGTCTTGGCGTGGTATGTTCCACTTTCCATTGTAATATAACATTGCATCATGAGTAGAAGTAATAGTGGATTGAAGTAGGTTAAGTATACCATCCAGTGTTTTATTGATGAACACAGTAATTCTATAGGGCCAACACACGATTACTGCTTATTGTATATTAACATTGTGTAAACATCATTATCTTTTTTCAATATCTCTTTTTTCAATTGTAGATATTGAAAAAATATTGCTGACCTGCATCTATGAATGACTGCCGGTAGTAGATTTCATCCACTAATTGATCATTGGTAAGCTGAAGGGTGTTGTGCATTCTACTCTTGAGTGTCTCAAAAGAAAGTCATTAGGAACTCGCATTGATGTTGGAGTGAGACTTTGAAAATAAACACTATTTTGGTTGTGAGTGATTGACCCATTTGAAAAAATGAATGCTAATCTCGAGTTAGCAATAATCTGACGGGTAGTTTCTCCCAAGAATGTCATAATATTAAGATTGAATTTGATTTGTGAAGGTATGTTGTGTGAAATTGTGTGGTTGTATTGAGGGTGTTTGATGTTATTTATAGTTGTATGAATATTTTTCCCTGTTGATGTGTATTGGAATCTCATAAGGTTAGAATTGTATTCCTGTTAAAGGCTTCTCTGGAATCCAATGTTGATTTTTCCCTGGTACCTAATTCAGTAGACGCTTATTATAATTTTCAAACTAAAAGACATATTCTGAGTTGTTCATTTTATGTCAGTTTTTTTGGTGAAACATTTATTTTTTAGAGATGTGTGCAAATTGCAGAGTATTGTCAATTTCAATTATGATTTTTCCATGCTACCTGCTACAGCAGACGTCCATTATAACTGAGACTAAAAAAGAGATTCTGAGTTGTCTATTTTATGTCAATTTTGTTGGTAAAATATTTAATTTTAGAGACGTGTGAAAATTGCAGAGTGTTGTAAATTTTGAGTGTGATTTTTCCATGCTATCTGATGCAGCAGACGTCCATTATAACTTTCATACCAAAAAAGAGATTTTGAGTTGTCAATTTTATGTCAGTTTTGTTGGTGAAAATTTTATTTTTTTAAGAGACGTGTGCAAATTGCAAAGCGTTGTCAATTTCGATTGTGATTTTTCCATGGTCCCTGATGCAGTATACTCCATTATAATTTTCAGACTATAAAAGACATTCTGAGTTGTCCATTTTATGTCAATTTTTTTGGTGAAACATTTATTTTTTTAAGAGATGTGTGTAAATTGCAGAGTGTTATCAATTTCGACTGTTATGCTACCATGCCACCTGCCGCAACAGATGTCCATTATAACTTTCATACTGAAAAAGAGTATTTGAGTCGTCCATTATAACTTTTTGGTGAAGCCTTTATTTTTTTTAAGAGTCGTGTGTAAATTGCAAAGTGTTGTTAATTTCGAATGTTATCTTACCATGCCACCTGTTGCAGTAGAAGTGGATAAACTGGAAATTGTTAACATAAATTTAAACAAACAATTTATTTTATTACGTAAAGTGATCACTGAACATCGACATAAGACACCATAGGAAAACCTCAAAGTAGAAACAACTAAGACATGAATCATCCCCAAATTACCAATCTCATTTGAATATTGTTTCGTGGGATGAAGACATGTTACTTCCTTCGGACCCAGAAGAGGAGTCAGTATCACTACCATGGTTTTGACCCAACAACTCTCGTATTCATCAGATAAGTCTTCAAGATTGGAGGTTGAGTCATGTTGGTTGCTTGGTGGATTATTGTTATCACAAATTATGGTAAATAACTCCACAAATGATAGTGGTGGGTGGTTGTAAAAAATGTTGAACAGTTTTTGAACATCAACATTATCTCCCAGAATAAAAGATGTGTACATATAACATTGTCCTGACTCAAATATAGAGCATCGAAAGTGGAGATGTTGGATATGTTAGTGTGGTTCAATGTTTAGTTTTTAGTGAACAAGTTCAAGAAATTGTGTAAAGGTTATGACCTTGTTGACCATGAAAATTTTTGTATTGTTACTAACGAAGGTGGTGCCCTCATTAGTGTTGCAGATTTGGCCGTTGTAGTAAACACAAACATATGCAGTTGGGAGACACATTGTGGTAAGGGTTGAGATAAATATTTAAAGTTCTATGAATGTCTTTAGCTGTAGTGGTATTTATAGAATTTGTTTATAGTTGGGTGACTCGCTAGTGTTAACTATGCATTTAGATGAACTGATAAATGGGCACTTAAGTATTGTTTCAAGGGTCCAAATCATAGTTTTTTTTTTTATTTTGTTCTCCTAATTTGAGGTTGTTTTTCATGGAAATGGTGCACGATATATTTGTTTTTGGATTCTTTGACGTTTAAACTATGGAAAAAATGTGTCATGGATACTAGTAATGTATTGCACATAATCTAAAAAAATGCATAACATGAGCACTTAAGCATTGTTTCAAGGGTCCAAATCATAGTTTTTTTGATTTTGTTATCCTAATTTGAGGTCGTTGTCCATGGAGCTGGTCCACGATATTTTTTTTAATTCTTTGATGACTAAACTACAAAAAAAAATGTGTCACTGATATTAGTAATGTATTGGACATGATTTTTAAAAAATGCATAACATAGGCACTTAAGCATTGTTTCAAGTGTCCAAATCAGTTTTTTATTTTACTTTTTTCTCCTAATTTGAGGTCGTTGTCCATGGAATTGGTGCATGATATTTTTTTTGGACTCTTTGACATTTAAAATAAGGAAAAAATGTGTCACAAATATTAGTAATGTATTCGAAATAATTTTAAAAAAATGCATAACATGGACACTTAAGTATTGTTTCAAGGGTCCAAATCATAGGTTTTTTGTTTTTGTTATCCTAATTTGAGATTGTTGTCCATGGAATTGGTGCACGGTATATTTGTTTTTGGATTCTTTGATGTTTAAAATACAGAAAACATGTGTCACAGATATTAGTAATGTATTGGACATAATTTTTAAAAAATGTATAACATGGACACTTAAGCATTGTTTCAAGGGTCCAAATCATAGTTTTTTTTATTTTGTTCTACTAATTTTAGGTTGTTGTCTATGGAACTGGTGTATGATATATTTGTTTTTGGATTCTTTGACGTTTAAACTAAGGAAAAAATGTATCACGTATATTATTAATGTATTGGACATAATTTAAAAAAATGCATAACATGGCCACTTAAGCATTGTTTTAAGGGTCCAAATCATAGTTTTTTGATTTTGTTTTCCTAATTTGAGGTTGTTGTCCATGGAACTGGTGCATGATATATATTTTTTTGGATTCTTTGATGTTTAATCTAAGGAAAAAATTTGTCACCGATATTAGTAATGTATTGGACATAATTTTAAAAAAAATGCATAACATGGACACTTAAGCATTGTTTCAAGGTTCCAAATCAGTTTTTTTTTTTTTATTTTGTTCTCCTAATTTGAGGTCGTTGTCTATGGAATCGGTGCATGATATTTTTTTTGGACTCTTTTACGTTTAAATTAAGGAAAAAATATGTCACGGATATTAGTAATGTATTGGACATAATTTAAAAAAATGTATAACATGGGCACTTAAGTATTGTTTCAAGGATCCAAATCATAGTTTTTTCGATTTTGTTCTCCTAATTTGAGGTTGTTGTCCATGGAATTGGTGCATGTTATATATATTTTTTAGATTCTTTGACGTTTAAACTCAGAAAACATGTGTCACAAATATTAGTAATGTATTGGAATTTAAAAAAAAAATGCATAACATGGGCACTTAAGCATTGTTTCAAGGGTCCAAATCATAATTTTTTGTGATTTTGTTCTCCTAATTTGAGGTTGTTGTCCATGGAACTAGTGCATGATTTTTTTTTGAATTCTTTGACATTTAAAATATGGAAAAAATGTGGCACAAATATTAGTAATGTATTGGACATAATCTAAAAAAATGCATAACATGAGTACTTAAGCATTGTTTCAAGGGTCCAAATCATAATTTTTTTTTATTTTGTTCTCCTAATTTGAGGTCGTTGTCCATGGAAATGGTGCATGATATATTTGTTTTTGGATTCTTTGATGTTTAAACTATGTAAAAGATGTGTCATAGATATTAGTAATGTGTTGGATATAATTTTAAAAAAATGCATAACATGGGCACTTAAGCATTATTTCAAGGGTTCAAATCATAGTTTTTTTGATTTTTTTCCTACTAATTTGAGGTCGTTATCCATGGAACTGGTGCACGATACATATTTTTTTTTGGATTGTTTGATGTTTATACTAAGGAAAAAATGTGTCATGAATATTAGTAATGTATTAGACATAATTTCAACAAATACATAACATGGACACTTAAACATTGTTTCAAGGGTCCAAATCATAATTAGTTTGGATTTTGCCTTTTGCGTGTAGGCATTCATTGTTCAATCACATGCACTGATAATGTGCGGAGACCTGCATTATAAAAAAATACCTTTAATCGATCACATAGGGTTCGTCGGTTGTGTGTAGTTGTTCAGTATGCACTCACATGCAATGATACTTGGCATGTGAGACTATCTTGCACATGGCTTTTGTCTAAATGTGAGGCCTAGAGATTCCAAAGGCCATTAAAATGACCATCTTACTATCATGCCTTGTGATTCTAATTGCCATTAAAATGATAGCCTTACTAGAACACCTCGAGATTCCAAAACCCCTCTGCACGACTGTCTTATTCTCATGCCTGTAGCTTGCAAAGCACGCCTACCTCTATATTTAACTGCATGATATCACCCTATACTTTGCATAGTTACATCAAGGTATCAGTGAGCCAAAAAAGAATAGTGCAAAAATAATAAGTTCAGCCCCAATATGTGTGTTCGTTTATGTCAATGGTGAGATCACCCGCAATTCAATTGGAAACATAGTTTTCACCAGTGACAACACAAGATAAATGTTGTTGTATCCAACGATGATGTTGGCCGACATAACCAGTGTAATACAATCATGAATTATAGACGTTGATGTTTTGTCTGCAATTACTTCAATTTGGTTTCGTTGTCCTATACATGAAATGAATGAGCATGTTGAGTATATGGCATGTCCAATTACTAACGAAGAAGATGTTTGGTGCATGTTTAATACATTCGCAAACATGCCAAGTGTAATATGTATGGAACTTAGAGTTGAAGTTCATACTTCACCATCACTATCTCATGCTAATGACCTAATTTGGACGGAGATGGAGCAGAAGTTGAATAGTTCCATGGAATTAGAATAAAATATTGAACATATGTTGTTGTATTGCTTTTAATTACTTGTTAGTTTTTATTATGTATTTGGCGTTTGTTTGATGTGTTTGTATGATGTTGTTTAGTTTTCATTTTTGTTTGTCATGAGGGTACTTAAATAAATTGTAAAATTAAAGGAGCATGAAGATAATGTAAGTCGAAAAGTTCAACATAAGTTAATTGGAGAATGATATTTTCATCATACAACAAATTTGACTACTTAATCCCTATAATGATGTCATGTTCTACATGGAAGGCGTTTACTATCATGTCCTGGATTTCGACGTGGGCATTGATCTGGTATACCATGCAATGATGGATTATTCTCTTCAACATCTTGGCTAAACATCAAATTGAAACTTGGTTCCACTTTGTTCTATAGGCTATGCATGTATTCACGAGTTGATGCTGGTGTGCCACAATTAGTTCCAAAAACATTGTTAAGGAAATCATCTGGTTGGACAATTGGTGGAGAGTCCATGTCCGGAGGATTAGGAAAAATGTAATCCATCATGGGGGGGAGGGGGGGGGGGGGAATTGGTGTCTATGTGGGTGGAACATAATTTGTCTTGGGGGGAATTGGTGTGCATGCAAGATTACATTCTGGTTGCACGATGTTTGTTGGCTTTGACGATTGACCAATTTTGAAATTCATTGATGATCCACTTGGCGGTTACGTATTTAAAAAAATAATAGTATTACTTTGATACCGCACCATGTATTCCTTAGGATGCTTTGCATGCCCTATAATCAGCTGTCCCTTTAAAACCATTGATTGATGTTGTTGCCAATACCCTATCCACTTTGCATGTTTTTCAGCCTAATTTGTGTCAGTTCGACCTCGCATGTTGATTTTGTGAAGTTTGTTCATATTTCTTAGGGGATCTGGTATGTCTTGTTGGAGGCGAAATTGAAGTTTAACTCTATCCGCTTGGTGCCATTCTACTATCAAGAAACAAATTAGAGGGGTGTAGGCTGTCCATATGGAGAAGTCTACGGAAGCTGTCGACTTCAAAGCATCCAAAAAGTGGAGATATGAATTTCACAAGAACTGAAATAATACAAAAGGAATAATTAATTATTAAAAACACAAAACTCAACATTATTTTTATGTAACCCATAGTTTATTTATTACATGTTCAATTGTCATGTGGTCTAATCTCATTCTATAACTGATGACATCTCCATGTGGTGTACCAATAAAGCTTAATCCACTGCCACTCCATCTAATAAATGAAAAATTATTAATTTAATACATACTATGCTAATCATATAATAATGATACGATGGTGTCCGGTTAACTCTTGCTACAATGAAGGGCATGCGATACCATACCCAAGATTGCAACAATGACACACAATCGCCCATGGTTTTGGCATCAGGGTCAGTGGCCCTACACATTTCCCTGTACAACGTTGCTAGACAAGCAGATCCCCAACTATACCGCCTGACTCGTTCGAGATCCACCAACACAGTGAGGTACATCAAATGAACCCGATTTCCCATCTTGTTTGGCATTAAAACCCCACCAATCAGCCGCAAAATGTAAGCTTTACAATGTGCTTCTAACTATTGTTGTGTTGGTTCCATGGGAAGCGGTGACATATTATCTTGCAACCATTTAAGCTTAATGGCAGAGCCTGCTATTGCTTCTCCCTTTGGTGGAACAACACCTAAATATTGTTCACACATTTCCTCGCAATCATAGTAGATTGCATCAGTGATTGGCCTACCGTCCATCCTTATGCCAAGCTGTAGTGCTACATCCTCCAGTGTAATTGTGCATTCCCCAATAGGAAGATGAAAAGTGTGTGTCTCTGGTCTCCATCACTCAACAAGTGCAGTCGCTAGATGATGATCAATTTTGAAGTGGCGTAATTTTGTCACATCAGCAATCCTAGTATGAGCAAGCAACGACTCAATTAAAGGATGAAGAGCGAACATTGAATGACAATAGGAAATAATTATTGGTGGTTGTACCTGTAAAACAAAAGTTACATTTTTATAATTGCCATGACAATAAAAGGTTATAATATCATCTAATTAGTACTTACCATATTTTGTATCTTTGAAGCTTGGTGACAATCTTGTTTCCATAACAATGTTGTTGCCTCCATTCTCCCTTTGCACAATCAAATGATTGGAAATTTAGTTGTTGATATTCAAAAAGAACAGGTGGGTGTAATAAGTTGTATGGAATAAGCCTCCTGAGATGGTTTTTATAGGCTGGGAAAAATTTGCACGTGCAACTGTTCATGGTACTATTCATGTCACTGTTCACGTCGCTGTCCATGTCGGGAATCTTTGTCAAGTTGATTCCAAAGCTTTCACGTTAAAGAATCCAAAAAAAATATATCACGTAATAGTTTCATCAAAAGGAACTCAAATTAAGAGAAAAAATTAAAAAAACTATATTTCCACCCTTGAAACAATGTTTAAGTGACCATGTTATGCAATTTTTAAAAATTTTCTCCAATAAATTAGAAAAATCCAAGACAAATTTATTTCAAAGATGTCACATCGAAGAAATAAAAAAGAATATATTGGGTAAGAGTTTCATCAACAGGGACCTCAAAATAAGAGTAAAAAATAAAAAAAGAACTATGTTTCCACCCTTGAAAAATGTTTAAGTGGCAAGGTTATGCAGTTTTTTTAATTTATTTGCAATACATTAAAAACATCTGTGACAATTTATATATATATATATATATATATAGTTCTTGAAGAAATATTTTCCAGAGTCCAAGACTGTTGAGGGGAAGGTGGAGATCTCTTCATTCCACCAATTCCCTGATGAATCATTGAGTAAAGCTCTAGATCGCTTCCATGGTTTACTTCAGAAGACTCCTACCCACGAGTTCAGCGAGCCAGTTCAGCTAAATATATTCATTGATGGATTGCAACCCCACTCAAAGCAGATACTTGATGCCTCCGCTTGTGGGAAGATCAAATTGAAGACACCTGATGAAGCTATGGAGTTGATTGAAAACATGGCAACCAATGACCATGCCCTCTTTCGTGATCGAGCTTACATAGCTACAAAGAGTCTTCTTGAGCTCACATCACAGGATGCATTACTAGCCCAAAACAAGCTCATAGCCAAGCAATTAAAGACCCTTACAGAGATGCTAAGCAAGCTTCCTCAATAGTTGCATGCAGTGCAACCTGCTCATTCTTTAGTCATGCAAGTTGGGGGATGCAACATTTGTGGTGGGGCCCATGAGTCAGGCATGTGCATGGCTCAAGAAGATGCATCCAAAGAAGTCAATTACATGGCCAATCCCAACCGTCAAGGGTTCCATCAAGGAAGACCTCCTGGATACAATCAAGGGGGAATTTCTCCTAAGGTCAAGGCTAGACAGTCCATCCTGGGAATAATTTCAACAAAGATCAAGGCGGCCCATTCATTCGACCTCCCAACCAAGGGCCTAATCTTTATGAGAATACCACCAAGCTAGAAGACACTCTGACTCAATTTATGCAAGTTTCCTTGTCAAATCATAAGAGCATGGTGCCAGCCATCAAGAATTTGGAGGTACAGGTGGGCCAACTAGCTGAAAGATCCACATGGAGTTTTGTAGCCAACACTGAGGAGAATTCCAAGGAAGAATGTAAGCGGTTCTCACTAGAAGCCAAAAGGGAGAGAATGCTGAGGGAGAAACGAAAGCTAAGGGAGTATTGGAGGATATGAGTAATGAGGAAGGAGAGAACAAAAAGAGAGAAGAAAATGAAAAAGAAAAAACAATGAGAGTAAGGAAAGTGTTGATAAGGTCTTACCCATTAAGACCAAGAGTTTGTTAGCTAGGGAGGCTAAGAAGGAAATGCCCATAGCCCTAGTGAAGGAGATCCCATACCCCTTGGTGCCATCAAAGAAAGAGAGGGAACACTACTTTGCTCGTTTCCTCGACATATTCAAGAAGCTAGAGATTACCATTCCATTTGGAGAGACCTTGCAACAAATGTCCATGTATACAAAATTTCTAAAGGACTTGCTCACAAAGAAGGGCAAATACATCAACAATGAGAGCATCATGGTGGAAGGAAACTGCAGTGCTGTGATATAGAGGATTCTACTACAAAAGTTCAAAGACCCAGGAAGTGTAACCATCTCATGCTCTATTGGGGAGATGTCAATGGTTAAAGCTCTTATTGATCTTGGGGCAAACATCAGTCAAATGGCTCTATCTATGTGTGAGAGGGTTGAAAATCTAACGATTGCTCCCACTAGGATGACGCTTCAGCTAGCAGACCGCTCTATCACCAGATCATATGATGTAGTTGAAGACGCCCTTGTTACAGTCCGCCAATTTACGTTTTCGATGGACTTTGTGATCATGAATATAGAAGAGGACTCTGATATTCCTCCAAAAGGTTTTGCATTGGAGCTAAGCCCCCTATGGCGGCTTAGCGCCACACCCAATTTTTAATTTTTGCTTTCTTTACTTTCTTATTTATTTTGTGTTCTAATATTTTTGTGTTTTACTTCTCTGTTGTTTCTTTTGCAGATGACTCAAGGAAACGCCGCACAGGACCCAGTTAGCCACAGGAGGGGATTGCTCCCAATTTTCTTCCGAGACAGCCTGGGTTTGCTACCGTGGTGGAGCTCGCACTAGGCATGTATGATGAATTTTATGGATAGTTCCAGAGTCGTTCGTGGCATCGAAGACTCACCCATCTACCCAAGAAATAGATTGATGTGGCATTAGTGAAGGAGTTCCACTCCAACATCTACGACCCATAGGATGACGCACTGAAGCAGTGCCTGGTGTAGGGGCGGACCATCTGATTCAATGTTGAGATGCTGACTGAGTTTCTAGGGACCCTTATCGTCGTCTCAAAGGGGGAGCAGTTGACCACCTACTCCCAGTACCTCCACACCTACCCAGACCATGACACCATCGCAACCAAGCTGAGCACCCCAGGAGGGTGATTCATGCGGAATGTCAACGGGGCTTCGTGGCAAGTCCTTTGATGCTCCATTTGGCAAGTGTACCAAAATGCCAAGTAGTAAAGACTCAGAAGTCCGATTGTCGATTTCCAGAGGGACTTTGTTTTGTAATTGCGTTGGATAATTCCTAATCTAAAAGGGGAAAAGATGAGATGAGGTAAAAGATGAGTTAAAAGAACAGTAACCAAAATAATAGATATAAATAGAAGATAGAAAAAAGAATAGGGAATTCAATAAGATGGGAATGTTAGGACCTAGCATGCCTTATTTGCATAAGATGTATTATTTTATATTTTTCTCTATCAATTAGGTGAATTTTTCCTACCCACATCTATTAGAATACTTGCCCCTGATGTCTCACGATGACAAGCCTATTTTACCTATCTGTATCCCAAATGTCTTTGCAAAGTTTCAATAGATAAAATGCATTAAGTTCTAATTCTAGATGTTTGCACTGATGCATGGGCATAATGCAATCACTCTATGTCTAGCAATGATTTTATTAAGATACCCCTTCCTTTTAGTTCTATTAGAAATTACCCTCTGTCAAGCGACTAATCCTTAAAACTGGTGCATGTAAAACCTTCCTTGTATTTCTATTAAGGATTACCCTCTGTCGAGAACCTAACCCCCAAAGATGATGCAAGGATGAATGATACATGAAATTAAAATAAGAAAGGATAATAGGAAAGAAAACACCTGTTTGCATTGATAGATATGAAATATACAATACATCTTTTGGCTTGTTAGGCCTGTCGGGCCCTAACTAAGCGTTTAGCCTTTCGTAGCCATAAGGCCCTTACACTTGAAAAAAGGGTTTAGAAATTGATGGAAGAGAAGAAGGAATTCCCTAAGGGAGAGTACTTAGGCTTTGGGTGTGTATTAGAATGCTCTGAGACTCGGTGTGTCTTTTCTCCTTGGCTTGACTCTCCGAATGCTTGAACACTTTCAATAGATGTAATTTTTCAAACTCCATTGGTTGGGCCTTCTTTCATTTTTCATAATCTTGCAATGGAAGCATAAATAAACATTGAGATAGAATTGGTGGAAGTTGGAGGATTGGGCAGTTTCGAAAACTGCCAGCAGTTATGACACTTGCGCTTAGCGAGCCATGGCCGCTAAGCGCACCAAGGGTGATGTCCCTTGGTATTGCCTCCAAAATTTGAATTTAAATTTACTTGTGCGCTTAGCAAGGATGCCTCGCTTAGTGTGTGTGCTGTCAGCTTGGCGCTGAGCGTGCAAATGCGTCCTGAGCGCAATACTTTCCAGCCCAATAACCTTTCCGCTTCCTGTACCTCTGAAATCAATATATACAATTGTTAAGCTCTTTTTTTTCACAACAAATGAAAAACAAAAATTAACAAAAATGTTGGGTTGCCTCCTAGTAAGCACTTAATTTATCGTCTTTAGCTAGATGTTATTCTTCATTTTATGGATCGTTCAAGTAGACAACACTTGTTAATCTTTCTAACTGGCCTCCATTGTAAATTTTTAAGCGCTACCCGTTGAGGATCCATCTTTTCTCCGGTGTGTCTGCTGTAAGGTCTACCAATTCCACAGCTCCATGGAGTCTTACTTCTTTGATCACGAACGGCCCTGACCATTTTGACTTCAGCTTTCCTGGAAATAGCCTGAGTCTAGAATTGAAGAGCATGACTTGTTGGCCTGGCTGGAAGTTCTGTCTTTGGAGCTTCTTATCATGATACACCTTTATCTTCAGCTTATAGATCTTGGATGATTCATAGGTGTTCATCCTCATTTCTTCTTACTCTAGAAATTGTAACTTCCTCTTCTGTCTAGCTGTAACTTTATCAAAGTTTAGCAGTTTGAGGGCCCAATAGGCTTTGTGCTCCAACTCCACCGGTAGGTGGCATGCTTTCCCATAGACAAACTAAAATGGTGATAGGCATATGGGAGTCTTTGAATGCAATCCTGTAAGCCCAGAGAGCATCATCCAGCTTCAAAGCCCAATCCTTTCTTGATGATGCGACAGTCTTCTCAAGGATTCGCTTTAGCTTTCTATTTGAAACTTCTGCCTGGCCATTTGTCTGGGGATGATAAGGTGTGGCCACCTTATGTCTGACATTGTAATGCTCTAGAACCTTCTTTAGTTGTGTATTTCAGAAGTGTGTTCCCCCATCACTAATTAGGGCTCGTGGTACTCCAAAACAGGAAAAAATGTTTTTCTTTAAGAATTTTATCACTATCCTGGCATCATTCTTGGGAGTGGCTATAGCTTCCACCCACTTAGACACATAATCAACAACTACCAGGATATAGATATTCCCGTATGAAGATGGGAGAGGCCCCACAAAGTCAATCCCTCAGCAGTCAAATATTTCTACCTCCATTATGTTTTGAAGAGACACCTCGTTCCTTCTAGACATTCCCCCTGTTCTCTGGCATTTGTCATAACAACGCACATAATCATGAGCATCTTTGAAGATTGAGGGCCAAAAGAAACCTACTTGTAGCACCTTTGTTGTTGTCCTATCTCCGCTATGATGATCACCATATGGTGAACTATGGCAATGCCAAAGGATGCTCTGTGCTTCCTCCATCGTAACACATGGTGAACTATGGCAGTGCCAGTAGATTGTTTGCTCTTAACTTGAACAGATGTGGATCATCCCACATATAGAAGCGGGCATCATGTAGAAATTTCTTCTGTTGACTCTAGTTAAGCTATTTGGGGATGATTCTTGTGGCTTTATAGTTGGCCACATCAACAAACCTAGGTCTTGCGGTGGCTTGTAAGAGGAACTTATCTGGGAATTCTCCCCTTACCTCTGGTTCTTCTTTGGTCACTTTTCATTCTTCAACCGGGAGAGGTGATCGACCACCTTTTTGTCCTTGATAACTATATCAAACTCTTGTATAAGTAGGACCCATTTAATCAGCCTTGTTTTTGAATCTGCTTTGGTGAGAAGGTGCTTGATGGCGGCATGATCAGTGAAAATCACTACCTTTGACCTTACCAAGTATGGCCTGAATTTTTCTAAGGCAAAGACAATGGCTAGCATCTCCCTCTCCGTAGTGGCATAATTCATTTGTGCTTCATTGAGAACTTTGCTAGCATAGTAAATGGTGTGGAATGTTTTGCTTGCCTCTATCCTAGGATTGTGCCCACTGCATAATCACTAGCATCGCATATTAATTCAAACTCTTTACTCCAGTCAAGTACGATCATCACTGAGGCGATTGTGAGCTTGTCTTTTAGGGTCTGGAAGGTTGTTGAACATTCTTCATCAAATTTAAACACAACATCTTTGTTCAGCAGATTGCTCCATGGTCTAGCGATTTTGGAGAAATCTTTGATAAATCTCCTGTAAAACCATGCATGTCCTAGGAAGCTCCTGATGCCTTTAACATTTGATGGTGGTGGCAACTTCTCAATGACATCAATCTTGGCCCGGTCTACCTTAATCCCTCGGGCCAAAATTTTGTGGCCCAAGACTATGCCTTTTCGAACCATGAAATGGCACTTCTCCCAATTCAGAACTAGGTTTGTTTCCACGCATCTTTGTAGCACCATTTCCAAGTTCTTCAAGCAGCATTCTAATGAGGGCCTAAATACCGAGAAGTCATCCATGAATACCTCAATACTTTTCTCCACCATATCTGCAAAAATGGCCAACACGCACCTCTGAAATGTGGCAGGTGCATTACATAACCCAAATGGCATCTGTCTGTAAGCAAAGATGCCAAAAGGGCATGTGAAGGCCGTCTTCTCTAGATCCTTGGGGTCCACTACAATCTAATTGTATCTAGAGTATCCATCCAAGAAGAAGTAATAAGCCTATCCTGCAAGCCTCTCCAACATCTGGTGCATGAAAAGAAAAGGAAAATGGTCTTTCCTTGTGGCTTCGTTGAGCTTGCGGTAGTCGATGCACATTCTTGGAGGATTAGGTCATTCTTTTCATTCTGAATGACTGTCATGCCCCCTTTCTTTGCTACCACTTGGACTGGGCTTACCCAAGCACTAACATAAATGGGGTAGATAAGCCCAACCTCTAAAAGATTGAGCACCTCTTTCCTCACCTCTTCCTTCATTGATGGGTTGAGCCTTCTCTGGGACTGTCTGACTGGTCTATAGTCTTCTTCCATCATTATCTTGTACATGCAGTAGGCAGGGCTGATTCCTTTAAGATCTGATATGTGCCACCCAATTGCTTCCCTGTGTCTCTTGAGGACCTCTACCAACTTGATCTCTTCTTCTTCTGTTAGCTCAATACTGATCACCACAGGCTTGGTCTCGTTATCCTCTAAGAACACATACTTTAGGTGGTTGGGTAGGATCTTCAGCTATACCTTGGCCTTCTTGGATGGGCTCCCACTTTTCAATTCTTCAAAGCTGGTTCCCCCTATAGGAATGCTTTCTTCATGATCTAAGTCTTCCAAGCAAGCCCTTAGATCCTTCTCCTCTTCAATGGAGAGACAATCCACAACATTGATCAAAGCTTTCTCCAGTGAAGTTTGTGTGCTTTGGAGAGCACCAACGTCTTCTCTATCAACCTCCTCCACCTTGAAGCACCTCCTATCTTCCCCTGGGTATTTAATTTCTTCAAAAAGGTTGAAGGTTACGCTTTGGTTGTCGATGCTCATTTCCAGATTGCCATTCCCCATATCTACTACACAGTTGGCAGTCAGCATGAAGGGTCTACCTAATATAAAAGGAATCTTCATATCTTCTTCTATGTCCATGATGACAAAATCCATTGGGAAAGTAAAGTGGTGGACTTTGACGAGGACATCTTCTACTACCCCGTACGGTCTTGTGATTGATCGGTCTGCGAGTTGGAGCGTCATCTTTGTAAGGTCTATCTTCAGGTTTCCAATCCTTCTACACATTGACAGGGGCATCAAGTTGATGCTTGCCCTTAAGTCAATGAGAGCCTTCCCTACAGACTCATTACCTATGGTGCAAGGGATTGTCACGCTCCCAGGGTCTTTAAATTTCTTGGGCAGCTTCCTCTGTATCACCGTACTACAGTTGCCTCCCACCATAATGCTCTCATTGTCAATGTACTTCCCCTTCTTGGTGAGGATGTCCTTCATGAATTTGGTGTAGAGCGGCATCTACTGCAAGGCTTCCCTAAATGGCATGGTTATCTCCAGCCCCATGAATATCTCCAAGAAACTCTTGAAGTAGCATTTCTTATTCTTCTTTGATGGCACTAAAGGATATGGGGGGTCCTTTAGAGTGGTTGGTGGCTCTTCTTTCCTAGCCTCTCGGGCTAGCTGGCTTTTGGTCTTAGAGGTTAAGACCTTCTTCTATTCTTCCTCTTTCTCTCATTCTTTGTCTACCCTTCCTTCCTCAGACTGGTCTCCTTCAGCTTTATCTTCTTCTCCTTGTACTCTCCTATGGCTTCTAGTCAACACCACCTTGTATTCCTCCATTGGGTTTTCTCTGTGTTGGTTCCAAAGCTGCTAGTGGGTCTTTCAGCCATTTGTTTGGCTAATTATCCCACTTGTATCTACAGGTTCTTGATGGATAACTTTGTACTCCTATAGTTGGATATGTATATCTAGATGAATTGATCAGTGCCTCCTCAAGCTTGTTGGTTTTCTCATAAAGATCAATCCCTTGGTTGGAATTTTGGACATGTTGACTTCTTTGCTCTTTGTTGAACTGGTTCCCCAGATGAATCCTCCAGCTTGAGCCCTGTGTGAAATTCCTCCCCTGGTTGAATCTCGACAATCCTCTTTGGTTGTAGCTTGGAATCTGTGGCGATTCTGAGCTCCCATGTAGTTCACCTCCCTGGAAGAATCTTCTTGGTCTATGCATTGCCCTGGCTCGTGTGCTCCACCACAAATGTGCATCTCCCTATTTGCATGATTGAGGAGTGAGAAGGATTTACTGCTTGTAGTTGTTGAGGGAGCTAGCTGAGGGTCTCCGTCAAGGACTCTATCTGTCAGGCCAATAGCTTGTTTTAGGATAGTGTTGCATCTTGAGCTATGAGTTCCAAAAGGCTCCTCTTTGTTGGCGTGTATGCTCGATCACGAAGGATGGCGTGGTCATTGACCACCATGTTCTCTATCAGCTTCATTGCCTCCTCCGGTGTCTTCAACTTCATTTTTCCTCCTGTGGATGCGTCAAGGAGTTGCTTTAATTGTAGTCGCATGCCATCTTTGAAGATGTTTAATTGCACTGGCTTGTTGTACCCATGTGTACACATCTTTTTGAGTAGTCCGTGGAAACGGTCAAGCGCCTTGCTGATTGATTCATCAGGGAATTGATGGAATAAGGATATTTCCATCTTCCCCCTAGCAGTCTTTGACTCTGGGAAGTATTTCTTTAAGAACTTTTCGACAACTTTTTCCCAAGTCTGCAAGCTATTGCCTTTAAAGGATTTTAGTCACCGTTTTGCTTCTCCTGCCAAAGAAAAAGAGAAAAGATTGAGGTGTATGGCATTTCTCGGGAACACCGACTATCTTTACCGTGTTACAAATTTCTATGTAGGTGGCGAGATGAGCATAAGGATCCTCATCCGGTAGACTATGGAAGAGGTTTCCTTGTATTAGTTGTATGAGAGAGTGGGGATAAGAGATGTTGGCTTCTTGAACCTCTGGCCTTGCAATACTAGTGAAGAATTATGGGGTAGCTGTACTAGAGTAGTCCTCTAGTGTTACTCATCGTGCATGCTCCTTTTCCATTTGATAGTAGCTTTGTGGAGAGGGTGGAGGTAAGGGTTGACTGCTTCCTTGTATTTCTTGCTTTGTTCTTCTTCTTCTTCTTCTTCTTGCAGTGTTGTTACGCTTGCAAGTGGCTTCAATTTCCGAATTTAATGGAGCTCAATCTTCGGTTGCAGTTCTACCTCACATACACAAAAACAAGAACTACTATGAAAATTATAGAAGAAAAAGAATGGAGAAGAATGAATAAAATTAAAATTGTAGAGTAAAAGAATTAATACTTACAAATTGAAAATGTATGGCAACCAAGTACGAAGAACAAAGTCCCCAGCAACGGCGCCAAAAACTTGTTAACCATTTGGCAAGTGTATCAAAATGTCTAAGTAGTAAAGACTCGGAAGTCCGAGTGTCGATTTCCACTGGGACTTTGTTTTGTACTTGCGTTGGATAATTTCCAATTTATAAGGGGAAAAGATGTGATAAGGTAAAAGATGAGTTAAAAGAACAATAACCAAAATAATAGATATAAATAGAAGACAAAAAAAAAGAATAGGGAATTCAATAAGATGAGAATGTTAGGACCTAGCATGCCTTATTTACCAAAGATGTATTATTTTATATTTTTGTCTATCAATTAGGTGAATTTTTCCTACCCACATCTATTAGAAAACTTTCCCCTGATGCCTCACGATGACAAGCCTATTTTACCTATCTATCTCCCAAATGTCTTCGCAAAGATTCAATAGATAAAATTCATGAAGTTCTAATTCTAGATATTTGCTTTGATGCATGGGCATAATGCAATCACTCTATGTCTAGCAATGATTTTAGTAAGATACCCCTTCCTTTTAGTTCTATTAGAAATTATCCTCTATCGAGTGACTAATCCCTAAAACTGATGCATGTAAAACCTTTCTTGTATTTCTATTAAGGATTACCCTCTGTCGAGCACCTAACCCCCAAAGATGATGCAAGGATGAATGATACATGAAATTAAAATAAGAAAGGATAATAGGAAAGAAAACACCTTTTTGCATTGATAGATATGAAATATACAATACATCTTTTGACTTTTTAGGCCTGTTAGGCCCTAACTAAAAGGGTTTAGCCTCTCATAGCCATAAGGGTTTTACACTTGAAAAGGGGTTTAGAAACTGATGGAAGGGAAGGGATTGAAAAATGGAATAGAAAATAATGGAAGAGAAGAAAGAATTCCCTAAGGGAGAGTTCTTAGGCTTTGGGTATGTATTAGAGTGCTCTGAGACTCGGTATGTCTTTTCTCCTTGGCTTGACTCTCCGAATGCTCCAACACTTTCAATAGCTGCAATTTTTCAAAATCCATTGGCTGAGCCTTCTTTCATTTGTCATGATCTTGCAATGGTAGCATAAATAAACATTTAGATAGAATTGGTCAGTAGCAGAAATCAATCAGGTTGGCTTGCCTCACTTTTCCTCACAAGGCTTTAGTGTTTCTCTCTGTGCATAAGTGTCTTGGATGAGTGTTTAAAATTTCTAAGACCTACAATTAATGTTCCCAATTTTGCACTTCATCTCAGTTAAAGTTATCTTGCTTACACTTGGTGGATCATTAAGGACTTTTATTGGTTTGTAAGGTGGCCTGGCTAATCAAAGAAATTATGGTTTTTTTGAGACTCGGTGTGTCTTTTCTTATTGGCTTGACTCTCTTTTTATAGTTCCTAGAGTGGACTTGGGCCTCCATACTCGCGCTAAGTCTGTGTTGCTCACTTAGCGTGGGTACCTATATTCGCGCTTAGCACGCATACTCTCGCTTAGTGCCAATGCGTGTTTTTGCGCTAAGTGCACCTCTTCACGCTTAGCGAGGGTGCTTGTTTTTGCACTGAGCGCGTCTTAGGCGGGGCCTTTTTCATATTTTTGCTATTTTCTTCATTTTTTAGGCTTTTAATCCCTTATCTTCATATTTGCAAGCCATGAATAAGAAAAACATTAATGCTTAATAATTAGCATAAATAATTGCTAAATAATAATTTTTAAGGATTATTTCCATTATATTTTTATTATAAAAAACAACTCATATTTAGCAGTTATCATCCCTTAGCCTGGTGATCAACTTGGCCTACATTAAGAAGAAATGATTGAATCCAGCAAATTCTTCTATCACATTTCCAGGGCCAAGGCGGGTTCGGGTCAGAGCCACTCAGGATGCACCACCACCACCAATCATCCCTCCTCTAGCCTCCTCCTCTTCTGCCGACCCATCTTCCTCCTCTTCTCAGCAGGAGTAGCTCTTGTAGATGATGCAAAGCCTCCACCACAACCAGCACCTCATCATCCAGAACCTGCACCAGGTTGCTTGGCTAGGAGTCCAGCCCTCTTCTATAGGGGGGTGACACCTCTGGCGCGGGTAATGATGATGTTGCAAAGACCGGAGCTGACGATGATTACGTCGCAGACATCACTGCTCCACAAGGATCTTGGGCGCCATAGCCAACATCATAGGACTGATGTTGAGCAAGATTTTTCTTTTCTTTATTTTCCCTTTCTTTATTTTTCTTTATTTTCATTTTAGCTTTATTTGAATTTTCTCTTTATTTTATTGTTATTTTGTTTTCTTGAAACTTATGCCTATTAAAATTTTGGTAATTTAAAATTCAGTCATTTAAATTAAATTATGATAGTGAAGTACATACTTATTGTTGGTTGCAACATAATTTGAGTGAATCGATTGCATGAGTGAGACTAACTGCATACTAATAGATACTTTTTGTGAATTATTGATTCTCGTGCAAACAGGCGTCCGTGTAAATGATTGAGTGTGAACTAACAATACTAGAGTGAAAGGTTAGTATTTCTGATAGAAAAGCATGGAATGAGAGCCTAAATACTTCAATGAAAACTGGTAAGTTGTGTGAACTTGAAACTATGAGAGAACGTCTGGTTTTAATTTCCTGATTTTGCATGATTCTTGGATTACTTGAAATGCATTTATGATGTAGAGATAATCAAGGCCTTGTTTGTTATTTTATTATTGTTACTTAGCCAAAAAGTCATCCTGTGAACAAATGTATCCCTTGCACCCTTTTTGAGCCTAATGTAAATTATTTGTCATTGGAACCCAAGCCCCAAAAGTTGATTTTGACAAACTACCCATTCCTAGGTTGTAGGAGAGTACTCATGAATCCAGACAAATTTGTCCCAAATTTGAGGGAGTGTTTTTGGGTGAATTTATATTGCAAGAAAATGAATAAACAACACAAGTCAAATTGAGTCACAATATATGGTTTTAACCCAGTCCAATATGAATGTCTCTTACTTTTGCATAAAAAAATTATTTTATAGAATAAAAGTTAGGGTAAATCATAAAAGAAAATGGTTGTGCTGAAAAGAGTAGCAAAACAATAAGGTTGATGTTGTGAAAAAGTTATGGTTTGTCAATAATTTGGGGGAATGAATGCTCTCCTAGATCTTAACTTTGAATCCAAGAAAAACCATAATTTCCTTGTTAGCCCAACCACGTTACAAGCCTAATAAAGTCTTTAGTGATCCACATTGTGCATGTATGATTGCATTGATTGAGATGATGTGCAAAGTTGAGAATTTTACTATTCAGTTGTTATAATTAAAACACTTTTAATCAAGACACTTGTGGGATTGAGAGAAACACTAGCCTTGTGAGGACTAAAGTTTGGTGATTCTTCCTTGTGATTTGTCATTCTTGCTAACCATTTCATTTGAAGTGCATCTCATTCTGCTCCTTTCATGAACTTATGACAACTGTGAACTTGAGAATTGACTAATGAAGCTTTTTGGCATGTATGCAATTATCTCGTGAATTGTGATTGGTAAACTCTAAACTTTTATCTTAGTTCTTTTTTCTTGAGGACAAGAAATGGATTAAATTATATAGGAAGTGGTAATTTTTCTCTCCTATTTCTTCCTTTTTGTGCAAATAATTTTTATTTTAACATCATTTAAGTTTTTATGCATAAAATATTAAAAGTTGATAAATTTATGATGATTAGTGAGTAACGTAAAGCCCAAAAGAGTAAATTGGAAATCTAAAGAGGCGTGCTTAGTGCGTCCTAGGCTTAGCGAGAACAACACGCTTAGCGCCAACATGATAATTCAAGAAAGCATGGCTAATTCAAGAAAGAGTCACACGCTAAGTGTGAGAATTACTGTCATACTCACTAAGCGTGACAAGTGCGCTCAACACGAAGGTTGCATGAAAACTAAGCTGATCCACACCTATAAAAGAAGGAGAGAGAATAAGGGAGAAACACACAGAAACTTCAAGAGAATACAATTCTTTATAGAAGGCAAAGACTAGAAGAAGAAGGAGAAGCAATCATTAGGAGTCATTCCTTCCCTCCATTCCCTTTCTTATCTATTCCCCCTTTACTAAATATTCTCCTCTTGCAACTATAAAGTCTTTTATGACAATGAGAGGCTAAACCCCCTTTGTTGGGAACTTGGCAGCCAACTACTTTTGATGTAATTTATCTTCCTATCTATTTAATAATATTACTTTTGCATTATCCTTTCTTGTGCTTAATATTATTGCTTGTGGTTTGATCACCCATTTGCATGGTAAGTTTTAGGGGTATCGTTGGGAAACGTTGTTTCCTAATAGAACTCGGAAAGAGTATCTAAATAAAGTCATCACTAGGGATAGGTTCATTTTGTTTAGCCTATTTTACATCTCTACTCTTAATGCAATTTAATTATTTGCTCTCTGCAAAGGGATTTGAGAGAAAAGATAGATAAATTAGGCTCTTTCACTTGAGGGATCTTGGCTAGAGTATTTTAGTAGATGCATGTGTAAATTGGAATAATTATAAATAGAGAAAAATCATTAATACTGCATCAAAGATTAGCTCTAGTAGGTTAAGTTCCTAACATTCTTATCTTCTGAATTTAACTTCTATAATATTGGCTTTTCTTCCCTTTTCTATTTTTAATTAATTAATTTAAATGCATGTTTAATTCCTTTCCTTTTTTATTTAATTTAATTCTTTGTCAATTTAATTTACTATTTTTCTACAACCTTTTCCAAATCCTTTTCCTAAATAAATATTCATATACCTAAGTACAAACAAAGTCCCTATGGATTCGACACTCAAATTTTTATTTTAACTTTACTACTTGGGACAAATTGGTGCACTTGTCAATCCATTACAAATCCCTACCACAATGTGTCACCCAATTGCATATGTTTGCGTTTATTACAATAGCCAACTCTGCAACACTAATGAGGACACCACCTTCATTAGAAACAATACAAAAACTTTCATGGTCAACAAGGCCATAACTCTTACACAATTGCTTGAACTTGTTCACCAAAAAATAAACATTGAACCACACCAACATATCCAACATCTCCACTTTCGATGCCCAATATTTGAACCAGGACAATCATATATGTACACATGTTTTATTTTGGGAGACGATCTTGATGTTCGACAAATGTTCAACATTTTTTACAACAACCAAACACTATCATTCATGGAGTTATTTGCCACAATTTGTGACAAAAATAACCCACCAAACAACTAACATGACTCAACCTCCAATCTTGAGGACCTATCAGATGAATACGAGAGTTGTTGGGTAAAAAACCATGGTAGTGATAGTGACTCCTCTTCTGGGCCAGAAGGAAGTAACATGTCTCCTTCTCACGAATCAATATTCAAATAAGGTTGCTAATTTGGGAATGATCCATGTGTTAGTTATTTATGCTTTGAGGTTTTCCTGTGGTGTGCTATGTCGGTGTTTAGTGATTACTTGACATAATGAAATAAATCGTTTGTTTTAGTTTATGTTAACAATTTCCAATTTATCCATATCTAGTGCAGTAGGTACCAGGATAAAATCACAGTTGAACTTGACAACACTTTACAATTTACCAACGTCTCTGAAAAAACAATAGGTGCTTTACCAACAAAACTAACATTAAATTGACAACTCACAATTTAAATTCAAGTCTGAAAGTAATAATTGACGTCTGGTGCAGCAGGTAGCAGGGTAAAATAATAGTCAAAATTGATAACACTTTGCAATTTACCCACGTCTCTGAAAAAATAGATGTTTTACCAACAAAACTGACATTAAATTGACAACTCATAATGTATACTAAGTCTGAAAGTAAGAATGGACGTCTGGTGCAGCAGGTAGCAAGCTAAAATCACAGTCAAAATTGACAACACTTTGCAATTTACCCAGGTTTGTGAAAAAAAATACGCTTCACCAACAAAACTGACATTAAATTGAAAACTCACAATTTAAATTCAAGTCTGAAAGTAATAATGGACATCTGGTGCAGCAGGTAGCAGGGTAAAATAACAGTCAAAAATGGCAACAATTTACCCACATCTCCGAAAAAATAATAGATGTTTCACTAACAAAACTGACATTAAATTGACAACTCACAATCTAAATTTAAGTCTGAAAGTAATAATGGACGTTTGATGCACCAGGTAGCAAGGTAAAATCACAGTCAAAATTGACAACACTATACACTAGATAGAATAATGGCATGTCTCAATCAACATTGGATTCCAGACAAGCCTCTATTAGAAACACAATTCTAACCTTATGAGATTCCAATGCACATTAACAGGGAAAATATTCAAACAACTGTAAATAACATATCAATACAACCACACACTTCCACATAACATACCTTCACAAACCAAATTCAATATCAATATTATGGCATTCTTGGGAGAAACAAGCAGTCAGACCATTGCTAACTCGAGATTAGCATTCATTTTTCTAAATGGATCAATCATTCACAACCAAACTAGTGTTTATTTTCAAAGTCCTACGCCAATACCAATGCGAGTTTCTAATGAGTACATTTAAGGATGCCATCACGCAAGTTGCACCTCTAGGGGTTCCCCTTTATGGAATTCATGAATCATAGGTGGTCAGACAATTGTTCTTTCGACAGTCAGGCCATGCAAAATATTCAGAATAATTAATCGAATATGAAACAACAGAGTTGAAAAACAATGAAGACGTGTTAAAGGTGTTAGCAAAATCCAACTACTAGAAACATTTCTGCCCAATAGAACTTTTGGCAATTTTTAGCAAACCAGTAACCCAAATGGAAAAAGACATATCTGTTGCACAACATCTTTCAAATTATGATTAGTTTGGTCATTTTCGTGTTTAAATTGTCTTTGTTAGTACGTTCCATTATTCTCATTTTATTATGTTTTGTTTATTATGTATGTATCTATGTCTCTCATCTCAATTACCGTAGTGTTTTAATTTCTCTGTATTATATAACTGAGATGTAATAACTATTTATTCATTATGTTTTTAATCAATTTAATTTTTTTAAATCATTTCCCCTTTTTTAAATTTATTTTAAGACTACTAATTAATTTTTTTCATTTTTTAATTAATGTGCATAAGGAAAAAAAACCCAACGAAACAAAAATTGAACTTAAAAAAATTCACAACATGTTTAAGGACCTTAAGTTTAAAATTTATTTAAATACCTACGTGCTAACTAAAAAATTATATCATAATATTCTCTAATTTTATTAATTTCTTTTATTTATATTATTTTTAAAATCTTTTTTAAAAAATAAATTTTCTTTAGAAAAATCACGTTGAAAATTCGGTTGGGGCGGGGTTCGAATTCTCAACTGGTTTTTGCAATTTTTTTTAAAAAACATGTAAATTTGGATTCTTTTAACTTGAATTTACACTGTGAATAATAAATATGTATATTTTGATAAATGATGAGAATATATATATATATATATATATATATATATATATATATATATATATTGATATTTAATTAATTTTTATGTATGTTTGAAAAAAAATTGACAAAAGCTTCTGACCTATCCACCTGGATGCATACTTCAATCCCAGTGGCATCAACATTTATTTCCCAATTATAACCCTACTGGTGGGTTGAAACTATGCAATTGCATGTTACTACTTTTCATCTGTATCTCTCTTGTCTCTTGATGGGGTGATTACAGTAATTCCCATACATGTGAGCAAAAATGAAAGAAAACAAAGTCACATACACGTGTGTATTATTTTCTTGGTTGTGGTAATGCCAGAATTGTCAATCTTGTCCCCATGGCTGATGCTACTTTGTGATTCATATTATGTTGTGGGCGTACGTATCAATTAAACATGCCTAGGACATTGACATTGCCCAAAAGGACATACGTTATCATCTCTTTGGCATGACTATTAAATAACGTCATTTGACATTGATTACATTCGATTGTCTCCTTTGACGATAATTAAACAAAACAGTTGTAGAGTTCTTACCTTTTCGATGTACTTGCAAGTTGCAATCGTAAACACTCAACAGAGGGACACCTGAAAAAAAGGGAAAGCATTATAAAAAGGAAAAAAAGAAAGAAAAAGCCTTTAATGCCAACCAAAACCATTAGAGTCTTGATAATCAGTCAAAATCATCTAAATGAAATTATAACTTCCAGCATTTGTTTGATTGAGGAGAGAAAAGGAGAGGATGAAAGATGTAACATCTCAATTTTTTTTAATGAAATATCGATTTAAAATTGTTTAAATAATATATTATATAGAATACATGTCATTAAATTTAGTTTTTATTTATAAGTTGATAAAATATTTTAATATGCATATATTTTTTCTTTAAAAAAAAGAAACACGTATATATATATAATGATCATGGATAAATGATATTTGTATACGTTCTTTATTTTAAAATAATTTTGAAAGTTATTGTCATTTTTCTTTTACCCTCACACAATGTTATAATAAAGTGTAACTTATAAAGAATTAACTTGCACCAAATTAAATTATGATAAATTGAAAGAAATACTTAATCATACATATTGAGTCTTAGTGACTCTTAAGATATAAACATAGATGTACTAAAATCATTATGATTGTTAGCAAGAAAGATAAAATATTCACCGCCCCTCAAAATACATCAAAATATCAAAAGGGGATCTAGGATCAGAGTAGATCACTATCCGACTAAAAGTAATGAACTATGCCTAAGATATAAACATAGGAAGGTAATCAATTCTCCTCCTCAGGCATCATGTCGGTGTGATATCCCCGATCCTTAGTGACCTACACGAAACATACTAACTCGAATCTCCAACTCAGAACATTACCTCTCGCATCAAACCTCACTAGGGTTACTTTGAATTCTTGAGCATAGTGAGACACTTTCATATCCAGACAAAAAATGATGTCTTCAAAACACTATAGTTGTCGGCGAGACGTAAGTCCCAAGGAAATGTAGCAATACTGATGGTGATCAATGGTGATGGACGTGGCATCTGATCTATCTATCGATAGAGGGTGTGACACATGTAACTGACGTGCATGTCTCCTGACACAGTCACACTCTTTCTATCTGCCTACTATGCCAAACTCCCAAAGGGCGTGACTCCCTCGACATCTCCTGATCTTGAATGTTGTTGGGTGTAGGGGTGAATCCTCCTCTCATCAAACACTACAAATAATAAACAAAATCATAGTATACAATCTACTTAACCACTGCGTGTGGTTGTCTAATAAAATAACACTTTTGCGTCCTAAGTGCATAACTATCCTACTTGACATAAATGACTATAGTACTTAACACCACTAACTATCACTCTTGAAACAATTAAATACTACACTAGACATCATTGATAATCACACTGTACACAACTGATTGTCACACTCGACACATAACAGGGCCCAACAATGTCATGAAGCCTCCTAGGTATTGGTGGTCTTACACAACCACATTTATGACAGTTGGGAGTTATTGCCACATACGGGTACAACATATATCGATTCCCAAGCTCCCAACTCCAAAAGGTATAGTCTTGGAGCTAGTTAGGAATTGCAAAGTGAGGCCTGTGAGTTCCATGCGCTAAATGAAGTAAGGCTTGTCAATTCCTCGCGCCAAATGAGTGCACCAAATGTCAGGTAGTCTCCACTTGCTAATTTCCCTAGGTTCTTTGAACCTCTCCATCCATTATACTCCAGTGTACCCTGTAAATCATTCATTCCTCAACATAAACCTCACAATCTCACAGATGGAACATAACCACATATCTCACCATCTCAGAGATGGGCCATAATCACATACCTCATCATCTCATAGACATAATCTAACCATAACTACACCATCTCACATATTAAACCTAATAACAAAAGACGCCATCTCACAGATGGGGCAAAACTAATGGTTTCTTACTCTTCCTTCAATCTCCTCGCATCTTCCCGATGTATTGCATGTGTAGCCCTCATGTTGTGTACAACAAACATAATCAAACATGCACATGACAAGAAATCGAGGTGAGGATCAAACAAACATACTACCCTCAAAAAATCATTCCCAATCTCTTAAGTAATAAAAAGAACACGTTTATTCGCAGACAACATAATGGCTGAAATAGAACCATCCAAAAATTATAGTAAACAATTTGTCGAGGGTCAGTCACCTCCAAACCCAAACAACAACGCGTACAAATAATATGACAATATACAAATATATATAACAGAATATAAATTCGCATGCTAGAGATATAATTGTCGGTCTTATCAGTCAACAACAACAATAATAATATACAAGTCTTTCAGAAAATGTATCAGTAAAAAAATTATCACAATTTCAAATCATGCATCAATCATCAAAGTTTGTAGTTTATCTTAGCAATCATATAACAATTAAATCAACAATTCCAAAAATAAATAATTCTAAGGTAACTTTATCCAAATGCACGATTTCCAATGTTAAGCTCTCAACTATCTAAAACCATTCTATCGCTCAAGTTAACAAAGTTTCGCTCCTAACTTATTCTTAGTGCTCTCGGTGTTTCGAGAATCAGTTTTTCACAAATCTTATTTGCTACCCTACATTTTCACACCGAATAAACTCATTTTTTAGGTCAAAACTTTAATAAAAATTGTTCATACAACTCTCACTGCCAGATTATTTTCATGACAGATTTTATCTAGTAAAATGTTATAAAACTTTTTTTATTCATAACTTTTGCTAGAAAACTCCGATTTAAGCAACATTTAAGGCTATCCCTATGTTTTAGGACTCAAAGAACTCATGTTTGGCATAAAAAACTCACGAAAAACATCTTAACACAAAGATCCATAACAGGGTAGCAAGCACGAAAATTTCAAAACAACATGTTCAAGGAAGTTTAACAACAAACTTAGGGTCTAAGAGTTAGAGAGACCCCTCTTACCTCTTGTAGTCTCCACGAAATTTAGAAGGAAGAATGAGGGAGTTTAGATTCTAGTTTCCAACCTTCAAGAGTACAAAAATAAGATTTGAAACTACAAGTGAGAATAAAACAAGAAAATAAAGTGAAAATCAAGCTTAGAGTTGAAAATGGAGGTCATTTATCTAAGCTTGATGAAAGAAGGGTTCAAGAACACTTGGAAAATCTTGGAAGAGTGGAAATGATGTCTCCTTCCCTCTTGACCAGCTCGTGAAGAAGAGGAAGAATTAACAACTTTGATGAGTTTTGGAGTCTAAATGAACTTAAAGAAGAAGCTTAGAGCATGGCCCATTGGATTATCGTTTAGGCTTATCTTAACCACTCAATTTTGACCAATGAATGACCCTTGCTCAACCATGGAAAATGTGTACATCACTATCAAATGTGGTGTGCTTCACTTTTGAAATTTTTACTTAAAAAGGCTGAAGTATAGAGTTTTGCCAAAAATGAAAATTCTGTTTTTACTAAAACTGGTAAATTATACACTAAATGCCTTGATTACTGTGCTAATATCCCTAGAATTACCTAACCAGAGTGAACCTCACACAGAGATCACTCTTACATATAGCTAAATTACACCACCACTCATTGTATAACACAATTTTGTTACAAATGAAATTTTCGTTTAGGTAGTTTCCATATCTTTGTCAAGTTAGACTAAACAAATTATTTACACTAAATATAGAGATATATAGCACGAAATTCCATGATTAAAAACATATAACTACTGAAATTAAATATGCACAGTCATAGAAGACACAACATAGAGTTTCCATTGTCTTCTTGAGTTGTAATTTTTCAGAGTGTTACAACTCTAACTTATTTTAATTATTCTACATCATATAATCAGACACTTTAATTAGTCCCCAACTAATTAAATAAAATTCTATTTTTAAAATAATTGTGTAGTCATTTACAAATTGTGTTTCACTTTAAACTCTTATGACTTAATTATCTCTTTTCTAATCCTATGAAATTTAGATCACCATTAATCAACCTTTATTGTCCCCACTTTATTTCTAACCTTACTTACATTAATTACTAATTTTCTTCTTGCAAGTTTCTAATTTCTATTTCTAGACCAAAATTCAATTATTAACATCTAAACCACTAATGAGCTGACAATTATTTGATCAGAGCATTTTCTATGAATTATCCTTATTCTTTTTAGATTTAGCTTAAAATCTTAAGAGCTTAACCATGTTGAGGTATCTTATGGTAATATTTCATTTTCTACCAAGTCAATTATATAAAAATACTACACAATCACACAATAAAACAATAACACTGTCTATCACAGACACATGAAAAATTGAAATGTTACAGGAGACAATGAAGAGAAGAAAAAAGAAATAAAATAGGAAAAAAATAGAATAAAAAGAAATGTTATTCAGTTGAAGTGAAATAAAATAGAAATATTTTGAATTAAAGTTAGATAATAGATAAGAAAAGTAAAAAAGAAAAATTGATACTAAATAAATATATGCTACTATAATTTTTTTTTTTTTTAGTAATAGTATTTATTATTATAAAAATATAAAAACATTAAACAAAAAGCACGCAATTGTCCACAGCAAGTAGGAAAAAAAAGAAAAAGCACTCAATAGAAACAGTGATTTCCACGCAAATATGCTCACTTCACATTTCAATGCGACCAAACCCCGGACACATCCCAACATCCATTCAATTCTTTGCTCTTCCATCCTTTCTTTCAACGCAACCAAATGACTGCCTAATGTCACAACTCACCTGGAACATATATTGTGAATCTTATTGGTATCATCGTAGTAATTGAAACCATAGATGTCTGTTTGGAATAAATTTCAGTTTTAATTTTTGGATTTTCCAAAAATTAAAATTAAAAATAAATTTTATAAGTTTTAATATTTTTTATAATTTTAAATTAAAAATATACAAATCACTCATTACATATTTGAGTTTAATTGATGTGATCACATTACATGATAGCAATAATGATAATAATGAATGACATGTTAATAATCAATGATAGTGGTGACAATCTAGAGACAAGAAAGGAATACATGAGTAGAAGTTTATGTAAATTCTTTTGGTTTTTCTAAATATCACAATAATGAAAAATTAAACAGGATTTTGAAATATATGACTCTCACAAACAAGATAAATAATATATTTTTTTTTCATCATAAGACTTTTCTTTGATGCACTTTAATTCCTTGAAAGAATAGATAAACAAGATTTTGTTTCCTTTGATTCTTTTATATACTCTCTTTTCCTTTCTTAATTAGAGAATATTTTAATGTCAAGAAACGAATCTTATTTTAGGTTAGTAGATATTAATTCCTTTATAACTAATACTCCCATCAAATAATAATTATCTCTAAAAGCTATTTCAATTAAAATCACTATCCATTTACAACTTAATTCATAACAATTATTTATTTATTTGTTAGTCCTTAATAAACCAGATACCTCTCACATGAGGCATTAAATCTTACTGTTTATGCAAGAGCAATAATGAATGTTATCTTTACTCTATATTTCAATGAGTGAGTAGTGTAATAGTTTGAAATATGATATTTTCATAACCAATTGCATTGGAAAAAGTTGATTGTTACTCACTCTGATTAGAATGTTACCACAATGTTATGCATCCTTTGGCAAAAAACATTTGTATTTTTTTTTTTTGAAGGATTAGGTGGAAGAGTAAACGAGCGAGTTTGTTTAGATCGAAAATAAGTGTTTTTAAAAAAATGATTTATTTGTAAGTGATTCTTATAATAGAAAAAATTGTTTTGTGTTTGTTTATAATTATAAAAATATTTTTTTCAATCAAAAGTGTTTTATAAGTTGATTGGGTGTGATAATTGTAGAAGTACTTTTTAGATTTGATGAGTCGTATCATTAAATCAAGAATGATTAGTATGATAATTAGTTCAATAGATTGTTTGTTCAAAGGAGGGGTTTCCAACAAAAGAAATATGTAGGAAAGGGAAATAAAAACCTTATACCAAATTATGAAACAAGGAGCAGCATGCAAAACAATGTTATATATAAAGGGAAAAAAAGATAGGTAGATTATTTATAGATTTATGAGAGACTATAATCATGATCTCTCAAGAAGTTCACAATTTTTTTTTTTAGTATATACATAAATAAATTATGCTTGATGATTTATATATGTTTATGCTCAAGAAAATAAAGCTATCTTCTATAGTGAAAGTGCGGATACCGATAATGTGAGAACTTTGAATTTATGAATCATGCTACAACAAAACCACACACTATTAGAAAATATGTTTTCTACATCGGTTATTTATGACATTCAACATCGATTTTTGAACCGATGTTGAAAGTACCGACGTTGATAGTATTATCGTTAACATTGTAATGCAAAGTATGTAAACTAATTAAGTAACCTAAAGTTACATAGTTGCCTAACATCCTATGTTTGATTTCTAACTTTTAGATAATATTGTGCCCATTGTATGCGAAGCGCCTTGAATCTCTCTGCTTCCAATGGTCTAACTTCATTAAAATACTGCATGATCAAATAAAAAAATAAATTAATAATGTAATAGCAATTATAAGAAAACCAATTTTGTTTGAAATAAACAATTACCGTTTCCCAATTATTCCTGAAAGATCCTAAGATTATCGTGGACATCCAGTGCATCAGGTAGTAGCTACATTCAGTGATTCCTTTTTGTCTATTACACTAAATACATAATGAAATTTGGATATTAATTAAACGTTAACTACAAAATTTGTATAGCATATATCAATTGTCATTAATGGCAGTAAACACATAATAAAAATATTCTTTGGTAACAAACATTTGTACCTGTGATGATGAGCAGCACGGTCCAAAATGAAAACAAGAATCAAAGAAATAACTGAATGAACACCTACATAAGACAATCTTGTGTATGATAAAAAAAAGAGTAAGATTAAGTATAATAAGCGCTCAGAAGATACGAGAACAATTTATTCTAAATTATATCAAAAAAATGTCTTACTTCTTTCTCTTTTCGGATATATATATATATATATATAAATACGGTTACAATATAAAAATAAGAAAAAATAGTTAAATATAAATTATATATAATATCGATTTTTATATAACATAAGACTTTAATTTTCATACATTAAAAATATAAAAAAATTGTTTACTAATTAAAAATCACTTTAAATAGTTTTTTACATAATTATTATTAAAACTAACAATCATCCTAACAAAATAATTCAATAGCAATGTAAAAAAAAATAATTACTTTCACTGTATTATAATAAAAGTCATAAAGTAATGCAACAAGTGGTCCAATAAAAATCAAGACCTTGCCCCCCTTTCTTGAAGAGAACAGAGAATCAAAGTAATCAATTTATGTCTATTTCAATGTTAGAGATCATTGCACATTTGTAGCATTTCTTTTACATTTTTGTCATAGTTAATGTTACAAGAAAAAGAGACTCCATAACAACACAAAAGAAGAGAAAAAAGGAAACAGTCGTGTAAGCATGATATAATAAACTTAGTATAGAAATAAAAATATTATTGCCTAATAAAGTAATTTAAAATGTCCAGTAAAACTAGTTATTTTATAAATTTCCTATTTTAATGATTAAACTTTATTTATTCATTATTCTGGAAGGGCCTAAACGGCCAAACAAAACAAAGTACCTTTTATATAATCAGTATTCTTATACTAGTTTGTTTACATAATCAGTATTTTTATACTATTTTTGTCTCGTAATATATGAACTATTTAACTAATCCACACATGACCTGAAATAAAATTAATTCTCATATAAATTAAGAAAGTTATTTAATTTAAAGAAGTTACTATCTTTTTTGTCCTTGATTTATTTATTTATTTACTTTTAGTTTGTAATCTAAATTGACTAATAAAAGTCCAAGAACTAATTAAAAATGTCACTACTACTAGTTTATGTATCTAATGTAGTTGACTAATGACAACGAAGTTGACAATTCTGTTTTACATTGTTATCAAAGAGTGTAATGGAATGATTATATGTAAAAAAATTTAATAAGTTGGGGTTTTATTTTTTTATCAATTAGGTTAACATCATCAAATAATTCGAACATATGACATTAGACTTATCAATAAAATATAAAAAAAAATGAATACCTTAAATAATTTAATTTTTTTTTATAAAATTTACCAAGCAATTTTCTAAAAAGATAAAACTTGGTATGTAAAAAAAAGGGGGGGAGGTAGTAAATCAATAAATTTTACTAGCATTAGGCATTTTAGCATTTGCTTAGACAATAGAGTATAGTATTCGTAGACAATGAATTAATTTATTCTTTCGAGATGAGGCACAGTAGCGGATTGCTCTAATTACAAGAAATAGATGTACCCATTTATTGGCTACCGGCTTCCTGGCACATCCACAGCCACCAATCTTTTTTATTATCACAAATAATGTTATACTTATGCCTGAATCTTTTTTATTATCTACAGGACCTACAAAATAAAATAACTAAACGCAGTTCAATCACAAGCTAATGACTGGTAATTTGCAACAAAATTATGAAAGGGGACTTCTTACAGCATACACAATAGATCTGGCAGTTCATGGGAAATATTTAGCATTGTTCCATCCTTAATGGGATAAGGCTTTTGTTGTTATTGTTGTTCCATCCCTTTAATTATATATAAAATTTGATCAAATACTAAATTACAAGTAAATAAATCGATACAAATAAAAAGTGAAATAATTAAATATGGAAAGGAAATTATGTGCTCCAACATAGACTAACCTTGAGAGCTAAAGCATGGTCAAAGCTTTCAATAGCATTATCAGGCTCATCAAAATTAAGTTGTGCTCTGCCAAGTGTGACCCATGCCTGGAAGGATCAAGATTGAAATAAATGCATAATTAGACAACTGTGAAATAAATTAGCATTGCTCTACTTGGCATGACCATTGGTGATTCAAAATAAAACTTTGGCATATTTTTCAGTTTAGACTATATGTCCTACAAATACAATCTGCAAAGGATTTGGTATAAATATAAGCAGTGATCGTATACCAAATTTAAATACAAGGCATAGTGCATTTTAATTATTAACAATTATTTTTTATATAATAAATTGTAAATTTTTTCTATTTTAAATAATCATCATAATTAAAGTTTTTGACTCTATAAAGCTCAATATAACTTTAAAAATTTGGATCTTTTTGAGCTAATCATTATAATGTTGATTAATTTTCATGGGATATAATCACATTTTTTAAAATATGTATCTTTTTAACGGCATGTATTTAGTATTATGCAAGAATCATATCTTAAATTAATTTTTAGAATTTTTTATAAATAACAATGATTTTATATTTATTCTGAAATATGTCCATTGAAATAAATTATTTTATCGGTCAAAGAGATCTGACTAAACAATTTTTTTTGTCTTTTCTTGGTTGAACATTTATTATATATTTTTATGTTTAATTTTTACGAATAAAAAAAATTAATCAATCTGACCCTACACTTACTTGGGTAGTAGTCACACACTACATTTGGATATTTGCGGTAGACCAATCTTTGACAAAAAAAAGTTACGCAAGATTTTAATTTCTATAAAAAAACCATATAATTTTTTTTATATCATTCATTAGTTAAAATTTATTATTACTACAATTTTTAGGATAACTAACATGAGAAAAAATTGTACATAATAATTTATTATTAAATATTAGTGTAAAAAATTAAATTATTAACATACACTATTTACTCTTTTTTAGTAGCATCCACTATTTACTGTTAACATAATGCATTTGGTAATAACCAAAATATTAAATTCACCTCCATCTCTATGTTGGTCATTTAAGTAGTGAAGAAAAAACTTTGCTTAGTCAAATGACAAAAAATATGGCGAAGTCTGATCAAATTTTGTTGATTAAATAATAATAAAATTAAAATTACGAAATTCATTTTAAAAATTTAGTTTAATTTTTAAATATTTACCTTTTGAATTTATAATTGTTTATTAATTATTATATTTTTTAATTAAAATATAATTAATAACGAAATATATGATTTTTTTAAAATATATAAATAATTAAAAAAAAGTTTATATTAACATCGGTTTTTTGGAAAACCGATGTTAACATATCATACGATAACATCGGTTTTTGAAAAACCGATGTTAACTAATGATGTTAACATCAGTTTTTAAAAAACCAATGTTAACGTGCATGCATTAACATCGGTTTTTTGGAAAACCGATGTTAACATATTATACGTTAACATTGGTTTTTCAAAAACCGATGTTAACATCATTAGTTAACATCGGTTCTTGAAAAACCGATGTTAGCGTGTATGTATTAACATCGGTTTTTTGGAAAACCGATGTAAACATATTATACGTTAACATCGGTTTTTGAAAAACCGATGTTAACGCGTATGCATTAACATCGGTTTTTTGGAAAACCGATGTTAAGAAAGATACTTTATTTACAAATATGTCACCGCGTTTAACTTAACATCGATTTTATACAAAACCGATGTTAATAAGCCGATGTTAAAACTGCTTTTTGTAGTAGTGACATTCTTTTCAAATTATTTTTGTTGTTATTTAAAAATACGATAACACAATAACTTTTTCTCAATCTCTATGCTATTAAGGAAAGTTACAAGTATATCAATAAAGGTTGCTATTTGCTAGCCATTAGCTAGCATAACAAGATAGGAGTATTGAACTTAGTCTATAGCTTGTTTTTATAATTCACAAGCAAAGTTTATATTTACTACTCACTGAAGACTTTTACATACTAGAAAAAAAATATTGACTTATAACTTGCTTAGGTCCAAAATTTGTCAATTATTTCAAAACATGTTGGCAAGCCATAACTTCTACTCGTAGATCTGAGGCTTTGAGCCTTATTTTGGTTAGCTTGAGTAATATTTGTAGCTAGCATTCTTTATGTTTTAACTTGACTATTTGATTGTTTTACTCATCCATTAAGGCCTTATGTATAGGTACAAATATACAGAGTAGAATCAAATATCTGAAGTTCAACTTTGGCTTAAGAGAAAAATATGTTATTTAAACTTGATTTATTTATTTAAGTAGGGAAAATTTAAAAGTTAAACTTAGTTTAGCTAAAAATTTCAAAACTTGAGTTTGTTTCATTAACTTATTAATGATTTGATTATTTTTTCTTTTAACAAATTTTTATTTAAATAGAAGTTTGTTTATAATTTAGTATTTAGCATATACATCAATGGTATCCAGGAAAAAAATATACATTCATGGTAAAAGGTAAAGTAAAATCATAACAAAATATAATTTTATATTCATAAAAATGATTTAAGATTGAAAATTAAATAGTTGACAATGAAAATATATATTTCTTTGAAGAAAAAACTATAATCATCAATTTAAAATATTTTTTTATCGATAAATATTAGTTAAGTTTGTTAATTTTTGTTAGTGAAAGATTCAAACTTACAATCTCTTCATTTTTCTTATTTTCTTTCTACCATCAAATCTACCTCATAATTCTTATCCATTTAAAATATGACTCTTGAAAATTAACATTGAGTCTCAATATAGAATTTATACCTACAATTTATGCATTTCCATCTACTTACTCCTATTTAAAATTCATTTAAGCGAAAAGATATTTTGCCAATTCATCTCAATGATCTTTTTGGGGTATGGATTTAATGACTTTGTAGAGGAAAAGTCATGGGTATATATATATATATATATATAAGTGGACATCAATTTAAATAATGATTCATATAAGTGAATGTCAACTTAAATAAGTTGATAACTTAATAAGAAAAATAAGGAAAAACCATGGTGATTTTTCCTCTTCTTAGTCACTGAATCCACTTTCCCTCACTTTCTTGTTTTTTGGTTACATCCTCACTCTAGCTATCTTGATGAAAATGATGAAAAATATGGTCATAGTTTCTAAAATATTAATTTATTCAATCATTAATAATGATGGTGGTGTAGTGTAGAAAGCACGCAAGTCAAACGCCTAAAATTTCAGTATCGCTCTTGTAATCAATTAAAAGGATAAAGAAAAGAAAACTCTATCAAGAATCAAGCCAAGTCATCTTATAGTAAATTTTATTCATAAAATTATATAATAATGATTAAGATTAAGGTTTAAGATTTAATCAAAATTTTCTCTCCCTACTAGGGCTCCTTTTGCATGTGAGACGTATTGGCGTTCATTATCGTTATTTGCTATCTGCTTTTTTATGTTTATACATGGCGACTCTGAACATTGAAGGTTTATCCTTGGAGGATGATGAAGAAGAGATGGTAATTCCTGGTGAATCTAATGTCCACCTTTGCTTAATGAGTCCCTTTTGCTACTATATCGTTGGCCACACAAAAGATTGACGCTATAAACTTTTTGCCTTGGGTGCTAATGATGGTAAGCGACTGCAGGGCACACACATCATGGCGTAAATCAGAGACTATGGAGGTCAAGGTAGCTCTCGCTGGCTTTGTGCGGAAGGAGCAGGTAAGAACCAGTGGCACGTGCCTTCTCAACAAGGTAATGTTAATGTGGCAAGTAATAATGAGCCGCGGGGCCCAACATAATGATTGTCGTTTCTAAAAATCCTTTGATTTTATTCCCAAATAATTCGCATCCAGCATTAGAGGAGGACATCAATTCTCATGATAACAATACAGAATTACGCGCGGATTGTAGGACTATGGAAGCCGCTGTTGATGAGAAAAAATGGGAAATAATTAATATAACGGAGGAATAAGTTCACATAGAATCAAAACATAAAAGAAATTTTCTTACAATCAATTAATATAAAGGATAAATAAGAATTTAAAAAATTCTGGATTGAAGTGCAATATCTTGTCCTTAGATAGAAAATACTCCACTCCACTAGTTAGTTAAAATGATTATATGCGCTCCTCTTCTAAGATTCATCAACTCATGAGATTGAGTGCAATGAAGGATTTCCGAACATAAGAACACCAATACCTCAAAACATATTTTTAACAATAGAATTATAAGAAAGAAAGAAACTAGCTACTTTCTTCTTTTAAGAGAAAAAATCTGGATACGAGTTTTAATACTTTGTGTGCTGTGCGACTTTCTCAAGAAAAGAGATATATATTGAGGAGAAAATATCCAACGTACAACATCAAGAAAATCTGGAAAAAAAAACTGCCACTTTGTGTTAGGATTCTTAATTAACGTGTAGAAAAACAATACCTTGGAAAATGCAAATACTTCCTTTGAACTTATACATGAATAAAAATAATTAATTTTATATTACTTAAAAAGTTAGTTGACACCATTAATTTTATTAATCTGAAATAAAAAATAAACTTATTCATAAAATCTCCTTCATTAAAACTTGTGATCATGAATAAAGAAGAGTCATTAAAAATAGAGTTACAATCAAATGAAGAATGTATTAGAAAAGATATATCATTAAATAAGAACGAAATTAGTTAGATTTATTTATATTTAAGTCCAAGATACAATATAACTTTTTTACTTATATTCGAGTTGAGAGGGAGTACAATCCCTAAAACTTAGGGACTAAAAAAATTAGAAAATATATAGTGGGTAAAAAATCTTTTAAAGAAAAATAATATAGAAAATAAAATATTTTTACTTTTCAATTTTTATATTATAATAAAATATTTTTCAACAATCCCCCACTAATTTAAAATTTAAAGAATTAAAATAATATAATAAAAACATTTTTAATGAGACATAATACATTGTATTTTCAGTATAATGAACCTTCTGAATTTGAGGCTTATGCCTAGTGCGTATCAACTTTCACATGAGGAAAATGTAATGACATGATTGTCTTGAATTACATCTCCTTTAACCAGGCTTTAGAACATAACACAATACAATATATGTGTTCATTTGAGTTCATCAGTGGTTGTGCGTTGTATGGCCTTGTGCATGTATCTTCTTTCATGAGTATCACTTAGAAATTAGCTCATATATCATAATGGCGGCCCTACTACCATACTCACCAGGTGAACTCTCAAAGAGTGATCTATGACTACCACTCTCACAATCAACTATCGTTGGATTCATTAAGTGGCATTTAAAATGATATTTCCAGTAAATTAAATATGTATACATCAACCTTATCATTGCCACAATTTATAATACACCTCACCACAAGAATGACAATCGGAACAACTTCACAAAAATAATAATTTTGGTGTACTTTAGCCAACAAAAAACTTTGTTGTTACCTGTTGAACTTCATTCATGGGATCGTCAATCACATGAAGATGGATGTCCATTGTTGTGACTAATTGATGAACTTTATTCTCATTTCCCTCGATGACTTAAATATGTGTTGACATGTTAGTTTTTGATTTGTAAGTGAATTTGCAAGATTTCTTTCAGACCTACGTACAAGCGGTTTGATTTTATATTAAGTTAATTGTCACATTCTGAGCCACCTATAATGAGTCGGCCTCAATGCAATGGAAACCATGGATGTGGTTTTCCCATTCAATAAACATGACAACATATGATGTTGATGACATATATTTTATCATGCTTTGAACCAAATAGACTTTTCAACCAATATATAGAAATCTCAATATGATGTTGATGACATATATTTTATCATGCTTTGAACCAAATAGACTTTTCAACCAATATATAGAAATCTCAATATGATGTTGATGACATATATTTTATCATGCTTTGAACCAAATAGACTGTTCAACCAATATATAGAAATCCCAATATGATGTTGATGACATATATTTTATCATGCTTCGAACTTGTAAAGCCATTAAGCCAAACATACATTAATATATAAGCAATAATTTAAGGAACTTTGTGCATGTATGTATTGTGTCTGTGCCATAGAGAATATTATAAACACCATGATATATTGATATGGAACAACTAGAGTTGCTTACTTAGCAATTCCATAAAGTTGCATATCAATAATTCACTATGCACATTATGAAATGACAACAATCACACTAGAAGGGAACTTGAATAGTTTGTTAATCAAAGATAAAACTTTTTGCAAATAAAACTCTATCACAGGTTCAGAGATTTTCACGTTTCTTTATGATAATTTTTTGTGTTATGCTTTTGGATAGAGGCTGTCTTTTATAGATTTTAGTGAAGGATTCATTATGGGATTAACAACGAGTCTTCAAATTACCGTTGTTTCATATTGGGAGGCGAGGCGACGTGGCATGCTCTGATTGGAGAGGAAATGAACAAAAGTACAGACAATAATATGTGCTCATTATCCGCATTGAAAATGACGTCTGGGGAATATTCTATAAAAACATTTTATTCTCTTTTATTTTGTCATTTCGCTAAATTGAAATGTTAGCAATTCAAATAAAGAGAGGCAAAACTGAAATTCAAAAAGAGAGATTGTGCACTTCCCTTTACAGCTAACATTACCTTTTCGTACTTGGTTGGACGTCACATATAAGAGTATAAGATGAGTATGTAAGTGACTTATACCAACAAGACACAAGTAATAAAAACACTCAGTGTATAAACATTGGTTTTCATAATGAGTGGACACGATTGATTTCGCAACGCGTTGGATGCTGAATATATCTTAACAAAACATTTTCCAATTTAAACATGGAAGTGACTTGTAGATAAAGATTAGGTCCTTTTACGAAGTTGGTTCCATTCAATTAACATCAACTAATTAGATTATCAACAATTTATACTTTTGTAAACATCAAAATCTAAGGTGTGATAGATTATCTAGTTTAGTGGATTGTCCAAACCTAATAAGTTGCAACATAGAACAACCAAGAGTTTATATTCATTGACAAGAATGAATATATGCTAATAGTTGAAAGAACCAATTGATGATATCTAAGAACCATTATCATAATATGTTCAAAGAGTATAATAAATTTATACATCAATAAAGTCACCACCTTCAATTCTATACTCAATTTTACTTTAGGAACATAGCATAATTTACGAATTGGTGAGCGCATCAAATGGTAAGTTCACATGATTCAACAAATATTATAAGGAAATTGCTATTTCCATTCCCTCTTTATACCAATCCACTCTCTTTCTCATTTTTTTATACTGAGACTATCCTACACTACTAAAACAAGAGGTTTTGACAACGCGTCTTTAAAGTCGATTATACAAAAATCGTCGTTGTATAAGATGCGATGACAATTTTGTAAATATTGTACACATTTCAAAGACGATTTTCGTGAAACCGACTTTGAAATCTCAAAACAACGACAGTTACTACAAAAATTGTCATCATTTTGAGGTTTCAAAGTCAATTTTGGAGAAACTGTCTTTGAAATGTGAGTAGTATTCAAAGACGGTTTCGTAAAAATCGTCTTTGAAATTTCATCTTCAATGTTTCATTACAGAAGCCTATGCCATGTCTTGGTTGTGTTTGCGAAAGAAAGTTCCTTTTTCATAGTGACTTCTATTTCCTTCTCGCCTGTATTCGGAGTTTCCTAGTGTTCGCTGACAACCATCTATTTGCGCTTGTGTCACTCCGTATACACACTTGGCCTCTGGCAGCGCCACAATTGTCTCCTCTGGCAGCATATTGTTGTGCTTCATTGGTACACGTCAACTTCATTTCCATTAATTTAATTTGTTTTCCATGGTGGCCTCTATTTCTGCTTTTGGTTTTGACCTTATATTAGTTGATATTTTTGTTGTTGGTTTGTTGGCATGTGTTCTTAGATTTGGATTAAGCTTAAGTTTGATTAGGTATTTGTTGATTGCCTGTTGTCTATGTAATTATGATAATATGATATATTGAGGTTTTTTGTTCTTGCAAGAGGCTAAAACAACCTTCGGAGCAGAATCCACGGAGCCTAACGAGATTAGCATGTTGTACTTTCCCTAATTTAGTAGTTTCCATTTGGAAATGTTTCTCTACATGACTAGTACTTTCCAACTTCTTCACTGCTACCACACTGGTGTCACCCAATGTTCCTTTGAAAACAGAACCAAATCCTCCTTCTCCCAATTTCTCAGAGAAATTCATCGTTGCATTTTGCAAATCTTGGTACCTGAATGCCACCAATGAACCCTCCACTGCTCTAACCATTCTCTTTCTTTGCCTTATCTTGACATACAGAAGAAGGGCCAAGAGAACACCAATGCCAACAACCACGTCCACAACCACACTAACAATCATCCCAATTCTGCTATTATCATCATGAAACTCAGATGTTGCAAGTTTGAACACTCATTACTGTCAAATGCATAAGCTGTGCAAGAGCAGTTGTTCAAGCAAATTGATTCACATTCCCTGAACCCACAGATTGTGCATGTTTAGGTAACGCCATGTTTGGAATTGCAATAAACCCGTCGTTATCCCCGTTAAAGGGATTGGAATTCTCACATTGCAACTTGGTTTTCCTTTTACACCTATCACTGCAATAAACCTGTCCTTATCATTCCATCGATGCATATATAATTGCATGGAAAATAGGTCAAATACAATTCAAGGAAAGGTTCCTACAATAAATATGAACATGAGGACTAGAAGGACTCCAAAGCCCACCTTCCACCCTAGATTTTCTTGAAGATAAACCAAAATAGTGATTCCAAATAGGACTGCCACTAAGCCTGAAGCATAGCTCCAATTGAAGTAGCTCTCTATGATTGCTGCATCTTTTTCCTTCCTGCATAATTGGTCCATTCCGAAGGCTAAGGAAGAGGCCTTTACACCATCAGTTCCAATGGCCATGAGGCCATAAGAAACATATAAGAATGCAAGTTGAGTTGTTGTTGGAGAGCTACAACTTTTGGCGATTTGGTCACATGTAGGACTTAGTTGACGAATCATAGCTTTTAGCCAAAAAAGTAGAGCTCCCTGTAACAAATAACAAATAAAGTGGCAAGAAATTGTTGAAGCTTAAATACAAAAGAGTACACTATTCGTAGAATAATGTTTACATACCTTTTCTTTTTGTCACTTATCTTGGAACTCTCTCTTTCTCTTCTTTTTTTCATCCTTACTTGAAAATTGTTGTAAAAAATTGTGATAAAAGTAATATTACTCTTGCGTAAATGTAAAAAAAAAAAATTAATGTTTTGGTCCTAGTGTTTTACATGGGTTCTTTACAATTATTTTTTTTGATTAAAGGGTGAGCAGAAGCCCACTACAACAACACTCGACGCGGGAACTTGGTCCCCACAAAATCAGCAAGAGCTATCGTTCACAACCTAATTTTTAAATTTGTCTTTTATCTTCTTTTTTTTTTATAGTTAGTATGTGTGATCATTATTTTATGATTTAAATTTATAAAATAAATATATTAATAAAAATTGATATAACGGCCAAGGAACAAGTGGGATAAAAATGGTTAGGGCTGCCAAGGAACCTCATTGAACATCCAAAGTTCTGAACCAGGAGCCAAAAGTGCCTCTAAAACCTATGAAACAACAATGATTAAGGAAATCTTAGAGGATAGCGAAGCTAGAGTCAAGTTGCATATTAGTAGGAGATGGATCTATTAGATTAAAGCAAGGGTAAATAGTCACTTTTGTCCTTAAATGTGTAATTCACTGATAAATGCGTCACTGAAAGATGAAAATACAAAATTTAGTCCCTGAAAGTGTAAAAAGTGTGACAAATATATCCAACCGTTAATTTTCGTTCGCCATCGTTAATAAAATAGCTTACGTGACACGGAGGGATACATTTTTCACTCAAATGATTGCCAACGTGAATTGTCAGCATAAGAGCATATTTGTCATAATATTTTTTTGACTTTTCGTCTTCCCAATCCACTGACAAATGCGTCCCTGAAAGATGAAAATGCAAAATTTAGTCCCCAAAAGTATAAAACGTGCAACAAATATATCCAGATATTAATAATGAATTGTATAGGGGAGAAATTAGGGAAAAAGGGATTAAAAAAACAGTAAAATACAACTTAAGATTTGAACTCTTATACTTTAATTATCTATCTATTTATCCATCTATCAAAATCTTAATTAGTTTTTTAATTAATCAATATAACTACTTATTTTCCAAAACTAAAATAAATTTCTTTAGTTTTATGATATAAAAAATTGAGTTACCATTCAAAAAATGAAAGCCTTTTTATTTCTTGAAATTTTTTGTTTCTTCAATTAATTCTTAATCTTTATTACATCTAAATGGAATGCAAGGTCGCTACAACCTCTAAATTAGCGAGAGATACAACTCTACGTCCCAAAGGCAAAGAATAAATTCCTGTATTAGTTTTTTTTTGTTTTGTTTTGAAGTTAACGTTGTATTAGTTTGAGCATTATTGCATTTTTTATTTAAATTTATTTGGGTTCTTTATTTATTAGTAACTGTTTTTCTTTTATTCATATTATGTATAATAAGTGTTGTCTCGAGTGGAAGCACATAAGATTTATCCAAGGGATTATTTCATATTTGAGGTATATATATACATTTTATTGATTAAGGAAAAAGACTTGTAATTCCACTTTAACATTATCTAGTTTAAATTTTGTGAGACTTTTTAAAAAAAAAAATATAGTTGATTAAATTATTTTTTAAAATAAATAAATAAATAAATTTGATTCCACGGTCGGTTGTGTTTATTCTACTCTAAACTCTTGACATATTATTTTCAATCTAAATATAAGGGTACTTAAGGTTGAATTGGGATATGGAATAATTTTAAATATTAAAAGTGAGAAATTAAGAGAAATTTGATAAAATTATAAGATATAAGATAAAGTTTTTTTTTAAGAGTAAAGATTAAGGTTTGACAAGGAAATCAAAATAATATATATATATATATATATATATATATATATATATATATATATATATTAAAAGACAATTTAAAAAATATATTGCATAAGTATTAAATGAATAGGAGCAATAAATTACAAACACATAATAATAATAATAATAATATTAATAATAATTAATCACAATCTATTATTAACGTCCGGATATATTTGTTGCACTTTTATACTTTCAGGGACTAAATTTTACATTTTCATCTTTCAGGGACGCATTTGTCAGTGGAGTGGAAAGACGAAAAGTTAAAAAATATTATGACAAATATGCCCTTATGCTGGCGGTCCACGTTGATAATCATTTTAGTGACAAGTTTGTCTCTCCGTGTCACGTAGAATATTTTATTAACGGTGACGGACAAAAGTTAACGGCCGGATATATTTGTCGCACTTTTTACACTTTCAGAGACTAAATTTTGTATTTTCATCTTTCAGGGACGCATTTGTCAACAAATTACACATTGAATGACAAAAGTAACTATTTACCCTTAAAGCAATGTGTGACTATTTACCATTATTACATGATCCCATCCAGAGGGGTGAAGGGCATAATTCAAGGCATCTGTCAAGTCTATGCACAACTAATACACACTGTCGTTTATGCATATATCTTCATTGTTATTGACATAAAAGTGTCGTTCTGATTCTGACATTAGAAGAATAGAGATTATTGGATGCAGTTTTAGCGTATATTTTCACTGCTGTCATTCTGATCTTTCCTTTTTTTTATATTTGGTGATTTTATGATGTTTCCATAAACAATTGTAATCAATACATTAAACCTAATTAATTAGACCAGCAGTCATTAATTGATGTTGTTTCTTCTTAGTTGAAAGACAATAAATTCAATGCATTAAAGTATAGATTATTGGATGTAGTAAAAGTGTTGTTCTGATGTTTCCATAAACAGCACACTAAACCTAACTAGTATTTTCTATTTTAAATTTACAATAAATAATTTATATTATGATGTAAGGTTATTTTTAATATTCACGTTACCTAGTCTATCTTTTCTTTTGTTGTCCCGTTAAAATTTAGCGTTCACTACCATAGAGGATTGGTTGTACAACAATACAATAAAACTTCATTTTAAACTTTGGTAATTACTTTGTGGTCACAAATGAAATAATCCTTGATGCATATCTGAATCCATGTTTTAGTTTACACCAAAAAAGCAGTCTGTTTGTGTTTTAACTGTTTTGAAAACTTACTTTCCACAACCGTTTTTGGAGTAGAAAATTAGGACTATCAACCTTAAAAGCCTGCTGATAAGCTTGAGAAGTTGTGGACATCGCTTTCTTTTCAAGGCTATCTCATCTGGTTCTCGCAACATCTTTTCAAACAAGTTGTCTCTGGTTTGAATTTTAACTAAGTACAATCAACAATCAACATCAGAGAAATCTACATCAGAATCAATTAACATGTCATTGCCACAACCACTATGTTACCTGCATAGCTTTTTAATAAAGACATTGTGCAGCTCTCCCTTGGCCTTGTCTACCTGATAACATTTAATAAAAGTCAGCCACTAGTATTTGTTGAATGCATGAAAATTCAAGTATTCTAAACCACTAAAAAATCAATAGCGGAGAGTATATAATGAAATATTATGAATGTTAGTAAAAAGAACATCACCAACCCCAATTTCCCTCTAAAGAATAGCTTCCTACCAAAGAAAACCTAATAGATTTGAACTTATTCAGCAAACTCACCATTTTCCATAGGAGACAATATGCATATCTAGTAGACAATGGCACTTAGGTTTAGACGTAGAAATTCTCGTGAGGACAATAATTATTTGTTTTGACATACAATATGTTATATAATTTAGGTGGAAAACAGAAAGACAGAAAGAAAGAGGAAAAGAGAGAAGAAAACAGAATAAAGAGGAAATGAAGAGAAAAACAGATGTCAAAGGATTGTGCGCTGCACTTCTATGTAAAGTCTCAGTCTACATTCAGTCTGTCTAAATTACTACAGACCTACCTTATTTATAGACAGCTAGCCAACAACCATAAAATCTAACTGACAGTAGCTGACTTCCTGACTAATAACTACCTAACATCCCTTTTACTTATTATATTTACATATTACAATCAATTTTTGAGAATATACTATTTCTCTTTGGATTTTTGCTGTATCTTTCTCAATTACTTATGATGGGTGACAACTGTCATAGTAAGATAGTTGCAAATTACATTAGTTATATCAATTTCACCAGTTAAATCATCTTAGTTCTCTACATGTATATATATGATTTAATCTAATTACTGATTTGACTTTTATAATTATAATATCTTTCATTTTTAAAAACATTTCCTTTTAGTCCCTACATATATCATTTTTAATCTTTTTAGATCTCATCATAGGGACTAAAAGGGATTCTTAGAGACAAAGAGATTTTGTAACTATCTCTTAATTTGTAAAATAAGTTATATGAGTGGTTCTAGTCAATATTTGATAATATACGAAATTATTTTAACCATGGGTGAATAAATGGTTGATAAGCTTGAGCAAATTAGTCATGCAATGTGGTTGGATTAGTTTTTTTTATTTTTCTAGTTTTTTCTTATCTTTTTCCATATTTGAGTTAGCTTCTGACATAGGCATTTGTGGCCTAACATGCTCTTTATAAATGTGTGTGCTATAATGACATTTAATTAATAGAGGATAATTCAATTAAGTATTACTATGCCTTGTTATTTCTTAGCTGTGTTTAGTTTCAACAATTGATACTATCCAATGGCTTTCATGGGCTTCAGATTTTTTAAAAAAAGTGTGTTTGAGCTGCGATGGAATTGAGTTATAATAGTAATAACTTATATGATCTTATCTGAAGTTTAAACCTAGACTTTTCAGAGACATAAGGTCATGTCTTTTTTTTTTCAAATTGTTTAAAAGAGTCACTGCACTCGTTGATGGAACAAACGCAGTCTTAGTTTTACATTCTACTTATGTAACATCATATTTTTCGTAAAATAAAATAAAAAAGGTTTTATTTAAAAATAAATAAAGTTTTAGAAAAATAATGTAGTTTTTATAATTAAATAAATAAAGATAAATAATTTAATTAATTAAAATAATAGGTTTAAGGTAAATAAAATAAATATATGTCCTTAAAATAATAGATTCAAAACTTACTTTCTCACATACCCACCATTGGGATTTTCGCAATAATGCCTATGGTGAGGGAAATGTCCCTCGTACGTAGCTCTTTGTTTTTCCCGCATACACTCAAACTTATCCCAGTAAAACTATGATCCCGAGTTTGTTAATCGTTGGATCATTGTAAAATTTTGATACCAGGTTGGAAATGCACTTCCAAACATCTCCATCGTTGGGATTAAAAAAATAATGTCTGCAGAGGGAGAAATTCTCTTCGCATGCAAACAATGAACTTGAGGCTTCAATCTCTTTTCCTTCTCTCTAACGCTTGGAAACCTTAACAGAGCAAACAGAAGAAAAGCTTGAGAAATCTCAGGGAACCGCTAGAGACACCGCTATCATTGTCGGACTACACACGTGAGCCCGCTTAGAGGTAATGAATGAGTTTATCGCAATTGGGGTTAGAATGAACATGTGTAGGGATCCTTATGGGATTAAATTGAGATTTATTTTGGGATGTTTATTATATTGTAATTCTTTATGTACGATTATAATTACGAGATTGTGATGTTGAGATCATGAAATTGTGATTAAAATTGTGTGTAAGTGATAAATTGAATATGTGATGAATCATGAGATAACATGTTGCTTTGAGATCATAACATTGTTATTTAGATTAAGTATGTTGAACATGTGTTGATTTGTGAGATACATGTAAACATGTGATGGTGGACATGTGTTGCTTTGTGACATTGTGATATGTTAAAATTGGGGACATGATATTTAGTTGCGAATAAGTGTGTGGTTAACACTTGATGTGACAATACCTGTGTTGTGAGCTGTGAATTATACAATAACCTTGAGAAACGTGTTTATGCGCAGTGTTAAAGGAAAAATGTAGTATTCCTAGTTAGGAACCTAAAGTGTTAAATTGTAGCGCAATGTATTAAACGTGTTTGAAACATGAGCGTGAGGTTGTGGGTATTATATAATTCATAAGCAGTGTCTGCGTGCAAAAATTATTTGCGGGGTTGAACCTGAATCCGGAAGGTGAGACCCTAACGGATTCTTCGGAGTCTAGGACTTGGGGGTAAAGACACTCGGTTTGAGTGCTCTTTTAAGCCCATGTTGATCCCATATGGTTGGAGTATTCTCGTAAAACAGAATGACCCTGACTGGTCACCTTATGATTTTACTTAGTAAGAGTGACCTGGCATACCCATTGCGCGGTGTGTCTTGTTATGTACTCCTAAGCGCCCCAATATGGTTTTTCACTGACATGGTACCACATTGCATATAGATTTGAGTCTTAGTATAATTGTTGCATAACGCCTATGAATTGTTTATTATGAAATTTGTGAGTGTTGTTATGTCTTGACTCGAGTGTGATTTATGTATAATGTGATTCGTGATTTCTATGATGAATTTTAAATGATAAAGTGGTGAAGTGACGTGGATTGTAGTAAGTTGAGCTATGTTATAAATAATTCTGTAATGTATTTTGCTTATGTTTTTGTTTATCCGTATATTTTTAGAAATGTGATAACTCACTCCCTGTGTGTTGTTTGTGTTTGGATTATGTGATGATCTCGAACTTTGTGTTCGTAGGAGCAGATGGTTAGGTGAATAACTTTAAAGAACTTTGTGCTAGAGGATGCTGAGACACAATGCTCTGATAGGATGTGACATTGAGACATGGGTTTCTATATTAATTGCATCATGTTTTGGACGACCTTGTTTTTGAGTCGAGATGATTTTATTATTTATTTGAACAAGTTTTATTATGATGTTAGAAAAATGAATGTGAGTCTTTTTCCCTTTTGAAATATTTTTATTTAAATGTGTTTTAAAACTTTTAATTAATTCCTCATTCCTATTTCTTTTATTATTAGTACATATATGTGTGGGGTAGATGGTGTCACAACTTCATCTCACAAGATTTATGTTTGCTTGTGGACATTTGTTTTATGTTTTAACTAACTTTCAATGTGAATTGGGAATGCTAAGCTTAAAAGATTGACTGGAAGATACTATAAATGGGTCTTTGGTTTCAAAGATGAAATATATTGCAACTTTTCTTGTGAAATTTATCTATGCAATGTGCTTGATTAAATTGTGATAATTAAGTCCTTGATAGGATGTGAAAGTAGTTTGTCTCGTTTTCCTTGATTCATTTGAAATCTGTAGTTGGATCTCAAACTTTTATGGGAATGAGGATGAACATTCTCTCTTGTTTCTACAAGGCACTATATTTTCCAAAAATTCCCATGTTCCTTGAAAACCACTATGGAAATGATGCTGTTTTTGTTACCTTAATGCACTTGTAACATTTTTGTTGCTTTCTCCACAATAATCTTTTGCCCACTTCATCAAACTTTTGAGAATAAATTGTTTGACTACCACCTTATTAATTGCTGAAAGATACATTTTCTTTTTCTATTCAACATTGATTGTTGTAGGTAGCTGAAAGGGCTCTTTTCTTATTTTGGGGAAACTGACCATCTTTTGAGGTATGTATGCCATTGTAACACTTAATTGCTTATTAAATGTTTGTTCATATATGAGTATTGTTTTACATTAAAGTTATGTACATTGTGAGTGAACCTTAGTTTACCGTTTGAGATTTAATATAATGATTACTATGGACAATTTGGATTAATTGTTGTATTGAATCTTGAATTGTTCATTTGGACAGTTTGGGAAAAGTCATTTTTATACATAATTCATACTTATAGGTTAAGAATGTTGTGTTAGATTTGATGAAAATTCGGTTAATTACATATCGCTTTGTTCTCTGGGTGCATACTTGATTGTGGTGAATTTAAGTCACCGCTTTCGTGTAGTGTACTTGGAGGTTAATGTGAAATGATGCTAAAATTTCATCAAATTTAACAAAACATACTTAACCTGTACGTATGAATTATGTATCAAAAATGTCTTCCTGAATGGGATAAGGCCACACCTTTTATGAAAAAAGTGAGATCTTCATGCATGTAGCTAGTTAACCTTGTAAGTATGATAAACAAAAAAACATGGATCGAAGTTGGATGAAAGCATCTCGCATAAGTGACGAGTATGAGAATGGAGTAGAATAATTATTGCATTTTGTTGAATGAAATGCACCAGTTATGTGTGGAAAATATTTTTGTCCATGTGTTAAATATGGGAATGGGAGACGATAGTCATTGAATGACATAAGATCACATCTTATATGTGAGAGGATCATTCCGAATTGCACAAAATGGATTTGGCATGGTGAATTGGTAGACATGGCAATAGACTCTCATACTTACATGGTTGATGAAGACATCCCAGATTGTATAGAAGACATGATACACGATCTTGGACAAGAGGGTTTTCGGCAAGCACATGCACCTTTGTATGAGCAATTACAAATTGATTCTAAGAACCCTTTGTAACTAGGGTGCACTAACTTCACACAGTTGTCGATGGTGTTAGATTTGGTCAACTTGAAGGCAAGATTTGGGTGGAGTGACAAAAGCTTCATTGAATTGCTTGTCATTTTGAAGATTAGAATGTGACAACTTCAAATACGGTTTCAAGGTCAAAACCGTCTTAGAATGTGCCACATTCAAAGACGATTGAGGAACCGTCATTGTAAATCGAGGACAATACACAACGTTGGATACAACGACGGTTAGAAACCGTCATCGAATGCTTAAAAGAACCGTCGTAGTAAACCTTTTTCTTAGTAGTGCTACTAAACACATTAACTCATCTTTCTCTTCCTCTCATAATTCTCTTTTGGAAAAATAGAAAAAGACATTATCCTCTATGCCTCTAATATAACAACACATTTGACAGATATTATTAACTATTCTCTCAATCTCATTGATAATATGAATAATGATATTAAGAAATATGATTAACAAATATGAATGATTAACTTGTTTCTTGGAGTGTCGATTTAATCTTACTTGCAATAACTCCATATTATTTTCGGGTGAAAATATCCAAGTTCCAAACATAGATGTTTGGTATAGTGTTTCCATTTCCAAGTGGTTATTCATCCTCGAATGAGGAATAATAGTATAAGAAGTTAACTAAGTTTTGTGTCCTTGAACTTTTTTAAATTTTGGATTTTAATCCCTAAACAAATATTCACTACTAAAAAAAAAGCTTTCAACATCGCCCAATTAACATCAGTTATAGCTAAAACCGATGTTAACGAAAGCGCGGTGGCATTTTTGTAAATAAGTAGACTTAGTTAACATTGGTTTTTCCAAAACCGATGTTAGTATGCCTTTATTAACAACGGTTTTGTAAAAACCGATGTTATCGAGTCGATGTTAACATCGGTTTTATTATAACCGATGTTACGCAGTTGATGTTAACATCAGTTATTTTTAAAAAACCGATGTTGTTATCATTATATATTAAACTTCTGAAATTGCACAACCCGCGCGCTTGAACCCTATCGTTTTTCTTCTTTCTCCTTGTGTCAAAGTCGCCTGTGCTTCCGTGACTGCAACCACATTGTGGAGATCGTGTTTGTGGAGATCGTCTTATCCATTGAGGTACGTCCTTTCGTTTTAACATTAGGCGTTCGTCGTTTTAACATTTGCTCACTTTCGCAGGTCAAAGAAAAGTAGGAAAGGAAAGAGTCCCGGAAAGGGTACTCCCAGGGCGTGTTTCTCCTTCTGCCTGAGTTCGTGTTTGTCGCAAACTGGGCTGCGCTTCCGTCACTGCAACCACATTGTCGAGTTCGCGTTTGTGGAGTTCGTGTCTGCGCTTCCATCGAAGGTATGTCTCTGTTGTATATTAATGATGAAAATCCATTGTTCAATGGTCTGTCTCTGTTGTGATGTTTCGAAACCCTAGTTAGGCACAAAGGGTTAATCGTAACTGAATCCGTAGTGATTTAGGACTATATGTAACTGCCTTAAGTAGTTATTGCAAAATAAATTATGGAGTAACAACAGGGGGGGTTAGGCAGTTTTTAGTGGGTTTTCAGGAAGGGAGAGACGAGACTGTCAAATTTACATAGAGGGTTTTAGGGACAAAGCTTTGATTTACACAGAGGGTTTCAGGGACAAAGCTTTGATTTACATATTGAATTTCATCCAAATTTTTGACAAGTCATTGTTACTTCCATCAATATTGATATTGTATCATGCTTAATTATATGCATTTGCTTATTCTGATCATTGTGTGTTGTGTGATTATTTCTTCCATGCAGGTACATGATTCCTATTTGTTGTGAGAGTGAAATGATGGGCAGCAGCACCAACTGAGGTGAGTGTATATTTCCTTTTTTTTGTCTTTATCTTTGTTAGTTTGTTATATATTTTTTATTTTATATGTTTGAGTTTTAAATGTGTAAAAAATAGAAATATAAAGGTTTGCTATCATTCTTTGAATGCCATCATCTACCTTTAATGATTCATATCTAAATTGGTCCCTGTTTAATTAAATTAATTAGTTATTGCTTTAGTTTGACTGGATAGAAGTATGATATGTTTTTTTTTGGAAGCCAAATTATATATATGTATTAATATAGTCAAAAACAGTACAAGAGGTACTGGAAAAAGATGTTACAAAGCACCTCTGGTGCTGCCCTCCAAAAACCCACCATAGGAAAATGATCCACTGGAGAAGCTAGGAGAGTTCCCTGAGCCTGTACCCATGTCATCGACTCCCACCACAGCCCTACTATCCTCTTACAGTTAAAAAATAGATTGCCCACCTCCTTCTGTTCTAGGCCACAGAGGGGACAAACAGTGTCCTGGATGATCACATTTCCTCTTATGAGATTAGCTCTAGTAAGGAGCAAGCCTCCAAGTGAAAACTGCAGCTTTTGGGGGAATTTTCAATTTCCATAGTAATGTTGAGGATCTCAGTTCAGAGGTTGGAGTAGAGGGGGTTATCATTAATTTGTAGGCTGACTCTGTGGAATAAACACCACTAGGATCAGCTTTCCAAGTCATGATGTCCTTAACATGCCTCTGAATATGTATAGAGCTGATTTCTTCCATAAAATTGACAGCTAGATCACTTTCATGATCAAACAGATTCCTCCTCCATTTCAAGTCCCATCTCCAGTTATCTTGAGAGAAATTTCCTATCATTGAAATAAGGTCGGGTTGCTGTCTATTAATGAGAAACAGCTGATTGTATTTCTGTTGAAGAGTAGGACCTTCCCCTAACCACTTATCTTTCCAAAAGCTGACTTTATCCCCACACCCAACCTTCCAGCTCATGCATTGTTGAAAAATGCTTTGATCAGACTGGTGATAAAGCTTTCTTAGGTCCCTCCTCCAGTATGAATGCCCCCCTTGAACACGAGCTGACTGAAAATCAGACCTGCCTCCATACTTGGAATTGATAATCCTGGCCCAAGGTTGTTGCAGATCAGAAGTTAAGGCCCATATCCACTTTCCCAACACAACTATATTAAATTTAGAGATATCTTTAATCCCTAGACCCCCCTCAGACTTGGGCAGGCATACAGTCTCCCATTTTACCCAAGAAATTTTCCTATGGTCTTGGTCCCCCCCCCCCCTAGAAAGTTCCTTTGCAAGGCTACCAGTTTATTTACTACCCTTTGTGGAATCTTGAAGAAGGATAATAAATAAATTGGTACAGCATTGAGAACAGAATTGATTAGAGTTATCTTTCCTTCCATTGATATGTTTTTCTGGGCCCACTAAGATAGTTTAGACTCACATTTTTTTTATTAAAGGCTCCCACACAACACTGCTGGAAGGTTTAGCCCCAATTGGAATACCCAAGTAGGTGAATGGGGTTTCCAATTGTCTACAATTCAGGGTTTGAGCTGCTTCATTGGTCCAAGTAACAACACCCCCTATAACACCAAACTGACTCTTAGCATAGTTAATCTTCAAGCCCGAGACCATTTCATAACCTCTTAGCATGACCTTCAACACCAAGACATTGTCCCATGTAGCCTCACCCACAAAAACAGTATCATCTGCATACTGCAGAATGTTTGTGGGTTCATTTTTCATTCCAACCCTGTAGCTACTATAAAAATTCTTCCGGACTGCTTCCCTCATTAGGCATGTGATGCCTTCCCCAACTATGTTAAAGAGTCAATGTATGATATGTATTCTTAAAAAATTGTCCATGATCTGTTTGATAGAATGACTGAAAAAGGCTTTAAATACACTCTCAGTATAATGTCTTTTGAGAGTCAATGTATCACTATGAAGTGAGAGTCATGTTGTTGATAAAAGGCTTTAAATACACTGTGGAAGCGCTTTGATTATATCTTTGAAGCCTCAAAGTCAGGTATTTATATCTTTGATTCGAAAACTAATTTGAAATTGTTGTTGTATGCATTACTGGTATATTTGTAACTTATGCTATGGCTGTCTACATGACCTTTCTTTCATTGGACTGATATGTTCATGCCTCTCTACATGACCTTTCTTTCATTGGACTGATATCTTTGAAGTATCTACTGTGATTTAAACTCTCAAAACTTGTTCAGTGTTAGTGTTAAATGTTTTTGTAATTTTATCTGTTGCCCTTCTCTATATATATGTTGTGACTGCCACTGCCCTTCTCTCTCTCTTGTATTATCTTTTTTTTTTATCAGCAAAATTATAATTTGTATTAATAATTGTGAGTACCAGAGGTACTAAATATACAAGGTAGAAACCAGTAGACTAGCAGAACCATAGGTCCTACGAATCACGTGCCAATCTAAATAGAATACAATAACCCTGCACTGCTACCCTAATCAAAAAATGTTGTTGATAAATAGAATTATGGTACACTTTGTTGATAAAACTAAATTAATGAGAGTGATTCTGCCCCCCATAGATAGACTTCTTTGTTTCTATTTTGCAAGCTTGGCTTGAAACTTCCTTATAATAGGCTGCCAAACACTCCAGCTCTTAGAAGACACCCCTACCTTGCAAGTATTTTGTTAAATAATGTGATTGAAGTAAATTTTTTATTAGATTTAATTCAATAAATGTTTAGTATTTTGTTCTTTCCTATTAGTCTGTTGATAGCTAACTGGAATAAAAGAAAAGCTAAGGTCAGACCAGTTGATAGCTAACTGGAATAAAAGAAAAGCTAAATTGCAGGGAATAATTCTGATATCTTTTTATTTCATCATTACCCCTTTTTATAGCCATTTCATACAAGATAGTTTGCTAAGTTGTTATAACAGAATTTTGAAATTGCATAACCACACAGGTATCAAGTAAAACATGGAAAAAGCTTTAAGCGCGAAGTAGAAGGAATTCTAGAATCTGCTATCGGGCTTGCAGCTCCCCTGGTCCTTATACGAAGCCACTGAGGTACTTGGGCCTGTGTGTGTTGCGTTTTGGTCTGTTATTGCCTCTGCTATTTGTAGTCATGATTTCCTCTTGGTTGGAATTATTGTCTGATGCTGTTATCTGTGTGATATCTGGTACTGCTGTTAGTGTGTTGCTATCATTTGCATGGTTTTTTTTTATCGGCAAAAATATATAAATATTTCATTATGTAAATAGTGATGAAGTACCAGAGGTACTTTGTACATAGATAGGATCCCATACATATGGTTCCTTAGAAAAAACTAATACAGTTTAATTAGGAACCATATCATGGCTAATACATCTGCTAAAGCCCCAATAAAAATCTACCCTCTAGTGATACAAAAAGCCTTGTTCGTGTAGCATTCGATTTGCTATGATGCATGAAGTGGTCTTTCGGTTCTTTTGAGAAAGCACCCACTGATTTGACCCATGAGACTGTCTCCCACCACAAGGGAAGTACCTTGCTGTAGTTGAAGAAAAGGTGCGCTGCATCTTCATCCAAATTGTTCCAGAACGGGCACAATGGATCAGCTATCTCCACTTGTCTTCCTCTTAAATTCATGTTTGTTGGTGAACGGTCTTTGATGAGCCTCCATGTAAATACCTTTGCCTTAGGTGGTATTTTAAGTCTCCACAGAAGCGAGAAACTCCCATCCTCTGATTCCCCCCTTATTTCCCCCAGCATAAACTTATATGCAGTTCTGGTCGAATAGATTCCACTCGAGTCTTGCTTCCAAACCCATCAGTATGCTCCTTGCTGTTGTACTACTAGCCCTACTGTTTCCTCTAGGAATTCAGCAGCCATTGTAGCTTCATTATCAAATAAGTTTCCCCTCCTTTTAAAGTTCCATTCCCACCGTTCCTCCTTATGACTTCCTAAGAGGCTGATAGGTTGTTGTTGTTGGTTAGAGATTTGATACAGCGTAGGGAAAATAATGTCGTATTGGAGAAAATAATGTTGTTCCTATGCTTCCAAATCGAGTAAGTAAGAGCAAACCACCACCACTGCCATCGTTTTCCCTGCAACCCTGCAAAAGCTCCACAAATATGCTGAATAAACTGCAAGTGACAATATTAGAAACACTATTAATAATTATAGCAATCATTGTTACTGCACAATATTTTGGTCTACTTTGATGATATTATTTTTAAAGGGAACTCTCCTATTTTAATTCAACAATTGATCACTCAATTGAAATCAGTCTTGGCCCTAAAACAGCTTAACCATCTTGATTACTTTTTAGGCATTGAAGTAAAACATCTTTCTGATGGTTCTCTACTTGTGACTTAGAGCCAATATATTTACAATCTTCTTGCTAAATCCAATACGACTAATTCTAACGGCATCTCATCTCCCATGATTGGAGACAAAAAAAACTCCCAAGACAAGGTGCATAATATGTTTCTGATCCTACTCTGTATTGTTCAGCTATCAGCACCTTAGAATATTCAGCCATCTTTCTGATGGTTTTGTTGTTTGTCTCCCCCCCCTTTCCAATTCTATTCTGCCTCCCTCAGTTAGTCACATTCTTTGCCTTGCCTTGCTTACTAGTCCTATCCAGGCATTGGGGCTAAATAATAATAAAGATAAATCTAGGAGGAAAACTAAAACTGCAGAGAAAGGCTTATCCAAATGGTGAAGGGAAGTCGAAGTAATTTCTTTTCTTCTACATCAAAATTATCCACTTCTTTTCTTGAATGGATAATTTGCAATCATGTAAAAGGTACAATACATAGTGTAGGGGTTTCACAAATCCCTATGGGTAATTACAGAAATAAGACAAGAAAAAATAGCAGAAAAATTAAGAAATCCTAATCTAATAAAAACAAGAAATGATAATTAAGAAATCCTAATTAGCAGATAATTAAGAAATCCTAATTACAGAAATAAGACACACACACAGCCACACACACACATACACACATACCCACAGACCCACAAACCCACCCCTCCTCCCCCCCCCCCCCCCCCCACACACCCATAGACCCACACACACACACACAGGCACACACCCATAGACACATACACATACATAACCACACACACACACACAGCCACAAACACATACACATACATAACCACACACACACATAGCCACACACACACACAGCCACAGACCCACACACAACCACACACACACACCCACAGACACATACACATACATAACCACACACACACACACACACACACACACACACACACACATAAACATACATAGCCATACACATACACACACACACACAAAACCACACACACACACACACACACACACAACTCCAACCACAAACAGACACACACACACACACACACACAACCACAAACAGCCACACACACACACAGACATATACCCAACGACAATAATAAAGCATAAGCACCCTTCAAACCCAGCATTTTAAATTAGATACATAAACAACTGTTGATGTCTGTATTTGCTTGTAATTGAATTTTACCTTTTGTATGTTCTTGTATGTGATCAGTGTAATTTGCTATATAAACAATTGTTGTTCATGCTGAGTGAACCATAGATTCGCGTTTGAGACTGAATGCAATGACTCTTGCGGACAGTTTGCATTAGTCATTGTATTTAGTCTTGAATTGTCCGTTTGGACAGTTTGGGGAGACTGGTATTTTTATGTTAGATTCATTCGTGAAGGTTATTATTATTTTCATTAATTTGATTAAATTTCGGTTCAATGCATTTCAAGTTGTTCTCCGAGTGCATACTTGATTATCGGGAAATTCATTTGACCGATGTCATGTCGTGTACTTGGAGACCAATGCGAAACGCTGCCGAAATTTAGTAAAATTTTTGTAAATAATGGTAACCTTGACGATTGGAGCTAACATAAAAGACAGTTTTCCTAAATGGGATAGGGCAACACCTATAAATAAAAAAGTGAGATTTTCATGCATGGAATTGCTTAGATGGATCGAAGTTGGATGAATGAAAGTCACATGAGCCCAGAATATGAGGATGGCGTCGAACAGTTCTTGCAATTTGCTTCAGAAAGAGGTCAACCGAATGAAGAAGGAAAATATTATTGTCCTTGCATCAACTGTTTGAATGGAAGACGACAATTACTCGATGACATACGGGACCATCTATTGTGTGATGGGATTAAGAAGAATTACACAACGTGGATATGGCATGGTGAAGTGACAGACATGCAGAGTGGGTCCCAATCTGAACCGTTTGATGTAGAAATGGGAGATCGGTTAGAGGACATGATTCGTGACCTTGGAAAAGAGTCTTTCCAGCAAGCACACGCCCCTGTGTATGAAGGATTGCAGAGTGATTCTAAGAAGCCTTTGTATGCAGGCTGCAAGAATTCCTTAACCCTGTTGTCTGTTGTGTTAAATCTGGTTAATGTGAAGGCCAGGTATGGGTGGAGTGAAAAAAGTTTCACCTCACTACTTGAGGTAATGCACAATCTGCTTCCAGAGGACAACACATTGCCTAAAAGTTACTATAAGGCAAAAAAGATATTGTGTCCGATGGGTATGGAATATCAGAAGATTCATGCTTGCCCCAATGATTGCATACTGTACAGGCATGAATTCCAAGAAATGTCCAAATGCCCTATCTGTGGGACTTCACGGTACAAAGTGAAGGATGAAAAGGAAAGCAATTCTGATGAAAAATCCAACAAGGGCCCCCCAGCGAAGGTTTTGTGGTATCTTCCAATCATTCCAAGGTTTAAGCGTCTGTTTGCTAACGAGGACGACGCAAAAGACCTTTCATGGCATGCCAATGGAAGGATTTCTGATGGAATGGTCCGTCATCCGGCTGATTGCTCCTAGTGGAAGAAGATTGATGGTTTGTATCTGGATTTCGGGAATGAGCCAAGAAATCTTAGACTTGGACTAGTCAGTGATGGAATGAATCCATATGGCACCTTAAGCACTCAACATAGTTCATGGCCAGTTCTGCTAGTAATTTACAATTTGCCTCCTTGGTTGTGCATGAAGCGAAAATACATGATATTGTCTATGATGATATCGGGCCCAAGACAGCCAAGAAATGACATTGATGTTTATCTAAGTTCGTTGGTTGAAGATCTGAGAAAGTTGTGGGACGAGGGGGTTGTAGTGTTTGATGCGTTTCGCAAGGAGACGTTTGAAATGTGTGCAATGCTTTTTTGTACCATTAATGACTTTCCAGCATATGGGAATCTCAGCGGTTACAGTCTTAAGGGTCATCATGCATGCCCCATCTGTGAAGAAAATACAAGTTACATACAACTTAAACATGAGAGAAAAACAGTCTACAGTAGGCATCGCCGCTTTCTAACACCCAATCATCCTTACAGACGACTGAGAAAAGCTTTTAATGGAAGTCAAGAGCATGATATTGCGCCGATACCATTGACTGGTGAGCAGGTATATCAGCGGGTTGAACACCTGAATACTGTATTTGGGAAGACCCAAAAGAAGGATAAAAGTCAGAGTTGCATATGGAAGAAGAGGTCCATTTTCTTTGATCTTCCGTACTGGTGTGATCTTGACGTTAGACATTGTATTGATGTTATGCATGTGGAGAAAAATGTTTGTGACAGTGTGATTGGGACGCTCCTTAACATTCAAGGCAAGACGAAGGATGGCTTGAATACCCGTCAAGATCTAGCCGATATGGGTATACGATCACAGTTGCATCCAAGGTCTGATGGGAAGAAAATTTACTTGCCCCCAGCCTGCCATACTTTGTCCAAGAAGGAGAAGATAAGTTTTTGTCAGTGTCTTCGTCGGGTGAAGGTTCCACAAGGATACTCTTCAAATATTAAGAGCCTTGTGCAGTTGAAGGAGCTTAAGCTTGTAGGGTTAAAGTCTCACGATTGTCACGTGCTCATGCAACAATTGTTAGCCGTGGCTATACGAGACATCTTGCCAAACAAAGTCAGGTTAACGATAACTTGCCTATGCTTTTTCTTCCATTCTATATGCAGCAAAGTCATTCATCCAGTCATGTTTGATGAGTTGGAAAATGAGGCCGCAATTATACTGTGCCAGTTGGAGATGCATTTTCCCCCTGCTTTCTTTGACATCATGATTCACTTGATTGTGCATCTGGTCAGAGAAATCAAATGTTGTGGTCCTGTTTATCTACGGTGGATGTACCCGGTTGAGCGATACATGAAGATCTTAAAAGGGTATACAAAGAATCTATATCGTCCATAAGCATCTATTGTTGAGAGGTACATTGCAGAAGAAGCCATTGAATTTTGTTCAAAATACTTAGAGAAGGCTAAACCTGTTGGGCTTCCTGAGTCTCGGCATGATGACATAGTGGGTGGTAAGGGTTCAAGAGGACTACAGGTGATCACTGCAAGTGTAGAAGATTTGTTACAAGCTCACTTGTATGTCTTGAACAACAGTAATGAAATTTTTCCATACATAGTTAAGCATGAAGGTTTAGTCAAACAGAATAATCCGAAAATGTCAAAGAATTGGGTGTTGAAAAAGCATAACAAGACTTTCTATGATTGGTTTAAAGATACAATATTTGCAGATGAGAATGCTTCATAAACATTAAGAAAGCTAGCAGATGGGCCTAAAAGAAATGTTATAACCTGGCAAGGATACGACATAAATAGGTATTCATTTTACACAAAAGCACAAGATGACAAAAGTACAATGCAGAACAGCGGGGTCACCCTAAGGGCTGAATCTCAACACTTTGCAAGTGTCAATGACGCCAATCCCTGTGTAGCTTCCATCCCTTACTTTGGGTTCATTGATGAAATTTGGGAGCTTAATTATGTGAAATTTACAGTATGTGTTTTCAAATGTAAATGGGTTGACAGCAACACTGGTGTGCGCACCGATGATATAGGATTTGCCCTGGTAGATCTAAAGAAACTTGGTTACCACAATGACCCTTTCATCATGGCAGAACAAGCTAGACAAGTATTTTACGTGCAAGACCCTTGTGATGAAAGGTGGTGTGTGGTTCTGTAGGGCAAAACAGTTGGTGTTAATGTAGAAGATGATGATTCATACATGGACACCTATGTTAGTCCTTTGACCGCTCAAATCACTGGTAACGTTGTTGGAGAAGAAGAAGCTGACGACGTTCATGCTAATCGAAATGATCATGATGAATGAGAATTGATTAACATCGTCTAATGTAATTTTCTGCAGAGACAGAGGTCACCAAAGCTAGTAAGTGACAGCTACATTTTTCTCTGATTGAGGCATCGGTTTTTTGTTTCAATTTGCCTCCTTAGGACTTCATCCAGCTCATGTTTGTCGCCAGTTTCATCATCCACCACCCTTTTCTTCTCTGGCTTCTCACGTTCATTGTTGTTAAACCCATATTTATGCTCTCTTCCCTTCATGTCTTGTTTTATCACAACTTTAGCTGAATCTCCTATCTTCAGCATAGTTGAATCTCCTGTCTCATTCTCCAATGACACACTTTGATGGCCTGTATCTCTTTTCTTTGTATGTTCTAGTGCTTCAGCTTTAGAATGCATAAAGCAATCAGAATTTTCCAGTGATCACCAAAGGCTTCTGCATCATCATTGACACTCTCCACCCTCTTTGGTTTATGCTTCTGTGTTTTCTTCCGTGCCTCCTCGTTATAAATCTCAGCTTTATTCGAGGTTGCACTAGAACGATCACCACCAATCTGTGCTTCTTCCTCGTCTATCAGGTCAATATCTTTCCTTTCAACTTTTGCTTTGTAAATTACAGTGTAGTTTACTAAAGCAAAGGTGAAACGAAAGATATTGAGCTGGTAGAGGAGGAACAGGCACGGATTGGTGCTGATCCTTCTAGTGGGACCTCCAATAAATCTGAGAATTATAAGGAGGAAGCACGGAAGAAAACACAGAAGCATAAACCAAAGAGGGTGGAGAGTGTCAACGCTGATGCAGAAGCCTTTGGTGATGACTAGAAAATTCTGATTGCTCTATGCATTGTGAAGCTGAAGCAGTAGAACATACGAAGAAAAGAGATATAGGCCATCAAAGTGTGTCATTGGAGAATAAGACAAGAGATTCAACTATGCTGAAGATGGGAGATTCAGCTAAAGTTGTGATAAAACAAGACATGAAGGGAAGAAGGCATAAATATGGGTTTAACAACAACAAACGTGAGAAGGCACAGAAGAAAAGGGTGGTGGATGATGAAACTGCCGACAAACATCAACTGGATGAAGTCCTATGAAGATCCTCCTCATTCTCAAAGAGGGGAACGAGCAACAATTTGAAGGTTGTACATTCAGGAACTAAAGAATTCAAAATAGCTAGTAATAAGAGGGATTTGTTTTTGGGATTTTCTGAGCACCAAGAGCGGCTACGCAAGAAGCTTGCACTTGAGGAGGGAAGGATATTTGCAGCTAATGAACAAGTTTCTTAACTATTTGTCCTTAAGATTTTACTGTTTCTTTTTGCTAATATGTAAATATAAATGGTATAAGGGTATCACGTAAAAACATGGTCTATATTTACTTCTAAGATTGTTAGGGGTAAAAATGACCATGTCCATATGCCATAGCCTTATATTATTTATATTTACATATAAGAAAAAAAAACAGTAAAATCTGAAGGACAAATAGTTAAGAAAGTTGTTCATTAGCTGCAAATATTCTTCCCTCCTCAAGTGCATGCTTTTTGCGTAGCCGCTCTTGGTGCTTAGAAAATCCCAAAAACGAATCCCTCTTATTACTAGCTATTTTGAATTCTTTAGTTCCTGAATGTACAACCTTCAAATAGTTGCTCGTTCCCCTCTTTCTTTTCTGCAAAAAAAGAAAATCAAATGCTGTGAAAACATGGATGAAGTACTAAGAAAATCAATATCAAAGAAAACATGGATGAAATCACAATTAAAAAGCACAACTACCTATCTTTCAGAGTCCTTTGGTTAATTTGTCTTGTCTCCTTATGTGGTGGGGTTTTGTTTAATAATATTATACTTTTGCCTTCCAAAAAAAACTTATGACTGATCCTCTTTTCATTAATCCAATTTTGTATGTTATTGTATAAAAGATCATGGGTTCTCCACCTGCCTCCACTACTCTTCCTCCTCCTCCTTCTCCTCCTTCTCCTCCTCGTCCTCCTCTTACTTCGGACGCATCGGCTTCGACGTCTTCCATGAAGCGGACATGCAAAGCCTCACGTCTACGATCGTTGTCCACTAGACCACCTAGTGTTGAGAGAACAGTGGTGCATGTTGATCCTGTTACAAGAAAGGCCGACGGTCCCCACAAGAAGAAATTAAGAACATATTTGGGGATTGTGGCACGTGATAAGGTGGACATCACCTATGAGAACTGGAAGGAGGTCCCTACTGCTCAGAAGGACCTGATTTGGGAGGATATTCAGGCATTTCTCTTTTCTTATTTGATTGTGTGTAATTAATAGCCAAAAAATTTCATTATTGTAACAAATAAACTTTGTTTCATGTTGTCAGGCGGAATTTGATATCCTAGAGGCTTCTGACAGTAGGACGAAAAGGAAGTTACTACAGACCATGGGGGAGAGATGAAGATAGTTTAAATCAGACCTCACGAGGAAATGGGCCCTTGCAGCCGATCAGGACGGTGTCGAGGACACTGTCTGTGACAAATACGGCATCAGCAAGGAAAAGTGGGCCCAATTTTGCCAGACTCGCAGAGACCCTTCTTGGGAGGTATGTTCCTTTGCCATTTAAGTTGTTTTTCATATTAAACATGATGTTGTTATACTTCATTCTACCATTTCAAACATTATTGTTTAATTTTTCTTGGATGTGTGCAGCAAGGCACAGGCCATCCAGAAGCAGAATACTGCCCCCCACGTTTTGTCTCGTGGGGGTTATGATTATTTGGAGCAGAAGCTCCTGGCTGAGAAGACCAAGAAGAAGCTGTAGGAAGTTGCACAGTCAGGAAGCGTTGATGGCGTCATCGACCCTCCATCCCCGGTCAGACGCCACGTGAAATGGAAGATGGCCCACACGAAGAAGACAGGGGAGATGACGACTGAGGCCGCAAAGGAAATCGCTCAAAAGATTGTAAGTCATTTTCAACTAAACATTACAATTATGTTTGAATATTTTGAGAATGCCATGTACCACTGTGTGTTTTTTGTGCAAGATTCGTTTGAGGAGTAGGCCACACAGGGATCGTTCGTCCCCCATGGACGTCAGGATGTTCTGGCCGCTACTATTGGACGTCCAGAGCACCCTGGACGTGTCTGTGCTGCTGGAGCCAGTGTCACCATCAAGCAATACTTTGGATCGGCTCCACGGACGTCTCACAACGCTTCCTCCCTGCCTCCTGACGAATTACAGCAGCTGACTCAGCAGATCAGGGACTAGCTAGAGGAGTCCATCACAGAGAAAGTGACGAGGCAGGTCATGGCATCCTTCAGCCAGCTTCAGTCACAGATGTAATCTCAGGGACCTCCTGAGCCTCTGGTTGGTCCTGGTCCCTCCGGTCCTGGGGTGAGCACAAAGGGGAGTTATGTTGATCCCTCAGGAAACGATCCTGAGACGGGTGACTCTAACAGGTACGGCTTGTACATAGAAGCAGATCATGCCCGCCTGGTTGCCGTGGGGAGAGTTTATGAGGGATCCACTCTTGTTCATAACACTCCTTTGTTGCCTGGCCAAGTAAAGGTGAGTGTGGACAAGGTTAAAGATGCAGATGCTCCAGTTCCTGTACCCACTGATGAGGTTTCCTTAGTGGGGCAGACACTTCACACTTTCCTTGCTTGGCCGACACATTTGGTCAAGTCTTTATCACACCAGGTACTTATTGTCCTTAATATATGTTTCTTCTTTTTAAATTAATTCATTAAACGTGCCTCAAATTTGGCTATTTAACTTTGTTTCATGAACATGTAGCTGTGTCTCCGCCAAAACCACCTCCGAAGCCCGATCCGGAGGTCGATGATCCGCTTTATCTGATGACATTGACCATCCCAGAGCTTTTCTTGAGGTCTTATCAGGTTAGATGGGATGCCACCGTGTTTGGGGTCGTTAATCCAGATTTCCCCCTGTACATAAAGCACGAAGACCTCTCCGAAATCGCACACGGTGGTCAATGTCTCAGCATATCAGTGTTACAGTTGTGGATTCTGTAAGTCTTTATATAAAAGGCTTTTATTTACCTAAGTTATGGCTTTCAATTCATAAATATTTAACTTTGACTTAACATAAACAGGCATCTCACTGAAACATGTATGCGAGCGGGGAATTCTGATATCTATGGATTCCTCGAGCCTCAGTCCATTCAGAGGTCTGGGCAATCGCAGTTTGAATCTGAAAGTTACATAAAGAGTTGGATGCAGAGTTCACAACGCGATGTGTATCTTGGAGCCTACCTAAATGGGTAAGTCACAAAATAACAAAATTTAATTAATGTTTACTAATGTACTAACCCATTTTTGGTTCCACTGCAGCGGACATTGGCAGATGGTGGTCATCCTGCCCAAGGAACACTTAGTTGTCTGGTTTTGTTCATTGCATAACAGGCCAGACAACTACCTTAAAGGGATTATTAATAGGTTAGTGTTCTTTTCAATACATTTGCATTGTAATACCTCAACGTACAACACCAGTTTTTAATTGTTACTCATATGGAACAGTGCTATCAAGGGTCTTGATGATGCTCCACAACCTAAATCAAAGGCTCCTGCTAGGTGGATTGTCGTCAAGGTACGTCATTTACATAAAACTTCCACTTATATATATTTCTTTATGTGTCTGTACACTAGTTGTTTAATTAATATCCAAATTTCATTATGTATTTAGTGTAATAGACAAAAAGGAACTACTGAGTGCGGCTACTATGTCATGCATTGGATGTCCACCATCATTTTAGGAACTTTTAGAAATAATTGGGAAGCGGTAAGTTTATTTCAAACAAAATCGATTTATTTATAATTTGTATTACATTATTAACTTAATATGATTTATTTAATCATGCAGTATTTTAACGACCCTAGACCATTGGAGCCTGAGAGATTAAAAGCATTGCGGATCCAGTGGACACAGTTTTATCTCCGAGTTAGAGATCAGGCCTAGGATTTAGGGACATTTTTTAACATTTTTGACATTTTCTATGTAACATGAACATTGAATTCATTTGTTGATTGTTCTTTATAATATATAAATCAACTATTTGATGTTTATTATCATTAAAACTGCTTGAAAGCAGAATAAAATGTTTATTTGCTGTGAATTAGGCCTCCTGAAATTGCATTTGACAGGTACAATTTTGGGTTTACTGTAAAAACAGAAAGCATATATAAAAAAATATATTTGAAAACAACATCGGTTATTAACAAAAACCGATGTTAATATCATAACCAACATCGGTTATAATAGAAAACCGATGTTAACGTTTGTATATTAACATCAGTTTTTTGTGTATAACTGATGTCAGCGTTTGTATTTTAACATCGGTTATCTGTAAATAACCGATGTCAACTAGTGTACATTAACATCAGTTAGTTATAAATAACCGATGTGAATATTTGAATATTAACATCGGTTATTTATAATTAACCGATGTTATACACAAAGAACTACACCAAATAAGTGTATGCATCATCAACGTTGATATCGGTTTTCTAGCAAAACCGATGTTAATATATGGGCATATATTAACATCGGTTTTTCTAGAAAACCGATGTTAAACTAACATATTATCATTGGTTTTACTGAAAAACCGATGTCAACGTTCATCATGCGTACACTTTTTTTGCTATTGTTCATTGTGTTTAACATCGGTTATTTAGAGAACCGATGTTGTTATATGTATGTTAACATCGGTTCTCCAAAACCGATGTTAACATTCATACATTCAACATCGTCACTTTCAACATCGATTTTAGAACTGATGTAGAATATTTTAAATAACCGATGTTGAAAGTGTATTTTCTAATAGTGATTTGACCAATTACAGTTCCTAAATTTTATTCTATTACAACTATTAATCCCTACCATTAAACTTCACCATTAAATGATGATGTGACCTTATTTAATATTATCACATGTTATTTTTTCTTGACGTCAATCATTTTTTGGCGGCTAAAAGCTGCTTGAAACTGGGCGGGTGACCATTTTAAAAGGAGTTGAACTTTTTTAGGCATCTTTTAGCCACCAAAAATTGCTTCTCTAAACTCCTTGCCTCTTTGCAACTATTCACCTTCACAATGATCCAAAAATACTCTCTCAAAGAAACTAATCAAACCCAGATCTAAAAGTTATTCACAACCTCCATCGCCATCCCTCGTCTTCGGTTAGCCTTAGGCCGCCACCAATGATGACAACATCAGATTTTTAACTTCGCACTTTGAAACCCACATTCTCGCCGTCCACCACCACTGCCCATTCTTCCATCATTGATGATGGAAGATCCGACTCCACCTAACTTAGATTTGACAAAGAAAGAAGGACGAGGAGACGATGTGTGTGAGAAGAGACGATGCGGGGAGACGATGTGTGACCAGTTAAAGTTCCACCACCACCGTTGTTTTAGATCTGACTATGTGTGTGAGAACTTTTCAATGTTGATGGTAGGGGCAACAAATGGAAGAGACGATGTGAGGCGCTTGGCGAGGAGAAGGACGAGATGGGCAATGGGGAGGGGATAAAGCCAAGGCGGCATTGAAGAGTTGAAGCACAAGTCCTTCAACTACGATTTGCTGATTATCGCCACTGACGTTGGTGACCACGATGTTGCGCTTCATGCTATCAAGAATGTTTGATCTCATGAAACAAAAATACATGACAACTTGTTATTGCAAGTTCATACTTTGATATTCGTAATTGTTACTAAGTTACTAAAGAAAATTAATTTCAAGTGTGCATATGGAAATTGATATGGAATTTAATCTTTATATATATAAGGAATCAAGAAATTGATAGTCATTGATGAATGCTAATTCTAGGATAAAGTTGAGTATCACATTTTGTGTGAGATGTTTTTATTAACAGTGTGACTGCAGGGTTTGAAAACAACTATTGTGGAAGGAGATGCGGTGGAAGAGACATGTGTGAACAGAGATTGTGTTCCTTCGAGGGCTCTTTTGGCGATGAGTGGTCGTATGCGAGAACTAAAAAGCATGGAAGTTTGGAATACTCTCATGTGTTGGATTTCAAGCTTGAATAGTGAAGATAAACAGTCACCGATAGAGGAAGCATTTCAAATCTGGGTTTTGTTTTTTAAGAGATAGTGGTTTTATAAAATTTCTGGTTTGATATAGCAATATTTTGCTATGTTCTTCCTACTGTACGTTAAATTTGATTACACTTTTGAATTTTTAATTTTTCAGATCTGGGTCTCTGTTATGTGATTATATTTTCTAGGTGGAGATGAGAAGAAAGGTTAATTGTGAATATAGAGGTTGGTGGAGTAATTTCTGGAGACTAAAAGTCACTAGTAAACATTAAAAACACTTTTTAAAATGATCATCCACTCAATTTTTGGTGGTTTTTAACGGTCAGAAAATGAATCAAATTAAAAAAAATAAAAAGTTACATGTGTCAGTCTCAGAAAAGGCCACATCATCCTTTAACAGTGTAGTTTAAAGTGAGGGACTGGAAGTTTCAACATAATAAAACTTTAAGAACTTTAACCTGTCAAATATTTGTCCTATAAATGCATCTATCCTCTCCAATTAAAACGGTAATTATTCATTTGTTGTAAAAAAAATGGTGCTTATACAGAAGAGAGGTGTACTTTTTTTTTTTTTGAAAAAGGATTAAATTGGGCGAGAAAGAGAATGGGAGTGTGTTTTGTAGGTAGTTTGAAAGAAAAAAAATGAGTAGTGAATGTTTCTTTTTGTCGGAAGAGAATTGTATGAAGGAAAGATAGAAATGAGAATATAGTTTGTTTAGTGGGGTAGTAGAGGTATACAAAATTAGAAGAGGAGTGGAAATAACAATGGTCATATTATAATTCAAGTTTCAGAAATAAAGAGTATCATTTAACATATTAAATTAAAAAAAACTAAAAAAAACAATAGAAAAACCATGAATTATGATTTAAAAAAATGTCACCGAATTTGATGATAAGAATTCTCCTAATCAAACAATCGAGATATCCCTCATTTCACAATCTAGATCTGATAATCAAAAGATGCATTAAACTGAAGGCTAGTCAATGTCACCATATGTTTGCTCGGTGTATCATATCTTTTGATCTGAAAAACATAATAAGTTTAGATACAAAAAAGGGAGGATGTTTCTCACAGTTCTTGCCTCCATTTCTTGATCATTAATCACTCAAAAAATTAGACAAAGATGTTAAGATATGCAAATATACTTTAATTCATTAATATAAGACTAAGAGAACTCATTTCCCAAACTGTAAATATATGTAGACGTAATGAGATAGATGTTGAATTTAGTTCACTATAATAATTGCATAACGTGACATGAGAAGATAAGAACAATTAAAAACATTAAAAGAGTATGACATTGATCATAGCATATCATCAAGATTCATATATGAGAAGTAGAAACATTCAACATTACATGTGCATAAGTATGCCAATGATAACAAATCACACATGTGGTTTTCATCCCAATAGATGCATAATTTCTCTCGATTTAATGCACAACCTCAAAAGAGGACACAAATTAAACTGAGTCTCAGATATCAAGAAATAGAACAAAGGCTTTCAAGAAACACACGGTAGCATATGCTAGCTTGTTCAGTTTACTATATCTCAAGATCTATAGAATTAAAAACAAAAAACATAGATATGTTTATGTTTAATTGGCTTAAATCATTTAACTAAACTGCAATAAAAAAAATATTGTCTATATAGAGGAATTCATATTTCATAAACCAATGCAAGACATCTGTTTTCTACTGTCACACACTGCTCATGAATAGTAAATGTTGCATAGAATAATTCATCCACATTATTACATAAATAAATCAGTAGATAATGATATAGAAAAAACAGTGTAACTAATCAACACATATACATAGAACCAAAACAGTGTTGCAAATACAGTAGCACAAAAAAAGGAATTTTTCTCTCCAAGATAAATAATTTGGAAGCTAGAAATAACAAATATAACAGTGGAATAATTTCACATAGAATCAAAACACAAAGAAAGCTTTTTACAATCAATTAATGTAAAAGATACATAAGATAAAAGAGTTAAAAAAAGCTTCGATTGAAGTGCGCAATGCACTGTCCGTAGAAAAAGAACGCCTCATTGCAGTAGTAAAAATTATTATATGCGCTCTTTTTCTAAGATACATCAATCCGTTAGATCGATTATGTGCAATAAAGAATCCCTGAACCAAAAAATACCAATGTAAAACATATTTTAAATAGTAGAAGTATGAGAAAGAAAGAAACTATTTTCTTTTTTTAAGAAGAGGAAATATATATCTATATATCTATATATATATATATATATATATATATATATATATATATATATATATATATATACGAATTTTAATATTGTGTTTTGCCACTTTCTCAAGAGAAGAGATATATATAGGGGAGAAAATATCCAACGTCCAGTAAGAAGAAAATCTGGAGAAAAAAACTGCCACTTTGTGAACGTTTGGATTCTTAACGTGTAGAAAAAAAAAATACCCAGTCAATACAATCGCTAAAACTTAGGAACTAACAAATTAGAAAATATATATTGGGTAAAATATATTTTAAAGAGAACTAATTTAGAAAAAGAAAATATTTTTACTTTAAATTTAAAATTATAATAAAATATTTCCCAACAACAGCATCATTGTTGAAGACATAATGATTGTCGTTTCTAAAAATCCTTTGATTTTATTCGCAAATAATTCACATCCAGCATTAAAGGAGGACATCAATTCTCATGATAACAATACAAAATTACATGTGGTTTGTATTGATAAGAAAAAACAAAAAAAAATTAATGTATCCATCTCCACCACAAACAACCCTAACAAGCAAATCTCTGCCGACACCACCACCAAAACAAAATCATGGAAAACTTTTTAATGGGGCAAATTTCCCCATCTGGAGTTGTTTTAAAAAGTATTTCCCCAGATGGGGTTCTTTCGTTATTATTTCCGGCAGGGGGCACTTTTTTACGTGAAAAGCATGTCATGCAGTGACCAACTCGTCAGAACCAGTGGCGAGTTTGGTCTCAGTGAGCAAATCGCTCATGCTGCTGGCGATACGTGCATTGAGGGCTGAAATCGCCATTGAAACTGGCGATATGCAGATTGCGTAGGGAACCGCCAGTCAAACTGGCGAGTTCCAATGGCTTGAGGGTGCAGACTAGCCCTGCGAGAGCAGGCATGGCAGTGCAGGGAAAGCAGGGTGCAGGCCAAATCGCCACTCCCATTGGCGGTTTGCCTTGCACTGGGATCGCCAGCTATGCTGGCGGGTTGCTTCTACGTTTTGAAAATTTTCATTCATCCTCTTCCATTATAAAAGCTGAAGGTCCGAGAGTGAGGAGCTGCCTTCCTTTGCTTGCTCTTTGTTATTCTTCTTCCCTACTACACTGCATTCTTCTTATTGTGTTGCTGTATTTTATTTTTGGTAAGTATCTTTTGAATGACAAATATTATATATGAATATATATATATATATATATATATATATATATATATATATATATATATGTGAATATGAATGGTAAATATTTTGATAATTTGTAGGGTTGTGCTTTGTACGTGGTTTCTCTCGTGCTCCTATTACGTGATTGCTATACTTGGTAAGTAGTTCTTAACTTAATAACTTTAGTTGATAGGTTAATATTATTTAAGTTAGGTTTTAAAAATTATATGTTATTAGTTGTGTTATATATATAGATATATGTTAGGTTAGTTATAGTTAAACTAATATATATTATTTTCTTTAAATTTTATAAATTACCATGATATTAATTGTTTTATATATACATATGGCACATTTGTTGATGTTAGATGGAATTTTTAAATTTTAAGTAGTACATTGAAATATTGATATTATTCATGTTAGATGTATATGTTACAAATTTGAGTTGGTATATTATGATTTGTATGTTAGTTGTAGTGGATTTATTAATATGATTTTGTTAAGATTTTTTAAATTTGTATGTTATTATTTGTGATAAAAATATTTGTACGTTAATTTTAGTTGTTATGTTATTATTATTTGGTTTAGATTTATTAGGTTTGTATGATATTATTTGAATTTTATATATGGTATTTTAGGTTTAGTTAGAATGTGAATATTATTTAATTGACTTATTTATAGTTTTTATTGAAATATATGATATTTTATTAATTATATATATATATATATATATATATATATATATATACACGTTCTTAAAATTTTTTATTTCATGAAATTATTTTGATTAAATACCATTTTGTTGTGTCTAATATTTATTATTTAATTTAAATTTTAATAATTGGAAAAAAAATATGGTCATTTAATTAAATTTATGTACGTATTTGAATATTTAATTTTGTTATGTATAGAGTATTTTAGTTAGTAAATTAAGTTTTGTTGTGTTAAATTTATGTACGTGTTTTATTTTATAATTTGATTATGTACGTATTTTAATTTGATCATTTATTTCAATTTATGTTGCTATGTTAATTTTTAATTTTGTTATTTGTAGAGTATTTTAGGTAGTATTTTAAGTTTTTTTGTGTAAAATTTATGTACGTGTAAAAATTTTTAATTTTCTTATGTATTTTAATTTGGTTATTTATTTAAATTTTTGTAGCTATTTAATTTTTAATTTTGTTATTTGTAGACTATTTTAGGTAGTATTTTAAGTTTATTTGTGTACAATTTATGTACGTGTTTAAATTTTTAATTTTGTTATGTATTTGAATTTGGTAATTTATTTAAATTTGTGTAGGTATGTAATTTTTAATTTTTTTATTTGTAGACTATTTTAGGTAGTATTTTATGTTTTTTTGTGTTAAATTTTTGTACGTGTAACAAATCTATGTATTTTAATTTGGTCATTTATTTTAATTTGTGTAGGTATTAAATTTGTAATTTTGTTATATGTAGAGTATTTTAGAACATTTATTTAAATTTGTGTAGCTATTAAATTTGTTAATTTTTTTAATGTAAAATTTTTGTTGTCAATTTTTTGTATCATATTTAACTTTACAGCATTAATGGCATCTTCGTCATCATCTTCATCTAGTATACACATTAAGTCTGGTCCAATAGAAGGAGACGTCTTATGGCTGCAACCTAAACATGTTTCCGAACATGTTTGGAATGGGGAAGCAGACAAAAAACTACATATTAGACGAGCTGTACCCATCTATCAAGGACAAGAAGAAATACCCGAGGAAATTATTCCTCTGCTTCGCCAATCAGGATTCTATTGGATAATGAAAATGGGGTACCTGAAAATTAATTCTTCATTAATTACAGCCTTGATTGAAAGATGGAGGCCCGAGACACACACGTTTCACTTGAGATGCGGAGAGGCTATGATTACTCTTCAAGATGTGTCAATCTTGTTAGGTCTTCATACTGAGGGGGCACCATTAATTGGTCAGACTAATCTTGATTGGGTTGAATTGTGTGAAGAATTATTGAGAGTCAGACCATAGGAAGGTGAACTTCAAGGCAGTGTGGTCAAATTAAGTTGGCTGGCTCACCATTTTTCAGAAGTAAATATCTATGACGGTAACGTAGAACAATTACAAAGGTTTACCCGTGCATGGATCCTTAGATTTTCAAAACGTAGAAGCAACCCGTCAGCATAGCTGGTGATCCCAGTGCAAAGCAAACCGCCAATGGGAGTGGCGATTTGGCCTGCACCCTGCTTTCCCTGCACTGCCATGCCTGCTCTCGCAGGGCTAGTCTGCACCCTCAAGCCATTGGAACTCGCCAGTTTGACTGGCAGTTTCCTACACAATCTGCATATCGCCAGTTTCAATGGCGATTTCAGCCCTCAATGCACGTATTGCCAGCAGCATGAGCGATTTGCTCACTGAGACCAAACTTGCCACTGGTTCTGGCGAGTTGGTCACTGCATGGCATGCTTTTCACGTAAAAAAGTGCCCCCTGTCGGAAATAATAACGAAAGAACCCCATCTGGGGAAATACTTTTTAAAACAACCCCAGATGGGGAAATTTTCCTTTTAATGGAAGGACCTATTATTCATGCCTATAAGAAGCCATGAGTCTCCTACGTTGGAACTGGGGCCTCGGCAATCCCCGTGCAGTTCTCTCTCTTAGGGACCTTATCTGACGTTTTGATTTGATGTTATTTTTCTTTCTGAAACATTATCTTTTTGTAAATAGATTGAAGAAATAAAAGTTATGTAAAGGAAAATATCTGAACGGGGTTGAATTGTAATTTTAAAAAATTTTAAAATTTTTATCTTGAACAATAATGTTATCGCTTGATGATAAAGTGCATAAATACACATATCAGATTTTTGCAAATGGGTTTAGCATAGTGCTTATTTTCATGGTGATTGACAATTTTTGGAAGTTAAACTTTATTTATTTTTTATAGGATTCAACATATCTAGGAGAATGTGTCAACAAAACAAATCTCAAATATAAAGTATTAAATGAAGTCTTAAAGTCATCCTTTAATGTATTAGATAATGACTTTGGTTAGCTATTGTTTCAAACATTAGATACAAACTCGCAAAGCACGTTCTCATATCGCATAAGACACAACTTTTAACCTTTGTATTTGTTTGCATCTAATAGAAATAGTTAAGATTCCTTATTCATCTTAAGACACAAATGTCTTTTGACTTAACAATCTCTCCCTTTTTTATGATGTCAAACAAACACATTTAAAAATTGAAGGCTGACTTATAAGATTGTACATAGAAATGTTAGTCAATCTTACCAAATATAGAAAATGTATATCATACTCAGCATAAAGCATCGTAAGACTTTGAAGTAATGTTTGAACAGATAACAAAAAAAACATATCATTTTATTCATTGAAGAATTTTCACATCAGGAAGATGTGTTTTGAGTACAGAATAAAATGTTTTAGTGCAAAAATAATTAAAACTTTAAACAAAAAGTTCCCCTTGAATTGATGTTTTCTTTAGACTTTGACTCCCCTTAGATGATGTCGTTAGCTTAAGCTTTTACTTTTTCTCCCATTTTTGTTTGGCAACATTTTCATCAAGTTTCCTTAGAAACTTATCACCAAAATCATCAGAATCCGATAAGAGTGGAAAGATAGGACTTCCTGGAGGCGTAGGGTTCTTGAAGGCTCCCATCAAATGATCTTCTTGTAAAAGTAATCCCCAATAATTAAGAAACTACTTATAGCCTCTTTCTCAACATAAGCACGATCCTCCAAAGCTTGAGAAAGTGCTTCCCTCATCTTTAATAGCTCAACCTCTACCAAACGAACATACTCCCTTAAGGCCAGAGGATTATACAATTCAACAGCCATGGAATCAGGATCAACTTCAACTTCAACATCATAATCCATTTCTTCAATGATAAGTTGCACATGATGAGTAAAAGTGAATATGGAGTGGGGCGGATGCAAAACAAAGGAGAAGTGGTGATTAGAAACAACATAAAAATCCCTTATCCATGAATAGATTATGTTGAAAAGGGTTTCTTGAGTTAAGCAAGTGTGATTTAGAGTATGATAGTATCGACCAATCTCATGGTGCACTCTGTCTGTTGGGGGCTTCTTATCTGGTTCCATACCTAATCAATGAGCTCTAAGTCTGTAGAATCTCATCATTGCATACAAGTTCAGACTTGAAAGCTTAGTCTTCTTCTTAAGAGCCTCAAGCTTATGTTTGAACATTCTCATAGGAGGAGCCTTCACACACTTAGTTGAAGGGGCTTCATCATCACCCTCAATCAACAACTCCTTCCTTTGGTAGCTGTTAGCTTTTTGATGAAACATATGCTTGTCTATTGCTATTTGAAAGCGAGTGTTGGGGGTGGCCACACATGAGAACTGAGTGCCAAGCATAAAGGATAACTGTGTAGAAAACCTCCATAATCTTCTTAAAGAAGTTTGTCTTCCTCAAATATCTTCTCTATAAGCTGACAACTTCATTCTTAGTTTAGGGTCATAGTCATTTTTCTCTCATTCTGGAAACCTTAGACTATACTCAGGATCCTCCAAAGTGATGTCCTTTGGCTGAAAATTTTCTTCAATCTTGGTTTTGTCCCAAGGAAGAACTACATTCATAAAAAAACATAAGACCTAGGAGCTATTAGAGGTCCAATGGAGTGGAGAAGGGCATCTTAAACGGTTTTGCTTCCCTGCTTTTCCAGATGGTGGCACAAAGTGGATAGACCTTCCTTGCAGTTGGTCTATGCTCAAAGGTTAGACTTTTGGGTTAGGAGCAACAATGTGTCTATTGGGAAAGTCTTTGAGCACTGATTCACTGTCTTCATACACTTCAAGTGCATATTCCTCTTCTTTAGGCAAAGTATCCCAAGATATCAGTTGAAAGGATCAATACTTGGAAAACCTTCCTTCTAGAGATTTGTAAGATTAAGCTTGTCAAGCTCCACATTAATGTTTTAATTAGGTTAGGATTTATGTCGACCAAGTGTAATCGAATCCCAATTGTAGTACTGAACCGAAGCTCGGGTCGTTTCCCAAGGGAATAGTGCAAGCATGAATATTCAAATTAAAACCTTTCGGATAAAGATATTTTTGTGTTTTTATATTTTAAATTACCTAAAACTAAAACTAATCAAAAAAATATAAAAGATATATCCTTCTAGAGAGATTAATGTGCTGAAAATTTAATAACAAAAATTAAAAGAAAAGGTAAGAAGTTACTTGTTGACGAAATAATAGTAGTAGACAGAAACAATAACGTTGAGATACTAAGATTGTACTTGGAATCCTCTTATTTGCTGAAATTCCTCATACTTCTATGTCACTATATCATTCACTAATGTATTCTATCCTTAATCCCTTAGGTGATAAACCCTAAATTACTTGCCTTGATTCCCAATCCCTTGGCAAATCAACACAAGAAATCAACATTATCATTTGGAAATTAGCGAGACTTGACCAATATTATTCTATTCCTAGAGATAACCCCAATTAAGTATCCGATTTAGTTTGGGTTTTAATGAGACTCACCAAAATGCATGTCAATTCGTGGAATCATCTATGAGGTGTGCAGGCTCACAAGGCTTAAGTATATAAGGAGAATAATGAACGAAACAATATTAATGTGAGAAAATTACATCAAATAGGTTTCAATCCTTTTCTCCCATAGCTAAGAAAGAAACTAACCACTCATGAAATACAAGAAGAGAGAAGAGAAGATGATTTTTCAATGAAGGGCAGTGTGTATAGGCGTGTTTTTTCTTTTTTTTTTGCCTATGTCTCTCTATTAATAGAATCATAAATGTGTTTAAGAGAGGCAAATAATCTCCTTAATTTACAAAATAATATAATCTATACAAGGAAATTATCTCTTCAGCTGATATAATTCGTTTTAATTGTTGCAGTTGTCTTCCAAGTGATTTTCTTCATTTATCTTTGAGCTATATTTCCATAATTATATCTGTTTTGATTTAATTCAGTTTCTGCATGCACTGTCTGGTGTGCTCTTGGCTTAAGTGGGATATCTTCTGTAAAATTTCATTTTCTCCTTGTTTGAGCTGACTTGAGCAACCTATACCTCACTTGAGCGAGGCTACCTTGTAAAATTGTCTTATTTCTCTGTAAAAACTTATAAAATCATATTAAAAAAATTTAAAATCATAATTCTTACCTAAAATATATTAAAAACTGAAAACATAACTAATTTGATTCAAAGCAAGGCCTAAAGTAACAAAGTATTAAATAAATGTTTCAAATTGCATATAAAAATACGGTAAATTTGACGTTTATCACTCCACTTGTTGCATCTTTGGATGAAGAATGTAAGTCCCAGTATCACCATTCTCCTTCTAGAACCTGTTACAAGTCCGTCACTCCAAGACTCTATGACCTTTGAAGCCAGGATATAATCTGACGTTAACATCGAGCTCAGTAGGTGCAATCTGTGGAGGTGGAGACAATGGTCTTGAAGGAAATAGCCATTTAGTGGCTTGTTGATCTCTGCTCATCAATCATTTGTCGATTCTAGTAAAGAGATCAATCAGTTTGATAGACTCCTTAGAACCACCATGATCTTTCTTTGCTCCGTACTAGCAACCATGTCTTCCATGGATACAGACTCTTTAGCACCAAATACTTCTTCCAAACATCTGAGTTTGTTTGCATCTATTTCTTACGACCATGCAAATTCAACTAGTTTGTCATCATCAGCAAACACTGGTTTTGGATAGACACAATCTACACTAGGATTTGTCTCAACTATATAATCCTCATGGTCTTTGAGAAATGCTTTAATGACAAATTGGAGCATAGCCTCTTTATAAATTGCAATCTCCTTAGGTTCCATATCTTTAGTAACAATGTTGGTCTGTAACTCTACCTATCTTTTAGCAAAATACAAAGACATGAATGCAACTCCATGCTCTGTTGCAAATTGGATCCTTTCAAGTTCATCAAGCTCAACTCTCCTTACCTCAATCTTAGAGTGAGCTAATATAGACTAAAGCATGACTACTTCAGACATTGGCTCACCATCTATCTCCATCATGTTGGCCTTTTCAACACTTTTCCTCAATAGATATAGTCTTTATAGATTCCAAAATGACATCATCTGGAATTTCTTCAAATACATTGTCTGCCAAGGCAACAGACTTCGCATCCTCTTCGAGCTTCCTCTTGTGCTCTTCTACAGATAGAGTGGCTACAAAAGCTAGAATGATCTCATCCAACTCGAAGGCCTCTTTTTCTCCAAGGATTTATCCAACTTGGCCTTTTTCCTTGTTTCAACGAAGGATTTCTTCTTAAATTTTTCCAAGGCAACAACTTCCTCTTTGCTCAAAGGGGGTGAAGCCGATTTGGGTGAGGGTTGAGAGGTATGAGGTGGAAGGTCTAAAAAGGGTGAATGTCGAGGGGTAGGAGTTTCAAGAATCTCAACGTAGTTTCTTGGGCCTTTGGGGATGAGACTGGTTTAGGTTGGGATAACTCAAGAGTCTCAATCATAGATTCTTGAGGTTTGGGAGGAGAGAGAGGTTTAGGTTTTTGATTTTAAATGTTGGCCTTTTAGGTGCGAGTTCAAATCCAGGTTCAGTTGTAGAGTCTGGAACCTTTCTCTTTTGGGTTGTTCTAAGATCTAAGGGTTTAGGGTCAGAGGGAGGTTGTTGAAGTGACAAAAATACCACAAGAATGAGGGTTGAATTAGGGTTTTAAAATATTTTAATCCTCTTTTGAAAAACAAAAGGTTTCCAATGGAAGTTTAAAATGAAGAACTATTCTGAGCTTAGAATGGAAAGTCAAGTTGCTTAGAATAAAAATGCAACAGTTCTGGAAAAATAGTTCTTTTACATATAAAAGCTTTTGTTTCAAAAAATGGTTTTTTAATAGAAGCCTTTTGATAAACCAAATTTCAGTTTTGTTGTTAGTATAAAAAAATAGATTTAGTGTTAAAAAAAAACAATTTTTAGATATGTGCAAAGCAAGATAAAGAAGGCTAGACAAAGGTTTTCATATTGGTTCACCCTAACTTTGGGCTACGTCCAATCCTCACCCTTCAAGATGGGATTTTCCCTAACACAACTAGTTCACAATTGGACCAACAACCATTGGGTTTCACAAACTTGCTAGCTCTGCATTGGACTTCAAACCTAGTCTCTGCTAGAGTAACTATACCACTGGATTTCTCACTTTCCATCAACTGTTAGACTTTACAGAAAATGGGTCTGTGATTAATTGTACAGATTATATATTTTCTCCTCGTAAGAGGGATTCCACTCAGGAACATAATCTCACACTTCTATCTAAGATTATTAAAGGCTTTGAAAGAACAATACCAAAGTTGGTCACTCTCACAGAGAGGGTTCAAGCTAAAACACATATTTCTCACTTAGAGATTTAGCATAGTGTGTTTTAGATTTGGAATGCTTCAACTTATTCTTCATAGCCTTCAAAAATGCCTCTTAAAGCTCACAAACAAACCGTTGTAGTGGGCTCCACACAACTGACACACTTTTGGAGCAAGTGGGTTCACTTTCTAGCTATCATGATGTGACAGTAGACAAAACCATTCTGAGGTTCTATAATGAGGTTCTCATTCTAAGGAATCTTTCTGAAGGGCATTCTAAAGAACCATCAGAATTATCATTCTGATATTTGCTGAGAATGAATCCATACTTTGATGAATTCCCTTGATAAAGTTCATATAAATGTTCCATTTTGATGTAGGGCAACTTCATCACTCTTAAAACTTCTTCATAGCTTCAAGTATTCTGAAGTTGATTACTTCAAAAAGACTAAGCAAAAAATGAGTTGTTGGTGTGTTAGTACATTGTCCAAGGTCAAATTGAGTAATTCTCTTTAGTCTTTCAATCTTATGCTTCACATTAGTGTTTCTTATGGACAACTTGATCATTTAACAATCATGCATCTTCTTATGCAATTAGTTCTTCCTTTCTTATGTGCCTACTGTGATTGTGGTAGCATATGGAAAGTGACGAACTGCTAGACATCAGTCTTCTGATATTGTTCAAGTGATGCAATCTAAGCCTTTCTGAACCATTCTGATGTTCAAAAACTCAAAGTCAAGGTCTTCACCATTATGATGTAGACTTTACATAGCTTCATTATAAACCATGATACTCTTCATGTAGCCTTTGATGAATCTTCTATGTAAGGTCTTGTTATTCAGTATTTTGTTAAGATCAAAGTACTTAGAGGGAATCAAACTTCATCATTCTTATGGGCATCAAGAATTCTTCTAAGTTCTCAACTCTAACAATAGTTCTCTAAACATTTCTAAGCATTATTCTGAGTACCTCAAAATCAAAGAATATCTCTGCTTCTTAAAGTAACAAACATTGAAAGACTTAAGCAGAATGTTAGCCATCACTTAATTCCATCAACCTTTCAATTTGCATTGCTAATGGTTTTTCATAATTAAAACTAGGGATGTTGATTAAAAAATCTACCTATTTTTTTATGACAAACCCTTAGGAGAAAATTCAAGGGATGATAGTACCTTTCTAAGTTTTTCAGTTTTTAGCTCCCCTTAGGAGTATGCATCAATTCTGTTTCATTTTAATTAAAGGGAGGTTCCCCCTTAATTCATGCATTATAAGTATTATCATTTAATTCATAGCATAATGCTGAAATAGAAATAGATAAAAAAAAAAACTCAAAAGAGTAACCATTCTATCAAACTAGTTTTATTCATAACAGGATCATTCAAAAGATGTTTATAAAAGAAACATAAATTATGCACAAAGCGTAATTATGATCCCCTAAAGAAATTGATCGCCCTACATAAATCTTTCTCCTAACTTCTCCATCTTTGTCATCCAGTAAAAAATAGGAGGGAGGTATTATAATTGCATTTTAGTCATGTTTGATAGGAGATTATTTTTCAGATGAAGAAGGCATGGTGTTAGCTCTTGGAGGTGGTGATGGCTCTTGCTACATAGTTGTAACTTCAGGGATCAAATAAGGTCTTGCCTTGTTTGAGATCCACTAATCAAGCCTAATAAGTCTCTTAAAAAAATCATTCATGGTCCTCTGAAGTTGGTAAATGTTGGTAAAAACCAACTTCTGGTCAAAATGGATTTTTCTAACCTGTTTTTCCAAGAAAGTTAATCTGGATTCTTCTAACCTAGATATAAGGCTATAGCAACAATAGTAGTACCATCAACATGAGGAGTTGGGATGTGAACATGGGGAACATCCTTTTGAATCCTAGAAGGTTCTTTTGCGATTGACTCTGTAGGAAGAGGAGGAAAATGGATAGAGAATGTAAAAGGTTCGCCTAAGATAGGGCCAAGGCCACAAGCAATTTTAACTGAGGTGTCAATAAGGGGAGAGTTGAAGAGATTTCTAAAAATTTTAGTGTTAAAAACTAAATCCTTCATAGCCCCCACAGGGGTCCTGTCACCAACCTCTACCTTTGGTGCATTCTGAGCATCAGTAGTAACCTCTTCAGCTTTCTGAGAAGGCTCTTCTTTTTTCCTTCTCCATTCTCTATACTTCCTTTCTCCAAACTAGAATCTATAGTTTTCAGCTTAGCCAGCACATCAATAATTTCCTCGACATTGAGGTCATCTTGGACAAGTACATTACCCAAGGAGTTTTGAACTTCAGCAGTTTCCACACCCTTAGAAGGATGGATGTCTTAGCTTTTTGAGCTTCTTCCTTACCGATTTGAGGAAGTTGATCACCTACATCAGCTGCCAAAGCCTCATTCTAAGGCTAAAATGGTCTTCCTCATCCTTTTTCTCTTCCTCAGAATGATATTCTGAGTCATCATGAAAGGAACCTTAGTCCAATGGTTTTTTAGAAGGATCATCCTCGAATTCATCCTCCTTAAGTTGAGGAATTTTTCTTTCTCAGCCTCATTCTAAGCATCCTTAGAATGATCTTCAACAGACTCTTCTGAGTTCTGAGCCTTCTCAGAACTTGCTTTTTCAGTAGTTTTCTCAATATGCTTAGAAAGCTCCCCTTTTAAGGTAGATACTTCAATAGTTGGAGGGGGAACAATTTCCTTCTCGTCATCCTCTTCTAAGGTCTGTTTTACCTCATCCTACTTAGACAGAGGGTTCCTACCAGCCCTAGACTTTAGGCTCTTCCCACTCCTGATAAATAAGACTAGTGAGTAGGTGTGAAGATTTTTTTTTATTCTTTCTTTTCCTCCTTCTTCTTCTTTTTTCTTCTTCTTTTCCTTATTCTGAGCATCCTTCTCATCAGAACAAGTGTAGGCAACCTCCATTCTTGGTTAAGGGTTCAACCTCAAGGCCACAACTTTTTTGGCACCCCAAGAGAGCATTTCATCATCTTTGGGTTCATCCTCCATAGACAGTCCAAAATGTCCAAAAATCAAAGTCATTAGCATTCTATAAGGAACACTAGAGGTAGAATTGATAGGCTTAGAGACTGAGAGGGATTTTCCTCCAAAGACATTAAATGACCAAAAAATCATGGTCATTTACCTCTTGGAAGGTACCAACCCTTGGCAGCATAGAATACATGTTGATCGAATGGACTATCCTCCCAAAAGAAGTAAGAGATTTTGACTTGAAATCTTCCTCCTATCCCAAAAACTTCCTTTGAATCTTTTTCCTTCTGAGCCATAACCTCCAACTAATCTTCATAGAGCCTTTCAATGTCAATAAGGACTCCCAAAAAATTAGCCAAGAGTTGTTTTGAGATTAGAATTTCAGTTCCCTTTAATGTGGCATTCAATGTAAAGTTGTTGCTATCCACCTTAATAGCAACAAAGAAGGCTATCGCCAATCTTAGGTAGACTGGTTCATACATATTAAAGAACCTAATCCACTTCAATAACAGTAGAGAATGTTCCAACCATTCTCTTTGATCTCGAGGAGATCAATGTATTTTCCATACACCACTTTCTTCCTAGTCCAACTTCTGTCAAACTTCTCCTTCAATTTTTTTATTAGAGAAAAAGGTAGGAGTTTCGTATTTCGATCTCTTTCTTTTCTTCTTTGTATTTTCCACCTTAACAGAGCTCTTCTTCCTTAGAGAGCTGATCACTATCCCCTTAGCACAAGTGGGGTGTTAAGGTCAAGGTAGCTTCTGAGTCAGACTCATAAGAGATGTGGATTGCTTTGGCTTTGACCTTATCTTGGGTTCTAAGTGAAGTTAAGTGGATAGATTCACTTTTTGAGCTAGAAGAAGTTGAGGGGTTTTTGATAGGAATTGTCTTAGTTTTGGCCATTTGTGAGGTTTAGGGAAAGATACAGGAGAGAGTTGAAAGAAAAGTAGATAAGAGGAGAGTAAAAAATGGGATAGAGTGAAAGTGAAAAACATTTTTTCGCAGTAACTCAATATATAGAAGAGTAGAGAGGATAGACAAAGATAAAAATAGAAAACCATAAAAAAATTAAAAAATAGATATTAATAAAGTAGCGATTGGGCTACAATGGGTACTTTTGCCATTAATATACTTGACCATGAAACAACAAACAACTAAAATTGGTCAAGCAAAAAATGTGACCATGAAGGCAAATAAACAGAACAAACACCTAAGCATTTATTTCAATCAAAATAGGATAAATGCACAAAATTTCATGCTTTAATTGAAGATTAGTTAGACATTTAACATTAATTAATGATTTAAGAAACTTAAACTTGTCTTTAAACAAGGGTTTAGTGAGAATATCAACTAATTGAAGTTTGGTTTCAATGAATTTCAACTCAATATTCGCTTTCTGAGCATGATCCCTGATGAAATGGTGTTTGATATCTATGTGCCTTGACCTTGAATGCTGGATTGGATTCTTTGATAGATTAATTGCACTTGTGTTGTCACACCAAATGCAAATTTTCGTGTATTCTAGTGAATAATCCAACATCTATTGCTTGGTCTAGATGATTTGAGAACAACAAGCAGTGTTGAGACATACTCAGTTTCTGAGGTTGGTAGGGCAATTGTGCTTTGTTTCTTAGATAACCAAGAAACCAGTGATTTTACAAGGACTTTACAAGCACCACTAGTGCTTTTCCTTTCTACATTATTACCAGCAAAATCAACATCACAATAGCCTACAAGATCAAAATCAGACTCTTTCTTAAGCCATAGGCCATGATTAGTAACATGAGAAACTTTTGGACAAGATTGAAATCTTGCACGAAGGCACACAATAAACACAATATTTGGTCTACTAGCAGTTAAATATAATAAGGAACCAATCATAGCTCTATACTTCTTTTCTGGAGTATCATTTCATTTCTCATCCTTGCCAATAATTATGGAAGGATGTGTAGAGGTAGCCGTAGGTCTGGCTTCATCCATAATGAACCTTTTTAGTAGGTCCTTTGTGTATTTTTCTTGATGGATGAAAATCCCATCATTTTGCTAAATGATTTGAAGCCTTATGAAGAACTTTAGCCAACTCATCATACTCATGTCAAATTTACCTTTCATTATCTCAAAAAACTCCGTGCACATCTTTTTTGAGGTTACACAAAAAATTATGTCATCTACATAAATCTGAGCAATCGGCAGATTTCCTTTATGAGTATTTCTAAATAGTGTAATGTCCACTATTCATTTGGTGAATCCATTTTGATCTAGAAATGAGCTCAACCTTTCATACATGTTGGATCAAGTGGCCTCAGAATAATTAAGAAGGAGGGGTTGAATTAATTATTAATGTGTCTTGACTAATTAAAATTTATCCTTCTTAATATTACTAGATTCAATTAGGCTTTACTAATAAGTTAAGAGAACATAAAGAACATAAACAATAACATAGACAAAAGTAAAGCGGAAATAAAAAGTACACAGCAGAAAAGTAAAGAGTGTAAGGAAGAAGAAAACAAACACAAGTTTTTATACTGGTTCTGCAACAACTAGTGCCTACATCCAGTCCCCAAGCAACCACCGATTCTTGAGATTTCCAATAACCTTAATCCTTTATAAGCAAAGATCCATAAGGGATGTACCTTCCCTTGTTCTCTTTGAACAACCAAGTGGATGTACCCTCCACTTGAACTGATCCACAAGAGATGTACCCTTTCTTGTTCTCAATATTACAACCCAAGTAGATGTACGCTCTATTTGTACCACAAAGGATGTATCCTCCAATGTGTTAAGACAAAGAATTCTTAGGCGGTTAGTCCCTTGAATCTTTGTAAGGGGAAACAAAAGATATCTCAAGCAGTTAGTCCTTTGAAATCTTTTGTTTAAAGGGAAGAGGAAGAATCAAAAGAATTTTCAGGTGGTTAGTCCTTTGAATCTTTTGGCAAGAGGGAGAAGGAATGAAGAAAAAGAATAGCACAAGTTTTTGGCCAATGAACTTTTCTTGAATAAAGAAAGTATTGAACAAAAACTCTTAGAAGAATGCTTTGAATGAATGAAAGAAATCTGAAAGTTCTATATATAAAATTCGTGCCATGGTCATATATTTATAGTCATTTGATGGCTCTTGAGAAAACAAGTTAAAAGTTGTGACTCTTGACAATTTCTTCAAAACTAGTCACTTTTTAAAAGTTGTGACTCTTTTGAAAACTAGTCACTTTAAAAGTTATGACTCTTTTGAAAAAATCTTCAGAAACAAGTCACTTTAAGAATTGTGACTTTTGGTAATTTATTTTTCAAAATAAGTCACTGGTAATCGATTACCATCATAGTGTAATCGATTACACATTAACAAATGTGACTCTTCATGTTTAAATTTGAAAAATCAAAACGTTTAGAAACACTGGTAATTGATTACAAGTATTGTATAATTGATTATACAAGTTTGAAATGATTTGAAAATGTTTTATCACAAGTTGTGACTCTTGAAATTTGAAATCTAACGTTTTAAAACATTGGTAATCGATTACATGATTATGGTAATCGATTACAGCTTTGTAAATCAGTTTGAAAATAATGTTGACTACTGTTAATCGATTACTGCCTTATGGTAATCAATTACCAGAGAGTAAAACTCTTTGGTAAAAGATTTTTCTTTTTGAAAAATTCTCTTGATCAAAATTGTGCTATTCAATATTTTGAAAAACTCTTTTAATACTTATCTTAATTGAGTCTTCTCTTGAATCTTTACTTTAATCTTGATTCTTGAAACTTGCTTTGATTGAACGACTCTTTGATTCTTGAAACTTGCTTTGATTGAATGAATCTTTGATTCTTGAAACTTGCTTGACTGTTGATTCTTGACTTGAGTCTTTGACATCATCAAAGTAAACTTGGAAAGCATTGCTTCCACAATACCAAGGTCTTGGAGCTTGCTTCAATCCATATAAAGCTTTAACAAGCTTGTACACATGTTGAGGTTTTTCCTTATCTTCAAATCCAAGTGGGTACTTCACATAAACTTCATTTATGAATCCATTTAGAAAGGCACTTTTGACATCCATCTGATACAGTTTAATGTCTTTGTGTGCTGCATAAGCTAAGAGTATTCTAATAGCTTCTAGTCTTGCTACTAGTGCAAAGGTCTCTTCATAATCAATCCCTTGTTGTTGATTATCTCCTTGAGCAACCAGTCTAGCTTTGTTTCTAATCGCTTCTCCTTCTTCATTGAGCTTGTTTTTGAACACCCACTTGGTTCCAATCACTGATTGATTCTTAGGAGGGGGAACAAGATTTCAGAACTTGTTCTTAATGAATTGATTAGTTCTTCTTCCATAGTAGTCACCCAAGAATCTTCACTCAGTGCTTTATCAATATTCTTATGCTCAATGGTTGAGAAAAGAGCCATTATTCCTCTTTCCCTGTTCAAATAGGCTCTTGTTTTAACACTAGACAATGTTTCTCCAATGATTAGATATGGAGGATGTGGAGAAACAAATCACCAATCTCTAGGCATATCAACTTCTGTTTTCTGTTCTAAGATTTGCCTTTTTTGGACTTAGCCTTTCTAAGCTACCTCAAGAAGTTCTTCTTCAATCTTTTTTGGGCTTTTTGAGCAAGGTGCAATGTTCTAAGTATACTTGTTGATCCTTGTTCTTTCTAGTTCTTCTTGTTGATCTGTAATCCTTCTCTTCTCAAGTGTATTATCATGTTCATCAAACACAACATGAATACTTTTTTCTACAACTTGAGTTCTCAAACTGTAGATTCTATATGCTTTAGAAGAAAGAGAATAACCAAGGAAAAATGCTCTTTTAGATTTTTCTTCAAACTTCCCAAGGTTGTCTTTGTTGTTTAAAATATAGCATGTACAACAAAAAATGTGGAAGTATGATACACTTGGTTTTCCTCTTTGCCAAAGTTCATAAAGAGTCTTGTTTAGAACCTTTCTAATAGAAACTCTATTCAGAATGTAGCAGGCTATATTGATAGCTTCTGCTAAAAAATAGTTTTGTATGCCAGACTCACTAATAAGTGTTCTAGCCATCTCTTGTAAGGATCTATTTTTCCTTTCCACAACACCATTCTATTGAGGTGTTCTTGAACAAGAAAAATTGTGGGAGATACCATTTCATCAAAGAAGTTTTTTAAGAAAGTATTTTCAAATTCTCCCTTATGGTCACTCCTTACAGAGACAATTTTAAAATCTTTTTCATTCTAAACTTTCTTACAAATTTTTTTGAATGCTTCAAAAGACTCATCCTTATGTGAAAGGAATAAAACCCATGTGAATCTAGGGAAGTCATCAACTATCACAAGTCCATATCTCTTCCCACCCAGGCTAAGTGTTTTGATTGGTCCAAATAAGTCAATATGCAGTAACTCTAGGACTCTTTGGGATGATATTATGTTTTTAGAGTGGAAACTGGATTTGGTTTGTTTACCCTTGATGGAAGCCTCTGATTTTGTCTTTCTTATACCTAATGTTTGGTGAACCCTTCACTAGGTTGTGTTTAGAAACCTTAGGAAAGGTTTTCATGTTGAGATGACCTACTCTTTTGTGCCACAACCACTTATCAGTTTCAAAGGCTACTAAACAGGATTGGCTTGGTAAGGATTCTAGACAGTTCCTATAAAGGTTTCTCTCTCTTATACCAGAGAATAAGGCCTTTCTAGTTGATGCTTCTTTAATTAGACAAGCATTGGGTTCAAACTTAACTTTATAGTCATTGTCACACAATTGAGCAGAGTTTGGTTTACAAATTTTACCTACACCTTTGATGAGGGTTTTTCTTTTATCTCCAAAAGCAACAAACCCTTCACCCTTTCTCTTCTCGATGTTGAGGAATTTTCTTTTGTCTCCAGTCATATGCCAGGAGCATCCACTGTCGAAAAACCACAACACTTTCCTCTTGTTGTGGAGCAGACATTCTTGCATCATAAAGTAGTAAAATCCTAGGTACCCATAGTTTTTTGGGTCCTTGAGTGTTAGTTACCTTTTTTGAATGGAATGTTACTTTTTCTATAAGATTCTAAGGTTTGGTGTCCCCATCTATTACAGTTGGAGCATTTCCTTCTAGCCTTTCTGACTTTGTTAGGCTTTTGAAAAACTTTCTTTGTATTGTTAATGAAGCCTAAGCTAGTTTTGTCATAGAGACTTCTTTGGACTACAATATGTTTGTCCAAGTTTTTTGTTTCAGCCACAAAGTTAGTCAAATCTTTTGAAAGTTTCTCAACTTTTTCTTTGAAAAATTTATTTTCATTTTCAAGTTGAGTTTGATCAAAAGAGATAAGTCCTTTTGTAGTTGTCTTTGTTCTTAGTTTTAATTGTTCAAAAAGCTTTAAGTAAGATTCTTGGAGACAATGGTTTTTCTTGAAAAGAATTATATTGTCCATTATGAGCTTCTCATTTTCTCCTGAGCAGTAGAAAATTGATCATTCAAATGAGCACATTGTTTAGTTAAAAGATGAGAAACATTAAGTTACCAAAAGCTTGCTCTAAAAATTTCTGATTCAAAAAATCTAAATCACTTTCAGAATTAGTTACCTCATCCTTTTTCTGAGATTGCTATAAGACATAGGTTGGTTGCACGCTCTTCATCTTTTTCTAAGGATGATGAGTTTGTATCATCCCATGTAGCCATCATTGCTTTCTTCTTGGGATCATTCCTCTTCAAATCTTTCTTAAGGAAAGGGTAGTCAGTTTTGGTATGGCCAAGTTTGTTGCATTAAAAATATCTGACTTGTTTGGAACTTTCTCCTTGTTGGAAATATCTTTTGGAGAAGTTTCTTCTTGACCTTTTTCTTCTTTTGAGTAATCTTTGTACTCTTTTAGTTAGGAATTACAGTTATTCTTCATCTTCCCTAGAAAGCTCATTATCATAGTCCTTAGCCTCAGAAAGCACTATTAAGCTTAGTTCCTTGATTGATGTTTTGTCTTGGTTTTTGGAAAGGCCTTGAGAGCTATGATATTTCCTTTGGATAGTTGTATTTCATCCATCAACTCTTTTTCATGGACTTTTAGGGAACCTATGAGTTTCGCAGCACCTCTTCGCCATCGATCTCACAACACAATCTTCGTTTCGACACATTAACACTCTTTCTTTCTTTCTTTTCTGTTGTTTGTGAAATCAGTACAAACTGAGCTCTTGGATTGCGTTCATATTCTGCGCGCAATCCGTCGCGAACATGCGGAATGTCGAGAACGATCTCAAACAAGTTATGATGGCTATGATGTGAGTTTCTTCGCAATTCTCCATTTGCATTCTTGTGTAATTTGTTCTTTGTGAGTTGTTTTGTTCGCGGATCCTCGGATCTGATTGTGTGAGCCGTTATATTAAAATAATAAAACCTAGAAAAAAAAAGTTGAAAATTATTATTAGGCTTGGGAGCTAGTGCATTTTCCATTTTTCAAGGAATGTTTCTGAAATGCATACATACATACATACATAGGACAAAAAGAATAGGAATTGTGTTCTTAAGGGGATGGAATCAGGAAAAAAGTGTAGGCAAAACCAAAGAAGTAAGATTTGGAGGCTTACTTTTATGGCTTGATGAATAGTAAGTTAGAATCGGGAATAAGGATCTTTCCCTTTTTTTGGTTTTTAATTTTTTAAAGTTAGTGTTTTTTTTTTAATCTTATGAATAGATACTTCATTTGTTCCAGAGGTGTCAGGAGTAGGATCAAATAGAATTTTTCCTTTGTCTACAATCCAGTCTTAATTATTCTTGAGGACAGGAACCTGCCAAATGGATGAAAGAGTAATAATTGCTTGATCATTCCCGGGGGCAATGCCTTACTTATTGATTTGCAGAGCGTAGTTTTTGTATAGGCTTTGGTCATGTCTTGTTGATGAGGGAAATCTTAATAGGATTGGGATTGATGCTTGATTAAGATTAGCCTTGGGTTAGGTATTGGATCATGATAAGGATTGAATGTTTGATGTAGAATTCTAGATGTTGGGCTGAGCTAATATGGTCTCTGATATCCAAACTGTATGCTTGAATTATGTGCTGGTGTTTTTCAAAGGAAGGGGTGATAACTGGCAATTCGATCCATTTATCTACTAACTGTCCAATGCATTCATGTATACATCCAACCAATCCATTTAATTATAAAAATAAAACTTAATGGATTGGTTGGATTGGATCATCCTTTGTCATTGGTGGATTCTGACATATTTTATGATCCCATTGGATCAACATCCTTTGTCATTGGACTTTAGTGTGTTTGGGAGTAAGAAGGTGTATAAATATTGAACTTTATTGTCTAGTAATATTTTCAAAAAAATATAGTGTAGTATTTTAAATGGATTGGTTGGATAGTTTTTTATCAAATGAGACATGGATGGATTGGATTCTTTACTTTATTAATAGATTATAAATGGATTAATGGTTTATGTTTTACCAATCCATTACAATTCAATTCAAAATGTATCCAATCCATCTGTTAATCAAATGTCTTGTTGTCTGCTTGTTTACACCCATATGGTTGTTTAAGGCATGCTTGGGAGTATAACAAAGGATGGAAAAGAATGGCTCATAATGGACTGCTATGGAATAGAACATGTCACTCTATTGTTTGGTTGTTTAATGCTTTTTGTCAAGGGTGAGACTAGGATTTCCTACATTTTCCATTCTGCTCCCTCCTATTAAATAACTCCAAAACTATCTTTTTGTAAGTTTTGCCATTTCATTTTCTATAACTCTCCCTATTGCCAGCCTTCCAAACATAGCCTAAGGTATTCACAAAAGGATTAGAACAGTTATTAAATAACCCCAAGCCCTCAACAAACAGCAATAGCCTTATTCCACTAGGTGAGGTCAGTTATATGAATCATGCAACGCCATTGGGCTCTATAAAAATCAAATTCTCATGGATATTATTCACCATGAGATCCTATTTGATAATTTCCTTCAATGTCATTTTTTTTGCCTCCCTTTACCCTTTTTTGTATGCCTTTACCCATTTTCACATAGGTGAAAACTATGCAATTATTGCTATAAGTTCTCACTAGTGCCATCAATGGCCTTCTTTGTGCATGTCTAAAGTCTAAACCACCTTAACGGATTTTCCGTCATCTTCTCCTTGACAAGTGTCACGCCAATATTTCCTAATATATTATCATTATGTATCTTGTCCTTTCTTGGAAGGGTACACAACTACACATCCATTTTAACATGTTCATTTTTGTTACTCTCACTTTTTTTTTCTTTTGTGTTGTCCCTTTAAAACCCAATATTTATTACCATAGAGTACAACTAGTTGTATAGTTATACGATAAAACTTTCTTATGAGCTTGTGGATACTTTGTCGTCGCAAATAACCTGAGCAGTTTCTCCATTTTAACCACTCAATTTGTATCTATGTGATATCTTCACTATTTTTCTCATCATTGTATAATATTGATCCCAAATACTAAACTTAGAAAAGTGTGAAAATAGTGAACAGAAAGTGAGTGATTGCTAGAGGGATAGAATGCAAGATTCCTTATGATGAACTTCTGATTTTTGCTTCCAATTCTGCTGGGCACTCCCAATCTTTTTTAATTCCAATCAATACTCTTGGAGCATATGCTTTGCCCAATGCATCAATTAGGTTATTGTCGAATCTTGTTCTCTCAGGGTAGATAGGACAGCTACTACTCACAGGTGTTTCTTTTGCAAAAAATGTTTATAGGATTGCTGGTCATAGTCATTTAAGTGCATTATCTTCTTACAAATGTAGGTATTCCTATCAAATAGCCATATTCTTATGTGTGAACTGTTAAAAAGTGACTGAGATTATATGTGGTGCTAGTAACTACACGTTTAAATTTATTTTTCTTTGTAACGTGCAACTTTCTGAAGAATGTGTCAAGGTATATGACATGTTATTTAATGCTTTAGAAGGAAAATGTCAAGGTATATGGCAAATATGTTATTTCTGGTTAAATAAGTACCTATTCCTACCTACTATTAGCATTTAATACTTTTGGAAATGTTTTTCAAAATTTGAATAATGGGAGAAGAAATGTGTGGTAGAAAGAAGTGGGAGTGAAAGCCAATAGCTGGGCAAAAAATTACTTGCATACCCATGTCAAGTAAATACAGCATGCCCATCCCTTATCATGGGGATAAAAATCAATGAAAACATAGGAATGTTACTTTCCAAAAAATCAATAGTGCCTACTATTAGCATTTAATACTTTTGGAAATGTTTTTCAAAATTCGAATAATGGGAGAAGAAATGTGTGGTAAAAAGAAGTGGTGGGAGTGAAAGCCAATAGCTGGGCAAAAAATTACTTGCATACCCATGTCAAGTACCCATCCCTTATCATGGGGATAAAAATCAATGAAAACATAGGAATGTTACTTTCCAAAAAATCAATAATGCCCTGAAATTTGTTTCGAGAACCTGTACCCAGTGTTGTTAAATGGCGGCCATGGCGGATTTTTGTGGCGGTTTTTTGAAAAAATGCCACCGAATAGCGGTGGCGTGGCGGGTTGGGAATGGCGGCCGCCATAACCATGGCGGTCATGGCGGTTATGGTGGCGTGGCGGAAATGGCGGATTTTTTTTGTTTTTTGTCCGCGGTAGGAGTTGGGCTGACCCGACCCAACCCTACCCAGTAATTCATTCAAAAGCAAGCCCTCCCCTCCCACGCAGATGTGAATCAGAACACAGCCTTCCAACTAAAAGCGCACCCAGCCGCGACCCTCCCCTGCACCCAGTCGTGTCCCCCCTGCACCCAGCCGCAGTGCCCCGCAGTCCGCACACAGTCACGACACCCCCTACACGCAGAACGCAACCAACAATGACTACCTACAGTGACGACAAGCCCCGACACGAACGGCGGCGATGAGCATCGGCACGAACGGCGACGACGAGCAACCACACGAAAGCAGTCAACATCGCGGGCGAAGTGGTGCGGGCCAACTTTCATTTTTTTTTAATTTTGTTTTTGCTGTTTGACACCCCTTTTTTCTGTCTGTCGCTTTTTTTCCTTTTGCTATTTGACACCCTTTTTACTTTTGACAGTCTCATTTTTTTTTTCTATTTGACACCATAATTTTTTTTTTGTTCAGTCCTCTTTTAAATGGCTAAACCATCATCCGATGCTGCTATTGTAAGTGCAACGAGGAAAAATAAGGCAGACCCAGGCTGGAAATATTGTCATTCACTGGTGGAAGGAGATACAAAACCATTGTTTGTAATTTCTATGGAAAAACCACAAAGGGAGGAATAACCAGAGCGAAACAACACCTGATTGGGAAGTCGGGTAACGTTGCAGCTTGCAAGAAAACTCCACCAAATGTAGTCGAAGAGTTGAAGGAATATATGGCTACCAAAAAAAGTGGGACCACTTATAGTACTTCTGGCAGTGGTAATATGACAAATATAAGAGATTTTGAATTTGGTAAACCAATTGGATGTGATGGAAGTGAAGAAGATGAGTTTGCGGACTCTTGTAATGCTGCTGCAAGTGCAAAGACAAAGTGTGGGACTAAAAAAGGACCAATGGACAAATTTTGTAAGAATCCAGAAAATGCAATCAATCGGAGAAAAATGGAGATGCTGAGACAAATGAACATAAGAGAGTCAATGGATAAGAATGAAGTATTGAAGGTGCATCGACATATTGCTTGCTTTTGGTACCAAGCAGGTTTGTCATTCAACCTCATTAAATTGAAAAACTTTGAGAATATGGTTGCAGCCATTGGTCAATATGGGCCACATTTGCCCATTCCTAGCTATCATGACATCAGAGTTCCACTCTTGAAGAAGGAAGTTGAATATACTAAAAATTTGATGGAAGGCCATAGGGAGCAATGGGTCAAGTATGGTTATACTATTACGTCCGATGCATGGACTGATCGGAAACAAAGATGCATCATTAATTTTTTGATTAACTCTCAAGCTGGTACCATGTTTTTGAAGTATGTTGATGGCTCTGATTTTGTAAAGACAGGTGAAAAGCTTTTTGAGTTGCTTGATGCCATTGTGGAGGAAGTTGGAGAAGAGAATGTTGTTCAAGTTGTAACCGATAATGGGAGCAACTATGTTTTAGCGGGTAAGTTGTTGGAGGAGAAAAGGAAACATATTTATTGGATTCTTTGTGCAGCTCATTGTATTGATTTGATGCTTGAAGATATTGGGAAGCTTCCCTTGATAAGGAAGACAATTAGAAGGGCAATTAATCTAGTTGGGTTTATCTATGCCCATTCTAGTACCTTAAGTTTGTTGAGAAATTTTACAAACAAGAGGGAATTGGTGAGACATGCTATTACTAGATTTGTCACTTCTTATCTAACCTTGGAAAGGCTCCACAAAGAGAAAGCCAATATTAGAAAGATGTTTACTTCTAATGAATGGACCTTGAACAAGTTATCTAAGGAGCCTAAGGGAAAAGAAGCTGCAAAGGTAGTGCTCATGCCTTCTTTTTGGAATAGTGTGGTTTACACTCTTAAAGTCATGGCTCCACTTGTGAAAGTGCTTCGTCTTGTGGATGGTGAAAGGAAACCAGTCATTGGCTATATTTATGAAGTAATGGACAAGGCAAAAGAAACAATTATCAAGTCTTTCAACAACAATGAAGAAAGCAAGTACAAAGATGTGTTTGCAATCATTGATAAAAGATGGAATTGTCAGCTTCATAGGCCATTGCATGCAGCTGCCCACTTCTTAAATCCAGAGTTCTTTTATGATAACACTGACTTGGAGTTTGATTTTGAGGTCACCAATGGTTTGTTTGAGTGCATTAAGAAGTTGATTCCACAATTTGATGTGCAACAGAAAATTCTAACTGAGTTGCATCTTTACAAGATTGGTGTTGATCACTTTGGTTTTGACTTTGCAATGGCTCAAAGGAAAATCCATTCTCCTAGTAAGAAACTTTTACCATATGACAAATACAAATACCATACTATTTTTTTTATGTATTAGTGTTATAATTCAAAATTCTAAGTTATGCTCTTGGTTGGTAATTGGTATTGCAGCATATTGGTGGCGAATGTTTGGGTCACAAACTCCAAATTTGCAGAAGTTAGCTATTAAAATTTTGAGTTTGAATTGCAGTGCTTCAGGATGTGAAAGAAATTGGAGTGTGTTTGAGCAAGTAATTGTGACAAAACTCTAGCTATACTTTTTAATTTTATTTAATTTTGATGATCAAGTTTTATTTGGAGTATATTTGAGATTGAAATTAACATTTATTTGTTATGTTGTAGATTATTCCAAAAAAAGAAATAGGCTTGAGCACAAGAGGTTGCATGATTTGGTGTTTGTCAAATACAACCAACAATTGAAGCAAAGATATAATGCAAGAGATGAAATTGATCCAATTTCTCTTAATGATATTGATGTGTGCAATGAATGGCTCGTGGGAGAGATGGATCAAGATGATGATAATGATGTTGGAAATGATTTGGTATTTGAAGATGATGATGCTCTAAATTGGGCAACTGTGTATCAGGCTTCGGGGGTTGGAGAGTGTATGATGTATACTAGGCGAAAAAAGCAAAAAACAACAAGTGTTGCTGTTACCCAAACTTCTAAAAAACAGGCAATGGTTGTTGGATCTTCATCAAGGAAGCAAAGAGCAGTCCAAGAAAATGTTGAGGATCTAAATTTTGAGGAGAATATTGATCTTGAATCTGAAGAAGAAGAAATCATGGTCAATTTTGAGGTGTCTGATGGGGAAGAGGGAGAGAGACATACTCCATTACCATATGATAACAACGAAGATGATTATGTTGGGATTAGAGAAGATGATTAGAGCCTTAACCTTCACTTTGCACTTTGCATTATGTTTTTATCATTTTCTTATTTTGAACTCTTTAATGAGTTTATTTGGTGTTGATACTTGATTATTGTATGAACTCATGAAACTTTTTTAGTTTATTTGAATGCAATCCTTTGTTTTTTTCAATTTCAATGAGTTTATATATATGTTTTTTTTTTGTCCATCATGACATCCATTATTTTTCGCTACGCCATCCGCCATATTTTTATGGCGGATTTTTGGCTTTCCGTCATAAACCGCCATTCGCCATTAACAACTTTGCCTGTACCAAATATTGAGAATGTCATAATGCATACTTTCCTGGAGAATAGTTTAACAATCCTTAAAATAAATGTAACCATAGAGCTTAGGAAACGGGTAGGATAGATTGTCTTTTTTGTTTTCTTTTGGAGCTAGCATTCGATTGAAATCCAGTTACCGCCTCAACAAATGATAATAAGCCTCTATGGCCAAAGTGGACTCGGAAGAGTCAACATAGTTGCGGTTCATCAATCAGGTTTAGGTTCTTGTCTTCTTAAAACTCAAAGGACATAGGTACAAACCTAAATAACCCTGTTCAAGTCAGGTCATCTAGGACAGTAATGCCTAATGTACGAAATAGCTTATATGTCATTATTGAAAAATGCTAAATTGTAGTTTACTGAGTTATATTATGTTGACGAGGAAACTACTGATGTTTGGTAACTTGTCCCATCATAAAAAATACATTCACATTTTTTACTCTGTTCTAATGTTTCGCTGCACACATAGAATAGAGTCATAGGTTTGGGTACATTTATGATGGAGATTTTCAGCCTGTAAGAATGCTTAAACCAATTATATATATATATATATATATATATATATATATATATGTGTGTAGGTTTGTTATTATCTTCCGCTTCTTTTTTAGAAGTATACAACTTGGATTTCTTAAAATATTCCAAAGTATAACTTGTTAAATATAGAAATTGTATAGAAACTGTGTCGGTCTTAGATGACCATACAAAGCCCGTATTTATAATAAGCAAATAGGATCATAATTGATTACATAATATCAATATAATAATGAGAGTAATAAGGAATAAATGACTTAATTATACATTTGGTTTCTTAATTATATTTTTAAGGTTTAATTTGGTCCCTCAGTTGTTTAAAACGCAAAATTATGCTCTTTTTGAAATTTTGTAACATTGACTAGCAGGTCAACTTCTTCCTCTTCTTTCTCTAACCCTCTACACCTGCACTCAAAACTCAAAGCCACAGGACACCACATCGCGCACCACCCACATCACGCACTGTCGCACATCGACATGTCGCACACCCACCCACATCGTGCACCATTGCGTGCCACCACCCACAAAACCACCAATCTCCAAACCAAGCCCAAATAAGCACCGTTGCGCCACCACCAACCTCCTCGAACCCGGATCCACCATCAGCCCAAATAAGCACCTCTATGTGCCATCACCCACCTCTACAAACCAGATCCACACCCACCACCAAAATCTGAAAGCAAGAGAAGCTCTGGTGACGAAGGACGACGAAACACCGACAACGAAGGGCAACAACGAAGATAATAGAAACGAGCACCACAAAGCTAGATGAAGTGTTTTTGTTTTCCAGTTTTTATTCTGATTGTGTTCTAATTGTTTTGATTTGAGGTGACTAGGGTGCTGATTGTGTTGATTTTAGGTGATTAGGGTTCTGATTGCGTTGATTTGGGGTCGTTAGGGTTTTGATTGTGTTGATTTGGGGTCGTTAGGGTTTTGATTGTGTTGATTTAGAGGTGGTTAGGATTCTAATTGGAATTGATTAGGGGTAATCTGATAATTATTTTTTAAAAATTATAATAGTTAGAGTGGGGTGTGTTATAAACTGCTACTTTTTTAAAACTATTTTTATTTTAAAAATAAATAATAAATATAGTGGCTGATTTTAGCCACCACTATTTGCAAATTTAAACCGTCACAATTTACAATTTAATCGTATTAGTTATCCTTGGATAAAAAGGGTCAAATTGAACCTTTTAATAATTGAGGAACCAAATTAAACCTTAAAATAAAAGGGACCAATTGTATAATGAAGTTGGAATAAATCCCTAATTGCTATAAAAAGTAAATAAGATAATATTATTTAATCTAACACTTCCCCTCAAGTTGAGCATATATGTGATATGAACTAAGCTTGTTATGAATGTGGTAAACCTACTAGAAAGGAAAGGTTGTTCTAGTCGTGTGGTCGTGTCGAATAACTAATGGCTTGACAGCAGTCAGCAGTTCCAACGAGTACTATTCACTCATGAAAAGAGCATGCATGAAAAGCACAAGATGTACATGCATGGGGGCATGCGTGGCGGTAGACAACGACGCGACTGTGGCTTCTGGGCCATCAAAGACAGGCGACGATGATCACAAGTAGGCACCGACAAAAGGGTGTCAGGAAGGCTACCAAACAAAGGCAGAGACATGTGGTACTGTTCACCTCGATGAGGGCCTATGCAAGCAAAAAGATGTGCGTGAGAATGCGTTGGTGGTTCTTCAAGACGCTGTCAATGGCACAGTGTAGATCGGTGGAAGGAAGATTCGTGGGTTATTGGCTAGAAAGGTCAAGGAGCTTTGCCTCGGCCACTACTAGTGGTTGAAAAGCATGTAAAAGTTTTAAGAAAATACTATTCAGTTAAAAGTTATATATATGCAATGATTTGTGGTATTTTATTTTTCTTCATTTCTTCTTCCATAATGTGAACACGAAAGTTTGTACTTAATTTCCATGTAATATAAGTTTCACGCCGTTTTCTTCACTATTAAAACTGTTGAATTGATGTTAATCTGAATCGCAGGTTTTCTTTAATGGGATTGATAACAAACTACTTTGGACCTCCTAGACCCGGCAAACAAAGTTGAAATTTTAAAATTTTGAGGCAGCAATGACCTTTTTGTGGGGTCTTTTCGGGAATTAACCAACAAGCGTGTAAAAGTTTTAGTCCTTGAATGTTTCTGTTTTTTTATGTATTAAAGTTGCTTGCGAGGACTGGATACCCTTGCATTTGGATAATTTTATGGTGTAGTGATTTATATATTAGAGATAGATAAGATAGTGTGGAATCTTAGGAGAGCTACACGATTAAGAATGTATGCACTCCATGGCCAAATTATCAATTTTCATAAAATATATTTCCTCGTTATCGTTAATTTATTTGAAATTATAGTCTTTTAATAAGAGTATTTTCATTTCAGAAGTTAAAGCATGTATTTTTGAATTTATTAAATCAATAAACATTAAAAAAATCTATTAGATTATTGGGTAAATAGTTACTGTTGTCTTTCAATGTGTAATTCGTTAATAAATGCGTCCCTGAAAGATGAATATACAAAATTTAGTCTTTGAAAGTGTAAAAAGTGCAATAAATATATTCGGCAGTTAACTTCTGTCTGTCACTGTTAATAAAATAATCTAATCTACATGGCACGAAGGGACAAATTTGTCACTGAAATGATTGCCAACATGGATTGTCAGCATAGGGGCATATTTGTTATAATATTTGTTGACTTTTCGTTTTTCCACTCTGCTGACAAATGCGTCACTCGAAAGTGAAAATGCAAAATTTAGTTCCCGAAAGTATAAAAAGTGTGACAAATATATCCGGACGTTAATAATGAATTGTATAAGAGAGAAATTAGGAAAAAAGGGATTGAAAAAATAGGAAAATACAACTTAAGATTTGAACTCTTATATTTTGATTATCTATCTATCAAATTGTTAATTAGTTTCTTAATTAATCAATATAACTACTTATTTTCCAAAATAAAAATATTTTTTTTGTTTTATGATATAAAAAAAATTGAGTTACCATTTAAAAATATGACAGCCTTTTATTTCTTGAAATTTTTTGTTCCTTCAATTAATTATTAATCTATATTACGTACTGTGTCACAGTATGTCAAATGGAATGCAAGGTCACTGCAGCCTCTAATTCAGCGAGATATACAACTTTACATCCCAAAGGCAAACAATAAACCTCTGTATTAGTTTTTTTATTTGAGGTTAACCTCTGTATTAGTTTGAACATTATTGTATTTTTTATTTAAATTTATTTCAATTCTTTATTTGTTAGTAACTATTTTCATTTCATTCATATTATGTATAATAAGTATTGTCTCGAGTGGAAGCACATAAGATTTATCCAAGGGATTCTGTCATATTTGAGGTATATATATACATTTTATTGATTAAGGAAAAAAGTTTATAATTTCACTTTAACTTTATCTAGTTTAAATGCTGTGAGACTTTTTTTTTAAAAAAAAATAGTTGATTAAATTCTTTTTTTTAAATAAATAAATTTGGTCTCGTGGCCGGTTGTGTTTTTTCTATTCAAAATTGACATATTATTTTCAATCTAAATATAAGGATACTTAAGTTGAAATTGGGATATGAAATAATTTTAAAGATTAAAAGTGAGAAATTTAATAAAAATTTGATAAAATTATAAGATATAAGATAAATTTTTTTAGCAGGCAAAATTAAGGTTTGACGAGGAAATGAAAATAATAAAAATATATATATTAAAAGGCAATTTAAAAAATATATTGCATGAGTATTAAAAGAATAGAAGTAGTAAATTATAAACACATAATAATAATAATAAGTCACAAGCTATCATTAATGTTCTGATGTATTTGTTGCATTTTTTATACTTTCGGGAACTAAATTTTATATTTTCATTTTTCAGGAACACATTTGTCAAGTGGAGTGGGAAAATGAAAAGTCAAACAAATATTATAACAAATATGTCTCACATTGACAATCATTTCAGTAACAAATTTGTTCCTCCGTGCACGTAGGCTATTTTATTAATGGTGACAGACAAAAGTTAATCGTCAAATATATTTATTACACTTTTGATACTTTCATGTACTTTTTACACTTGGAAGTTGAAAGATGACCGAATTTTTTAAAGATATTAACAAAAATTTAATTTTTTACGTCTCAAGAGTTAGTCTGATGACTTTTCTCATTATGAAAATATATTGCTTCTAACAATAAAAAAAACTAAATCATCAAAGGAGTTTAATTCAATTAATTAAGTAAAATTAAAATATGAGTTATTATAACCTCTTAATATTGTTCTTCAAAAACAATAATTAAATTTTATTCTAACCTGCAACGTCACCTAGAAAATACATTTATAAAAAGGAAAGTTCAAAAGTAATGGAAAAATAATAAACCCAAAAACTAAAGGAAAAAGCAAATAACACCCAAATAAACAGATAAGAATTTAATTAAAACACACTAAGTGAGTTTTTTACATTGTCAGACATGCAATGCATAGAATTAGTGCTATCATTTTTATTATTTTATAAATTTATATATATTAAATATTATTAATTAAAATATTGTATTTTCAATTTAAATGCCCATCATTCTCTAAAAAAAAATACTTTTGATCTCCACGAACATGTATAAAAAAAGTTTCAAAAAACCAATGAAAAAACTACATATATACCAATGCTTGCCAATGTTTTTTTTTTCTAGCAATCTGAAAGAATGTTTAACATTATTGTACCACATTTGATGTAAGTTTTAAATGTAAATAAAACCTTAAATAGTTTCAACCATGAAACTAAAATCATCTTAATTTCCAAACGTCTTCAACAAATCACATTCATTATTTATTTGTTACTCATATAAAATCATTATTGTCTATTACACTTATCACACAAACACTCAACAATCTAGTGCGCTCATTTTGAATAACTGCAATAACATCCGCATTCCTTGTCGAGCTTAAACGAAACAAATGATGAATTCAGTTGTTGAATTTGTATCTCACTATTATTTTAATCCCTTAAATTAAGAAAAACTCAAGAAACAACTTAAATTTTGTTATAATATCATTTAAGTTCCTAAAATTATTTCTTTTTTATTTTGGTCCTAAACTTATGTTATTATTATCACTAAGTCCCCTGACTAGGGACCAAAATGAGAAAAAGGGGCAAATTTCAGGCACTTGAATGAAACCCTGACAAAATTCAAACTTTTGTTTGAATTTTCTTAATTTTAAGGACTAAAATGTCTCTTGCACCATTCTATAATTGGTTCTGCGTCGAGATCACTTGTAGCTTCATCAAGGAGTATAATTCTTGAGTCCTTTAGAAATGCTCCATAGAGCTGAGTTCCATGATCCCCAACCATCACGTCAAGTCGCTAAACTCAATTTTACAGAATTAATGGGATAAAGGCCTTTTAATGAGATTGTCCCTCTTTCAATATCTGGTTGCCTCTTTATTGTTTTAAACATTTTATAGGCAGCAACTTGTCCTGTGCATCAAACGTAGTTAAGCAAGAGGAATGCTAAAGCCTCCGATCGTTTTTAGCCGAGTAACATGCCGAACCACTTGATTTTGTCATCTGTCAATGCTTTAAATATAAAATATCATTTAAGTTTAACTTTTAAAAGTTTTTTCTTCTTTTTCCAAACTTACCCATTTTATTATTTTCTATTCTCTCTCCACTGTAAAATTTAGGGTTTTTTTTACCATTGTAGAGAGTCTCTCTCATCAAAATTCCCAAAGTACACTACTTTGAGAATTATTTCTCAAAGTGCACTACTTTTGCTTCTTTTACGGGAGTCGGGTTTGGCCACCCGGACTTCCCTTCGTGTTCTTTTGCTTTTTAAAAAAAAAAATTAAAATATTATGTTATATACAAATATTTTTAATTACTTTTAAAATTATTTAATTACTAAATTATTTTTTTAATATTGATTAAATTAATTTTTTTACTAACAAAAATATACATATAAAGAAAAATATAAAAATTAGATAAAATTAGAGTATAATTTTTTATTTATGTTATATGTAATTGTGTAGTTAAATTTATGTTTTGTTAATTTTTTTATGTTCTTATAATTAAAAAATAATAAAATTAGTTAGTAGTATTAAAATAGAGTAAAAAACACCGCGAAAAAATGTGTAACACATCTGTCTTATAAAGTAGACAAAATACTCAAATTACAGTAACTGAAATGATACTCGACAATAATGAAACATATTAAAAATTGCAATTACAACGCAAACATAACAAAACTAATGATGATCTGAAATATGTTGTGCAGAGTACATGTCTTCTTCTATTTAGATTACTGTTTGCTAAAAATAACCAAAATTTCTATTGTGCAGAATCGTTTTCAATAGTTGGATTGTGCTAACACCTTTAGCACGTCTTCATCATTTTTTCAATTTTGTTATCTCATATTCAATCAAATTTTCTGAATACTTAGAATGACCTGGTTGTCAAAAGATTAATCGTTTAATCAATTGTGATCCGTGAATTCCATTAGGGGGACCCCTATAGGTGCAACTTGCTTGATTAAATCCTTGAGTTTCTCCATGCCACATCCCGAAGGAATGTCAAATCTTATTGGATTAGTTTCAGTAAAGGAGTAACCCAAAAACTCATCTTGACGTGATATGTTTCACTTCCCGTTGTAATACATAATTACATCATGAGTAGGAGTGATGGTTGATTGAAGCAGGTTGAGTATAGCATCTGGTATTCTAATAATGATACATAATAATTCTATAGGGCCAACACATGAGTATTGCTCATTGCACATTAACATTGTGTAAACATCATAATCATTTTTCAATTGTAGAGATTGAAAAAAATATTGCTGACCTGCATCTATGAATGGTTGTCGGTAGTAGATTTCATCACGTAATTGATCGTTGGTTAGTTGAAGGGTGTTGTGCATTCTAAGCTTGAGTGTATCAAAAGAACAGTCGTTAGGAACTCGCAATGGTGTTGGAGTGAGACTTTGAAAATAAACACCAGTTTGGTTGTGAGTGATTGATCCATTTGGAAAAATGAAAGCTAATCTGGAGTTAGCAATGGTCTGACGGCTTGTTTCTCCCAAAAATGACATAGTAATAAGATTGAATTTGGTTTGTGAAATTATGTTGTGTGAGATTGTGTGTTTGTATTGTGTGTGTGTTGTGTTATTTATAGTTGTATGAGTATTCTGCCACGTTGATGTGTATTGGAATCCAATGTTTCTTTTTCCGTAGTAAGTGATGTAACATACATCCATTATAATTTCAGAGTGAAGAAAGAGATTATGAGTTGTCCATCTCATGTCAGTTTTGCACACGTCTCTAAAAAGTAAATGTCTCACCTGCAAAACTAACATGAAATAGACAGCTCATAATGCAGAGTGTTGCCAATTTGGACTGTGATTTTTCCCATGTAATTAAAGCAGCAGGCGTTCATGATGATTTTCAGAGTGAACAAAGAGATTATGAGTTGTCCATTTCATGTCAGTTTTGCAGGTGAGACATTTAATTTTTAGAGACGTGTGCAAATTGCAGGGTGTTGTCAATTTGGACTATGATTTTTCCCTTGTAATTAAAGCAGCAAACGTCCATGATTATTTTCAGAGTGAACAAAGAGATTATGAGTTGCCTATTTCATGTCAGTTTTTTCGATGAGACATTTAATTTTTAGAAACAGTGTAGTGTAAATGACAAAGTATTGTGAATTTTGACAGTTATGTTATCATATCAACTACTACAGTAAAAGTGGGTAAATAGAAAATTGCTAATTTAAATTTAAAGGAAAAATTATTTCAATACGTAAAGTGATAACTGTTATATGTACATGAAAATCTCAAAGAAGAAATAACTTAGACATGAATGATCCATAGATTACGAATCCCGTTTGAATATAGGTTCGTGGGATGGAGACAGGTTACTTCCTTTAGGCCCGAAAGAGGAGTCAGTATCACTATCATGGTTTTTGACCCAACAAGTCTCGTATTCATTTGATAAGTCCTCAAGATTAGAGGTTGAGCCATGTTGGTTGCCTGGTGGGTTATTATTGTGACAGATTATGGCAAATAACTCCACAAATGGTAGTGATGGGTTGTTGTAAAAAATGTTGAACATTTGTCGAACATCAGCATCATCTCGCAGAATAAAAAATGTGTACACATAACGTTGTCCTAACTAAAATATAGGGCACCAAAAGTGGAGATGTTGTTCTGGTCAATGTTTAGTTTTTGGTGAACAAGTTCAAGCAATTGTGTAAAGTTTATGATCTTGTTGACCATGAAAGTTTTTGTGTTGTTACTAACGAAGGTGGTGCCCTCATTAGTATTGCAAATTTGGCCGTCGTAGTAAACACAAACATATGCAGTTATGTGACACATTGTGGTAGGGATTGACATGAAAATTTGAAATTGTTACGAATGTCTTTAGTTGTAGTGGTATTTATAAAATTTGGTTATAGTTGGGTGAGTCACTAGTTAAATGGACATTTAGATGAACGGGTAAATGAACACTTAAGCATATTTACAAGGGTCCATAATGTGCAAATTTCAGAGTGAAAAAAACAACTAAGTGAAAAAAACTGAGTTGTCCACGTCAGGTCAGTTTTACTGGTGCGACATTAAATTTTTAGAGACTTGTGCAAATTGCCGAGTGTTGTCAATTTCAACTGTGATTTATCCCTGGTAATTGATGGAGCAGAAGTCCATTATAATTATCATAGTGAAAAAAAATTGAGTTGTCCATGTCATGTCAGTTTTACTGGTGCGACATTTATTTTTTTAGAGACATGTGCAAATTGCCGAGTGTTGTCAATTTTGACTGTGATTTATCTCTGGTAATTGATGGAGTAGAAGTCCATTATAATTATTAGAGTGAAAAAAAATTGAGTTGTCCATGTCATGTCAATTTTACTGGTGCGACATATATTTTCTTAGAGATGTGTGCAAATTGCTGAGTGTTGTCAATTTTGAGTGTGATTTATCCCTGGTAATTGATGGAGTAGAAGTCCATTGTAATTATCAGAGTGAAAAAAATTTGAGTTGTCCATGTCATGTCAGTTTTACTGGTGCGACATTTATTTTTTTAGAGACATGTGCAAATTGCCGAGTGTTGTCAATTTCGACTGTGATTTATCCTTGGTAATTGATCCTGCAGAAGTCCATTATAATTTCAAAGTAAAAAAAAAACTGATTTGTGCAAATTGCAAAGTGTGTTATGAACATTTTTTTTGGATTTTTTGACATTATTACCATGAAAAAAGTGTCCAAATCATAGTTTTTTTTTATATTTTGTACATGTATTTTGAGGTGATATCCCATGGAACTGGTGCACAATATAATTTTTTTTGGATTCTTTGATGTTCAAACCATGTAAAAAGTGTCACGAATATCATTAAAGTGTTGGACATAATTTGAAAAAAATGCAGAACATGAGTACTTAAGCATAGTTGCAAGGGTCCAAATCATAGTTTTTTTGATTTTGTGCTTGTATTTTGAGGTGATATCCCATGGAACTGGTGCACGATATAATTTTTTTTGAATTCTTTGACGTTCAAACCATGTAAAAAGTGTGTCACGAATATCATTAAAGTGTTGGACATAATTTGAAAAAAATGCAGAACATGAGTACTTAAGCATAGTTGCAAGGGTCCAAATCATATTTGATGATGCCGTTACAGGGGCACTTAAACATATTTGATCCCATTATCACAACATTTTATACTTCAATGACCAAGATGATGACCAGTCCCACAAGGTGGTGGACACCGATTACGTTGCGGATTTCTTCTTTCCAGTATGACTAGTTCTCCCACGTCATGATGATGTTGTTGTTCTATGTTAGTATTTTCAATGTTGGTTGTTGTAGCTGAAGAACTTTGACCTTGTTCTCCAAACGAATGTGGTGCATTGAACTGTTGTAAAGTAGCTAAATATGATGCCACTGAATTTGGTGTATCAAAATCGACGCCAAATAAATCGATCATCCATTCATGGGTGGTTGCGGTGACTGACTCGCTAGTGTGGCCAAAAGTTTGATGAACAGGTGAAGGAGTATAAAACATTGACTGAGGATGTGGAATTTCAAAATGTGTTTGTTCAACACTTGGCCCTGCAACATTATGGGTAATTGTTGTGCGTGGATCATGTAGTTGTTGTGCAACAGACAAGAACAAAGTAGTGTTTTTCCTATACCATTCCATGTAGACTGGTGTATGTGTCACTATTCCTTCAACCCATTGCCCAGCTAAAACATCACTGTGTTTGTTTTTCCAGATATTAATCCACTCCGCATGATATTCCATCCAATCAATGTAATGATTGCCTCACATGTCAATTTGGTGAAGTAGATCAAGATTCATGGGATCAATAGGGATATCTTGTTGTAGTCCAAACTATAGCTTCACCCGATTTGTTTGATGCCATTCGACAATCGAGAAACAAATAATTGCAGTACATGTAGACCAAATCTCCATGTCTCTATATGCACGTCTGGGTAGGTGTTCTTCAAATCCTCTATATGGGACCCAAGAAACTGAAATATATGCCAACAAGGCAACATGTTAGTATGTATGTACATATTAAAGGTGCAGATCATGATAGTATTATACCTCATGGCTCTCCATATGATCTATACGAGACCTATATCCGACCAAGTCACCATGAGGTGTGGCCCTATATTCTAATCTACCACCACTCCATCTGAAATGTAAAACATACAAAATCAGTATTCATTGTAATGTTATAATACATGTCATTGAAATAAAAATTTAATATTTCGCTATATGTAAATAACATTTTAGCCAGTGGAAAAGTTGTTTTGGGTCGTGGGACTCTTGGTGCAATAAAAGGCATGCGGTACCAAGTTCATGACTGTAGTAGTATGGCACAACCACCCATAGCTTTACCAACCTCTGATGATGCTCGACATAGTTCTCTATACAGGTTTGCTAAACAAGTCGAACCCCAACTATATTTTTTTGTGTTGTTCAAATCACGTAATAGGTTCAAATACATTAAATGAACTCTATTTCTAGATTTATCAAGAATTAAAGCACTGCCAATCATGTACATTATGTAAGCTATACACCTACATTGTAGTTGGTGCATTGTTGGTTCTTCAGGAAATGGTGCGCGCAACATGCTTAACAACCATGTCAGCTTCAGTGCAACTCCTTTACGTGCATTTTCGGGAGGGACTTCCCCTAGTAACTCGTGGCATAACTCATCCCATTGTAAGAAGCTAGGTCCAGCCACAACACGACCATTGACTCTAATGCCTAGATGAAAGGTATGTGTTTCAGGCCTCCATCGTTCAACCAATGCAGTGATCAACACACGATCAATTTTACACTGTTTGATTAGTGCAATATGTTGGAACCCAGTACATGATAATAATGGTATAATTTGTGGTTCTGGTTCAGGTATTGTATGGTAATAGGAAGTGATTAAGTCATTAATCGTAGTACGTGAATGATGAACGTGTTGATGACGCAATAGAGGTTTATGATCCATGAGAATAATGTCAAATGGTAAACCGAATACAAATGATATAAAATTTGAAGTTGGGTGATGCAAATGTGGTATTGACATGCACCTCCCATCTATTTGTTGTTTAAACTGTGTTCAATTTTGCAAGCACAAATACACTTAAGGTAACTGTAATGCCTCAAGATTCCAAAGCACATTTATAATTTGTCTCGTTGTAAGGTCTCGAGATTCCAAAGCATGTTAACATGACTGTGGTACTGTGATGCATCGAGATTCTAATTAACATGAATCAATGACATTTTTGTGCACATTGTTCACCCGCATGCGTACGTTAACCGCATTAACTTGGTTCTCAATAATTCGCATGTCCTCAACATTACACTTAATGTAACTGTAATGCCTCGAGATTCCAAAGCACATTTATAATGTCTCATTGTAAGGCCTCGAGATTCCAAAGCACGTTAACACAAATGTGGTACTGTGACGCATCGAGATTCTAATTCACATGAACCATGGACCTGTGATTGATTGCATATATAAACGTACCATGTCACCCAACACTTTGCACAGTTGCACCAAATCAAATTGTGAGAGAAAACAGAGAGGGCAAGCAATGAGGTCAGAGCCTATTTGTGCGTGCATTTATATCAATGGTGAAATCATTCAAAGTTCAAGTGCAAATGCAATTTTCAGAGGTGACAAGACAAAGTCGTTACTCTTGAATCCAACAATGACGCTGTCAAATATAATCATAGCAATACAGTCATCAATTACAGATAATGGTGTTACGCCTATAATTAATGCCCTTTGGTATCATTGTCCTGTATATGAATTCAATGGTGAAGTTCAATATAGGGAAATTCAAATTATTGACGAAGAAGGTGTTTTGTGCATGTTTCATACATTTGTCAATATGACAAGTGTAATATGTATGGAACTTAAAGTTGATGTTCATAATTCATTATCAGCTACTCAAGTCTACGACCTAAGTTGGGCCGACATGGAGCAAAAGCTAGACAATTCCCTGAAATTAGAATGAATAATTTAACATATTTTGTTGCTGTATTGCGTTTGAAGTTTTTCTCAGTTTTTATTATGTAGTTGTAGTTGTAGTTGTTGCATGCTTGGAAGTTGTTATTTTCAATTTACATCAGTAATAATAGTCTACACATGCATGATTTCAAAGATGTGGAACAATGTCTCACCTATAACCCTCACATGCACCGACAACCCCATTAAAGTGTGGTGTTGCACACTGTTCACTCGCATGCGTATGTTTATCCCATTAACATGTTTTTGAACAATCCGTGTGACCTTGGCATGTGATGCGGAACACTATGGTCAACAATCATCATGAAACGAATAGTCTGTCAAGTATATCAATGTATCGGGTTGCACAATATTCACTCACATGTGTACATTGTTCCGCAGTTGCACAATATTTACTCACACACACTGAATGTCCTACCTAACCCTCCCACCTAATCCTCATAACTAACTTTTTTGTCTAACCCTCCCACTTAACCTTCCGATCTAACTCTCTTACCTAACCTTCCAATCTAACTCTCCCACCAAACCCTCCCACCTAACCCACCAACCTAACCCTCATAACTAACTTTGCCACCTAACCCTCCCATCTAACCCTCGTAACTAACTTTGCCACCTAACTTTCCAACCTGACCTTCCAATCTAACTCTCCCACCTAACATTCCAATCTAACTCTGGTACTAAACTTTCTTAGCCTATATATAATATCACTATTTGACAACAACATATCACACACAACAACTTTCTTACAAAACAAAACTCGATTTGTAACTCTCACACCATTTCCACTTATATTCCATAAGCACCACCATGGCTCCACCTAAAGAAATTGTGACCATCATTTACCACAATGGTCACATTGTAGACGACCTAGTTCATGGATCGATGTACACATATGCGAACCCAATATTTTTTTACGTCAGTCGTTCTATTACGTTTACACAATTCATTCGAAAATTAACAATCGTCTCCCTGCTAGGGGAGGGTAAGCGGGCCAGCCCGCCCCGTGTAAGGCCTGCCCGCATAAGCCCGCATTGGTAGCAGACCAGGCCAATCCGCCCCGCTTCTTACACGGACCAAATAAATTAGTCCACCCTCGCCCCACGGACCCCGCGGGTCAAACGGGCCGGTCCCCGGGCCTAGTTTTAAAAGAATTTTAATTTTAATAAAAATATAATACAATCAAATTAAGTTCAATACAAAGGTAAATAAAATCTCAATAATTAGTCAATTACATCAATAAAATAAATAATGTCTTAACAAAAGAAAATCCAAGCAATAAATCTAAAATATGAAATTTAAACATCTCCAACAACAAATGATTCCATATTTAAAGTAGCTTGAGCCTTCTCCATCTCCATATCTTCATCTTCTTTTCCTAAAACTCGAAATAATAAAAAATATTAGAATAAAGTCAAGTTAAGTGATTAAAAGACAATAATTATTACATATTATTTACGCTACATATCAAATACTAGTAATCAATTTTTAGTATATATCAAGGCTTGTACGTTGTCAACAAGAAGCCTAGTTCGATATTTGTTATGCACACGTGAGGAGAAAAAATGTTTTTAGCCTGCTACAACTGCTAAATAAGATATGAGCTATTTTTTATAATAAAAATATATTGAAATATCTTTAAAAATATTTATTTAACAATTATTTTTGGCTTAAATGATAAGAATTGATATTTTTATTATTTATGACTTTGAAATATGAAAATGATAGATTAAAAGAGAAAAAGATCGAGAAAATATCAAAAAAGAAGATTTTTAGCAGGTTATCACTTATCTTTTTTTATCATAATCTTTCATTTTTGTTATCTTTTATTTTTGTTATCTTATCCTTTTTTATCTTTATCATCTTTTAATTTAAATCTTTTATTTTATCTTTATATCTTTATCTTATCTAATATATTTCTTTATGTGTTATTTTAAAAGAAAAGTTTAAAGTGAAAAAGAGAAAATCAAACCTAATATAATTGGGTCAGGATCACACAAATTAAACTTAATGCGGGCTGCGGGCAACCCGCGGACCCCACGGGCCAAACCCACATAGTCCGCGGGTTAAGCGGGGCAAGCAAAAAAATATGACATAACCATCAACCGTTTAAAAAAATTGGTCTGTAACCCGCGCGGACCGCGGGTCAGTCCAAGGACCTGAGCCCGTTTACCCACCCCTACTCCCTGCTCGACCAACTGAACAAGTTGCTCAATTTTTATTTCGTGTCCCTATTTCATTTCATCTCGGTCGGACACATTTTATTTCAACTCAACTATTCGATAATGATGATCTCAGAGGTGCGATGGAAACAATTCTCCAGAATCCATAATTGAATTCTGCCAAATTCTATGTTATTACTGACCTTATTCCTCAACCACAACCATCGTCTCCACAACCCTCATGTCCACAACTATAACTACCGCCTCCACAACAATTACCGTACAACAACATAGACCTCAATAATTCAGTATCTTCAAACAACAACCTTGAATCACAAGACCCCTTTGACATTTATACTTCATACACACAAATATTATCCAAGAACAATTCTTTTTTTCATGGCCAACAAACCTCCTTTGACCAACAAAACCATCCTTCATCCCCCTTTACGCCACCTTCACAACTACCACAAACGCAAACATCAAACCGAGATGAACATCTCATTGCTAACGAAGATCCCATTATACGATTTCATGATGAAAATATGGATGATTTTAGTGATAATGAGGATCAACAGTTCTTTGATCACATCAATCACCAAAGCGATGACCAAACCGATGTCGAGGGTGTTGGCAGACCAACGACACCTCCGTCACCTCCGTTGCAATATCACCAACCTAGGTGTCTAGTAGACTTGAACTTTGACCACCTACCACACTACATTGATCGACACCATTTTGTTAATCAGCAACACAATGTACAACCACCAATTGGTATACTCGAGGTTAGCATGACCTTCAATGACAAAGCACAATGTATTCGAGCAGTCAAAGAATACAACATCATAAATCATTTTGATTACAAAACAATTTACTCTGACCAAAGAAGGCTAAACTTCGTCTGCAAGTTACATGAAAATGGTTGTACATGGAGCTAGGGCGTATGCAATTCAAAGAGGCATAACAAATGGATTATCAAGAGTATCAGAGGTCATCACACTTGTCTCGTGCCAATACTCAGACAAGATCATCGCCAGCTCGACAAACACGTCATAACATAGATCATCCAACCAATTGTCAAAACAAACCCAACCGTCTCCATCAAGATGTTGATTGCAGAGATCAAAACATTCATGAATTGTACCCCATCCTACAAGAAGACATGGTTAGCAAAGCAAAGAGCGTTGGAGATGATTCATGGAAACTGGGAAGAATCATATGCCAAACTGCCAAAACTTTTCGGAGCTTTGCAATCTTGTGTTCCCGGGATTGTGGTCGCTGCTCAAACAGAATCCATGTATGAGGGGGGAGAAATAGTATTGGGAAAAAAATTGTTTAAACGTATCTTTTGGTCATTTGGTCCATGCATTAATGGTTTTGCATATTGCAAACACATAGTACAAGTAGATGGTACATGACTTTACGAGAAGTATACTAGCACACTGTTGATAGCTACCGCACAAGATGAAGCTAACCATATCTTTCCGATTGCTTACGCCATTGTAGAAGGGGAGACAACTTCAGCTTGGGGTTTTTCTAAAGAATTTGAGAAGACATGTTACTCCGCAAATTAATATTTCTCTTATTTTAGACCGACACCCCTCAATTATAAGTGCCTACAACAACCCAAGTAACTTATGGGTCCAGGACACATCCCATTTCTTTTGCCTGCACCACGTTGCACAAAACTTTCTTTGCGGTAACTCAAACTGCAAACATTTAAAGAAACCACTCATGTTGGTTGGTGAGAATCTATTTTATTTATTCGTTATAATTTTCTTTCAATCAAATTTTATAACGTAATAGATTGATTGAATATTTACAGGTTATGCATACACGGAGAAGATGTACTGACAACATCTTGGGGATATTCGTGCGAATAAGCCAAGTGCAGCTGAATGGCTTGATCAATTACCCAAACAAAAATGGGTACAATGCTTTGATGAGGGGAAACATTGGGGATATATGACTACCAATTTGTCGGAGTCTGTTAATTCCATGTTCAAAAACACAAGACATTTTCTGGTGTCATCGTTGGTTGAGGAGACGTATTTCAAGACCGCACAACTCTTTGCTAATAGAGGTCGGCAAACTCAGGCAATGATCAAATCTGGCTCACAGTATTTTGAAGTCTTCTTTGATGCAATGAATAGTAGTCAACAAGAATCTAATACACACATTGTAAATGAATTCGACAGACACAATCACACTTTTATTATAACAGAGACTCAATCCCCACTTGAAACACCTAGACCACCTGAAAGGTTTAGAGTAATGTTACAATCCCAAAAGTGTGATTATGGTGAATATCAAGCTAAACACTTACCGTGTTCCCACGTCATGGTTGCCTGTAAATCTGTCAATGTTGATCCCATGACCTATGTGCCAATGTTATTCACTTTACAACACATTTTGCACATGTACGACAACTCCTTTGGTTTATTGTCACACGAATCAATGTGGCAAGAATATGAAGTAGATCAGTGGGGTCCTGATCCAAGGAGAAAGAGGACTGCAAAGGGTTGTCCCGTTTCAACTCGCATTCCTACTGAGATGGACGAAGACGAAAATGAACGACCAAGTAGAAAAAAATATGGACTTTGTCGGCAACATGGTCATAGCAGAAACAATTGTCCTAATATATCCCCATCTTAAGTTTTTCTTTAGCCAAATGTCATTGTTTAAATATTTTATTGATAATGTAGTATAATATTCTTCTATAAATAAATTGTTAAAAGCTTTAGTTTTATCATTTTTAATTAAATCTAATGACATAAAAAACTAATTGTATTTAGTAAAATAATTAAATTTAATATTTAAATTTTTACTAAAATAAATATATTATTATAAAAAATTCATATTTTAAAACAAATATTCAACCATAAATATCTTAAATAAATTAAATAATGTAAAAAAATAATTAAATTCTATAATATCATTTTGTTAATAAAAAAATTAATTTGATCAATATTAAAAAAAATAGTAATTAAATAATTTTAAAAGTAATTAAAAATATTTTTATATAATATAATATTTAATTTTTAAAATATTTTAATTAAAAAAAAAAAGCAAAGGAACACGAAGGGAAGTCGGGGTGGCCAAACCCGACTCCCGTAAAAGAAGCAAAAGTAGTGCACTTTGAGAAATAATTCTCAAAGTAGTGTACTTTGAGAATTTTGATGAGAGAGAGAGTGTACAACAGTAAAAAAAACCTCAAATTTATAGCCCTTTCTTTCAATACACTCTCTCTCACCTTCTGGTCTTTTTTCTTTTCTTATGAGTATTGTCTCTCCATCTTCTCTTTGATTCTTCTCTAATTGATTAAAAAAAAATGCAATCTGCAGAGATTGCAAATGTTCAACAATATGTTATTTCAGATTCTATCTCCCTCTAAGGGTGTTTTGCGTCCGTTCCACTAATTTTTGTGACATTGTTTTGAATCATTGGAGCGGTGGAGCCACCATACTTCAAGATCAATAACTGGTTATTGCAAACGAATTAAATGCACACATTGTGACATATGATCTTCAGATTTTGTGCTTGATGAGCCACAAGTCTACAACTTTCACACCCCCTTTAGAATCTATTTGGAATTTCGCATTTAAAAAACTTGATATAAAATGGGACAAAAAAAAAGGAGAGGGAGCTAGGCTCTAGATATTTGAACTGTTCAAGCTGGTGGAGCCAAAAGATACTCCGCTTCAAGCCCATCCTCCTCCTTGATCACCACAGCTACTCCGACATCAACACGTGCATCCATGTCAAGGGCAGTGCACGATCACACCTCCCAGATCCATGCCATACTCCAAATCATCGTGAAGGCCCTCGTTGTCGAGTTACTCACGTGAGTGTAAACGAGTAAAGACCTTAAGTTTTAAAATATTAAATTGAATGAATAATTTATAAAAGTCAGTGGCAAGTGTCACACTCTTAATGGTTCGAAAGTTTTTTCAAACTCTAACTTTCAGAAGTAGCATTTTCCTATTGAAAATGCATTTGCTAGATCAATTGAATTTTTACAATCATCAGAAGTAAATACATGCCGCTCTGGATATTTATGCATTAAAACCAATGCCCGTAAGAAATTTATACAATTAAACTAGCAATACTAACAAAATTGAATTGTAGATGGCATTTTTTACAAAAAAATATGAAACTGAAACTTACATTACACAACTTGTAGGTAAGTGCAGTCACCAGTCACCAAGGGAGAGTTACTATAGCATGTGAGGGTTACTAGAGTCTAGGCTAATTTCCACAAGATACAACAAAGTGACACTTTTTTTTAATAAAAACAAAGTGACATTTTTTCCCTCCAAAATTACTTCACTTCATAAAAGTACTTCAATATTGGTAAAAAGATCTTCTACGACGATTGTAATGTACATTGAAAGACGATTTTGAATAGTCTTTGAAGCTAACGTCATTGAAAGTTCTTTCAACGATAGTTCCATAGAAAACCTTCTTAGTAAAAAATATCCTTCTAAGACGGTTATTAGCTAAAAATCGTTTTAAAAAGTACACATTCTAAGGCGATTCTTAAAAGAACCGTCTTACAATGATACTCTTCTAATATGATTTTTATGTGAGGACCATCTTAGCAGCTAAAAACTGTCTTAGAAAATATACTTTCTAATACATTTTTTGAAAGAATTGTCTTAGAATCATTTAAAAAATGAAAAATTAGTGAGGATTCTAAGACGGTTCTCTTAAAAACCGTCTTAGAAAGTCTACTTTCTATGACGGTTTTTTAGAAAACCATCTTAGAATGTCTTTTTTAAAAAAGAAAAAAAAAGTTAAAAAATTTGAGGATTCTAAGATGGTTTTGAGAAAATTGTCTTAGAAGGTACCCTTCTAAGATGATTTTTTTAAGAACCGTCTTAGAATATTTTTTAAAAAAAAATTAAAATAATAAAAATATTATCATTAAAAAATTAAACATCTTACACCAACAAGGACTTGATTAGAAATAAATTACAAATTTCACCTATAGCGGTTCAAAGTCATCATGTATAATTGTTGTTCCTTTAATGAAAACTCATTTTAAAAAAGAGAAATTATGTTTGTACAAAAGATTTGTGCATAAGAAGAAGAAATTAAATAACAGTATTCTCTTACAACATTTTTATAGAATCTCTTAAACCCAAGGGTCCATTGCATTTGACAGGTCAAGAACAACCAAGCACACAAAAACTCACATACAAAGGTTGAAAACCCAAAAGAAAAAATAAATGATTTTTCCAACTCTTCTTTTGGAATTTTGCATAGTTAATACTTTCTTATGCTAATGATATGTTATTTTAAGGATAATGCTTACTTACAGTCTAAACTAAATATGAAAACACAAAGGGTGTGTCAAAATGCATCAGGTAAAGGCCCACCTTCCAAGAATGACTTGAATAACACAAGTGATCTTTCAGGTTGTGAGAAAGGGGCTTCATATGAGGCACCTCTAAGAGTAGTAAATGAGAGGATATTGCTATATCCTTGAGTCCATCCACCAACCTAAGTTTCATTAACTAGGATTAGTTTCTAATGTATAATACATATAATTTGGATTATGTTAAAAAAAAGGGTGCTACTTGCAAAGAAATTGCTTTCTACTATTGTTGTGAATGCAATCATAATATGGTTCAGAGAAAAAAAAAATCTACACATTAACTAATAATGGACAAAAGATATAGTCACTAATGATTCCAATGAAGGCTTCTGACCTCTTATAAACCATGGAAACTATTTGGATATTAAGGAGAAAAGAAACCAAAAAATAGGAGTAGCCTTTTTAAATTAAGAATAAGCTAAAAAATCATAACTCCATAGAAACTATTTGGATATTAAGGAGAAAAGAAACCAAATAAAAAAAAGAATGGTGCCAAAAGCTACCTCGGTAATTAATATACATACCTATTGGCCTTCAAATCATACTCTGTAAGGGACTGTTGAATTTAGTCCTAATTTTGTTTCCAACTTCTAAGCTATGGTACGACTTCCAGTTAGTGGAATTACAAAATCTTGATTTCCACTATAGCAAGAACAATGCGCATGGTTATGTTAACTAGCCCTCATATGTATGAGCCTTAAAGTTCAAGTGACCAAATAAATCAAAAGGAGAAGAAAAGGTTTTTTTTTTTTGTTAGAGTTACTTGTAAATTAAGACCTTAACTCCAAATTTTATCAGGGATCCAACAACAAGTAGTGTAGGCACTTCTAGGTTGAGCATATCATAATCCAGTATGTTGTTACCTACAAATGCATGTCAGTGATAACATTGTTTAGTTAAACTACAATAAGCATAGACAAGCTAAGTTGATTAAGACTTTTGATCTCTTAATTTTCATTTTTCAAGACTAACTTAGAAAAGGCAAACTACAAGGCATTTATGAAGGAATTACTTGCTGCAAACATCCCACTTGCGAACGCCAACGAGCTTTGCATGAAGTTTTTCTTGTACATCTCTCCAGTTTAAGTAGTTTGTAACCTTGTCATCTTTACACACATCTATGCTCTCATTTTCTTCCTGTCATGCCATGATATAAGGCAAGAATTTTAATTAACAAGCCAAACTTGAGACTGATCTGAAGTAAATTAGTTTATGAAAGTAATGTGATGAAAATTGGAGAAGCATGAGAAGGGTAAGTCCAAAAGAGAAGACTCACTTGGGATTGAGGACAAATAACTTTGGATTGTGATAGCACTAAGGAAATACAAACATCAAGTGTGACATCATATTTGTGCATAAATTTACGGGTTTCTCTATTCACTTGACTCATAACCTTTGAAAAAAGAGGCGAAACCAAGTCCTTATAGTACTCACTCACGTACCTAGAATAATTACATACTCTGGTGAACATGTTGTAGGTTGAGTCTGACATTAGTCCATGAGAACAGAAGAATTCCATAATAATAATAACAATAGTCTACAATCTAAATTATGAACCACCCAATAATTAAAAAATAAAAATCCATTTCTTATTTGAAAAGATAACTATAAGCATAAAACACTAGCTTTTGAGTTTTGACAGTCATCAACATTATAGGAACAATGAACCAATTGAAGCATCGTCATTCCTAGGCCTACAAAATTTACACTAGTCCACCTAAAAAAAGAACTGAACTTAACATTCCAACCAACTCTGAAATGTTATAACATGTTGGACAAACCTACAATCACTTTAATCATTTCCAATCTTCTGCATAACATCAAAATTATGCTCACACACCATAAAGATTGGTAACTAAACAGTGAAAAATGTCTCTCATAAGAACCCCTTATGCGTCCACCTTGTCCCCTCCCAAAAAGAAGCATACAACATTAGGCTCAGTGAATGAAGACACAGTCATAAACACCATTGACATCAAAGAAATGACATAAAAAACTATATATTTTACTCATGTAAATAACTTTTTCTTCAACATGTAGAAATGTAGAAATGTTCTTTTTTTTAATCTTCCCGATAAAAGAATACTAAACAAATTTAGGCCAAGTTTCAACTTTCAAGTAAATTCCATCTTCTCTTTCATGAGAACAAGTGGAAAAGATCCTAAAAGATGATAATTTTCCTCCAAAGCACTAAATGATTACAAGTGAAATAATTGAAATTAGGTCTTAGAGAGAAACCAAACTATAGAAGTAATGAAATAATGGACTTGTAGAGAACTTATGTATGTAGCCTTCATAACAACTACTTATCAAACATAATTTGTTTTACACATTTTCCCCTGATGTAAGAATTGTTAAAACTTAAAATAAAGAGCAAAAGAGATAATTAGGATACATGAGTCTTCTCAACAAACAGAAGAACCTGCACTGGTATATATGCTAAGACATGTGTGCACTATCATAAGGTTTGTGGATACATATGTCTTGCAATAATAATAATAATCACAATAAAACTGAAAGAACGGAACTTGCAAGTGTTTTTTATTTGTGAAAAGGGTTAAGAGCAACCAAATCAAGTAAGGCATAAACTAGAACCAAAAGGGGAAGGTTCTAGCTTCAGATCTAGCACAAGGAAGAGTACAATACAACAATGAAACTAGTGAAAAAGTAGCGGTAAAGAAAAAAAAATGGTCCCAAGATGCCAATGCAGCAATTGCAGAAAGAAACAGTGACCTCAAAAGCCAGAACCGAATATTATTACAAATTACTTAGTGCAAAGAGAGAAAATGAGAAAAATGAAGAACTTACATATATAGATTGAAAGTGTGCTTCCATTATTGAGAGAGAGAATAAAAAAATCGATGAAGTGAAGTGAAGAATAAGATTGAGATGTACAAAGGATCATAGTTGCGATTTGAGATTGAAAGAAAGAGACAAAAAAGGCAAAAAATGAGACCACGAACAACAATAACCTACCTGAGGTTTAGGAAATAGGAGCGTTGACATCTCACTACCGCTCTGGAGGAGCTTGTCTTCGTCGCTGTCGCAGGTGGAAGGAGAAGACGGAAACGAAAACGGTGTTCCTCGTGGAAGGAGATCTTTTGAGTGAGGCTAAGGCACAAATAAAGGGGGTATGAGGAGAAGGACATGTAGAATGAATGACAGGTTGAGGATATAAACTGAACGAGGATGTTAATTTCAAAGATGATTTTAACAAAACCATTTTTGAATACTTGATTTTTAAGACGGTTATAATAAAACCATCTTTGAACACTCAATATCTAAGACGGTTTTCCAAAAACTGTCGTCGTACATCTCTTGTTAGTTACAAAATTGTCACCGTCTCACATTCTAAGACAATTTTATGGAAACTATCTTAGAACGTATGTGGTAAAAAATCATTTTTTTAGTAGTGTTTCCTTCTCCCAAAGCATGAGTAAAGATGCAATTATTTGTCCTACGATGCACGTCCTGCTCCACGAGACATTTTCTTCGAATATGCTGCCACAATTTAATTCAACAACTAAATAGCTAAAGAGAATAAAAGTTTATGGAATTAATCAACAAATTATTTTTGTTACAACAATCAACATATTCAAAATTGATTAATATGTTATACACTGATTGACCAAAATATCTTCCCTAACTCACTTTACAAGTTCATTAAAATTACTTTTTTCCCACTTATAGATTAAATTTGAATTTATTTAAATGTTCAATGAATTAACTCGTGGTATAACAATAATTCTTACGAATAGTGAGTAGTATATCTTTGCAAGCAGTCCAATTATAAAACAAGGGATACGTAACAAATGATCTAATTAACTATCCATTAAGTTACACTAGATAGGTTAAATCAAAAGAGTAACATTATATTCTCTTGTAATATTCTCCTATTAATCTTCCTAATATCTTATAAAGTGTTAAATGAAAAGGGAGATACTACAGTAGATACACTAAACGACCTAAAGATAATTAAAAGCATTGCATCTTATAAATTAGAATAGGCTATATTAAAAAATGAGGAATTATACTCCACAAACTAATGACAAGAACCTTGCTCGCAAGCAATCTACAAACTGATTCTTTATGATATTTATTATAAACAAAACTTGATTAAAAAGGTCGATTATCTATAAAGCTCAAAGGGAAATGTTGTTAACTCCTTGCAAAAATATAGTGGCAATATAAAGATAAAGAGAGAGAGGAGAGATCATACAGTCTTCAACATCCTTAAGCTGGTAATTGTGGGGGGCTATCTCCACCAACCACTCTGGCTTTAACTCCGTCACCTGCAATTTGAGTATGTGATTTCAGCTAATGACATATCCATTGAAATAAGTCATAAAATATTTGAATTGGTTAACAATTATGACTACCTGTCTCATATATTCCTTGGTTGTGAGTACTAGTTCATGGTATGCAACCCATCTGGGAAGAACCTATGAAAGGTAAACAAAGAGAAAACAATCAAATGAGAGAAACAACTAGATTTCTTTTACAAGACCAATAGCAGTCCCAACTTCACAATAAGTGTTAATGCACATTAATACAACATAAAGTTGATTAATTCTATTTTCAAAGTGCCTCAAATCGGCCACATATCATACTTAATAAAAATAATAGTTACAGGTTATAATCGCAAAACTAGGTTAATATTACATCAATATTACAGGAAGTGATGAAGATATTCAACTCCATGGCACTAAATATCATTCTATTCAAGTTGTTCCTCTAGATGATGAAGACTCTCCATAGAGCATCCGCATTTGCAAATTCTTATATTTTGATGATTTGACTCCTAGGTTAGAATTTTCATTTGGACGTAATTTGTATTTCCTTTTTATCAATAAATATTGAGAGTCCTAGGGATTATCAAGTCTTAAGTGATTTTAATTATATCTCTTAAATTGATAATGGCTTTGGCATGATTTGTTAGATTCCATCTTAAAACCAATTGGCATTAAGTGAAGTTGTCCAACAGATATATAAGTTGTGTCCTAAGAATTGAGGCAAGCGATTTGAGACTTCCAAATTCCCCCCTCCATAGATGCCTGTCAGAACAGGAGAGCCTACTATAATAGGTGAGAACCAAGATGAGCTATACATGTTATCCATCTTAAAACCAATTGACATCAAGTAAAGTTTCCCAATAGCTATATAAGTTGCACCTCGAGAACTCAGGCAAGTGATGTCAAACTTCCTAACATTATTATGTTTGACTTTGATATCAAAATTATGTTGGAAGATTTTCTTCAAAATTTAAAACTTTGTATAGATTCCATTTGGGCTATATAACTAGTAATCTCTAAGTAATAGATTACTCATCAACTAATGTTAGGCTACCTCGAGTATTTGATTATCATTGACCATTAGTCAATAACTTGAGAGCATTCTTTCAAAGTAATCGATTACCTAAATGGTATCACTCTTTCAAATATGTTTTTCTTGGCTACTCACGCCTACAGAAGGTTTGAAACTAGCTCTTTCTTCTCTCCTTTGAACAAGCCCCTTCTCCTTTAGCTAAAAACAATGCTACTTTGCCCAAAAAACTCCCACCCCCGATTGTCTCCTTTATTCCCTTTGTTGCACCAACTTCAATCATTAATTCTTTGTTCGCACTTCACCTCCTTTGACCACATACTAGTAACAATCTTGACCCAAACCCACGCCTCCTCCTTCATCCAATCCTTTATATTCATCTCCTGCCCCAATCAACTATCCAAGTACATCGCTTGCACTTGAGCTTCCCATCCCGTTATGTAGAGGTATTTGGTCCTCTCAATCCTAATCCTCTTATTGAAGTGTTTATAAAAGTTATGTTGTTATCATGCACACACTGATTCATTTATAATAATAGGTACAAGATAATTAAGGAAACAAAGGATAATGAAATTCCTACATATCTGTATAGATATACCCAAAATCCCTATTTACATTCAATCATACCAAATAATATATTTAAAATTCCCCCTCAAGTTGGAGCATATATGTTATATGCACCAAGCTTATTACAAATATAATCAATGCGAGACTGCTTAAGAGATTTAGTGAACACATCCACCAATTGGTCACTAAAGTTGACAAAGTCAATGGTGATTTCTCCTTAGCGTAATTTCTCTCTCACAAAATGACAATTTATCTCTGTGTCTAATTTGTTCATGGAAGACTAGATTGGATGCAATGTGAAGAGTGGTTTGATTATCACAAATAAGCTTATTGCCATAGGTGTCTCCAAATTGGAGCTGCCGGAGAAGTTGTCATAGCCACGTAATTTCACTTACAACTGCTGCCAAGGCACAATATTTTGCTTCCGCACTAGATCTAACAATTGTATTTTGTTTCTTGCTTCTCCATAAAATTAAGTTACCTCCAATAAGAACACAAAAACCAGAGGTAGATCTCCTACTTGATGGTGATCCTGCCCAATAAGCATCAAGATAACAGATAATTTTGGAATTACCTTTTCCTCATATAATAGTCTGCAACCTGATGCATTCTTGATATATTGAAGGATGCACATGACAACATGCCAATGACTATCACAAGAGGCATTGAGGAATTGGCTTACCACACTTATGGCAAATGTGATGTTTGACCTGGTGACAATGAGGTAATTGAGTCCACCAACAAGTCTGTGATATTTTTCCAGGTCTTCTAGTGATTCCCCCAAACCCAGAAGAAGTTTGATGTTGGAATCCATGGCAGTGTCACATGGACAACAGTTAAGCATACCAGTCTCAATGAGAATGCCTAGAACGTATTTCCTCTGGGAAATGGCAATACACGAAGTGGATTGAGCAACCTCAATGCCCAAGAAATATTTGAGCGGATCAAGATCCTTCATTTGAAATTGACTCTGAAGGTGAGATTTGAGTCAATGGATACAATCAGAGTCATCACCAGTAATGCCAATATCATCAACATAGATCACCAAATAAATGCACAGGCCAGATGAAGAATCAAGGAAGAAAACAAAGTGGTCAGCTTCACAACGGGTCATACCAAACTGAGTTAAGGCCGAGTTGAAATGGCCAAACAAGGCGTGGGGAGACTACTTCAAGCCATAGAGGGAGCGTCGAAGGCAACAAATAAGATGAGGTCCACCAGAACTAGTAAAACATAGGGGTCAATCCATGTAAACCTCTTCTTGCAGCTCACCATGTAGGAAGACATTTTTAATACCCAATTGATGAAGTGGACAATGACAAATAACAACCATAGCAAGAAACAAATGAACAAAAGTAATCTTGGCCATAAGGGAAAAGGTATCCCCATAGTCAAGGCCTATTGAGATATTTCAAAAATGAAAAATGATTTCTATCATTAGGTAGTTAGAAAAAGCCACTTAGAAGTGGTTATATACATGGTTGTCCTAGTGAAAGTTATAAGACTAATTATAGTTGTCATAGTTACAACTATAGACTCCTTTATTAATTTTAGACTCCCTTTTTCTATCTTTAGGATGCAGTTGAGATTGATCCTGTATACAATATACTCTCATAAGAGCATAGATCTAAGTATAGCCCTTAGCCACCAAACAAGCTTTGAATCAATCAATACTACCATCCGATGCAACCTTCACAATGACAACCAACAATAGTCTTTTCTGGAGGTAAAGGAACCAACTCCCATGTGCCACTGGTTTGTAAAGCAGTCATTTCATCCAACATCGCCTGTCACTAGTGTGGATCAGCCATAGCTTCACCTGTAGACATATGAATAGATACCAAAGAGGAGATAAAAGAGAAATAGGAAGGAGGTAATCAGTGACAATGAAGAGTACGAGCATATAAAGGGTTAGAATTATGAGTGGACCAAATACCTTTGCATAGGGAAATGGGAAGTTAAAGTGCAAGAGGCATTGTTGGAGGGTCAGTTGGAGCAGGTGATGATGCTAGGGGATCAGTATGTGGAACCACCAGTGGATGTTATGGCCTTCATCGATAAACAATTAATAATGGTGGAGCAACAACAATGGCCAGAGTGGGAACAACAGGCTGATCAACCAGCTGTGCATGACTGACAAGGGTCTCAAAGAAGAATGGAGTAGACTCAAAGAAAGTGACATCAACAAAAACAAGATACCGTTGAAGTTGCGGACAAAAGCAATGGTATCCTTTCTATAGGCAAGAGTAACCAAGAAAAACACAATTAAGAGACTTGGCAGAAAGTTTATCTTTACTTGGGGAAAGATCATGGACAAAACAAGTACAACTGAAGACACAAAGAGGAATAGAATAGAGGTTCTGTTGTGGGTACAAAAAAAAGTACATGGTTTGATTGTTGAGGATGGATAAGGGCATGCAATTGATTAAGTAACATGCAATTATAAGGGTGCAAGTTGTTTCAACTAGGTGATGCTTTTTCCGTTCTACAACACCAATTTGTTGTGGTTGAGCACAAGAATTTGGATGGAGAATTCCTTGCAATGCTAGAAAAGACAAATTGGACAGACAAATATTTTCTGGCATTATTAGTGTGTAAAATTTTAATAGATGTCCCAAATTTATTAGTAATTTCATGTGAAAAACTTTGAAAGACAGAGATGACATCATAACAGTTTTTCATTAATAAGACCTAAGAACAACGAAAAAAGTTATCAATAAAAGTAACAAAATAATAACATCCTAAAGTTGATCATACTCAACTAGGCCCCCAAATATTGTAGTGAACTAAAGCAAATGGTGACACAACACATTTATTGACTCGACGATTATATGAATTACGAACATGTTTTCCTAACTAACACAACTCACACTGTAACGACTTAAGTGTAGAGAGACTAGGAACTAAAAGACACAACTTTTCAAAGCTGGGATGATCAACACACTGATGGGCAAGATCAACAGAAGCAATGGTTAAAGATGACCTTAGACTCATGTCCTGCTCCAATCGTCCTCCCGGTACGCCGATCTTGAACAAGAACAAAATTATTAACAAACAAGACAAACATTAAGGGAGTGAGTGAGTTTGCTAATGGAAATCAAATTGAAAGGATAATCAAGAACAAACAAGATAGAATTCAAAGGGAAGTTAGGAAGTGGCTGGGTTTTTGCAATGCCATCTATGAGAGTAACAGAAGGCAAAGAATTTGATAACGAAAATTAAGAGAAAAAAGATTGTTTATGAGTTATATGATCAGAGGCATCGGAGTCAAGTATCCAAGGTCCAAGAGAGGATGACTAGGAAACAAACGCTATAGGATTATTAGAGTGAGGTACAGAAGTAACAAGTAAGGCTAATTGTTGGGCTGCTCGAAACTGAAGGAAATCATAATACTCAGTGGTAGAGATAGTGACATCCTTAGGGGGGGGGGGCAGGATTAGTTACCTGGACAATGTTTGCCGATTTTGATTGGTCTCGGGCTTTGTTGCGGTAATTGGCTTCAATGACTATAAATCTAACAATAATTGCAACGATTCTTCCATCATGCCCTCCGCCATATGATGAGTGTAAGACAAGGGCGGAGGAATTCACAGAAGTGGCAAAGATGGAAGAATGACCAAAAGCATGCAAAGTGGAGATACACAAAACGATTCACTAACCATGTCATAAGTTCAAACAGTATGGGCCGATAGAATCTAGTTATGCAACAAATCAAGTTCATGTGGGAGATCAGCAAGAACTAGAACCATAAAGTATCGGTTACGTTGCCACTAAAAGGTCTCTACATCAAAAGTGAAAGGCATTAAATTGTTATAATCAACAATCAAATGGTCAAGCTTACTAAAATACGCCTACATATCCATATTCTAGAGTTTGGTGGACAACATAGTGGTTATCACATAGTGGAGACAATGAACATCATTGGAGTAGACCTTATTAGCTTTGCTCCAAACCTCATAACACGTGTCAAATACCTGGTATGAAAGTTGAAGATTCAGATCAAAAGAGAACCAAAGGACGCTACACAAAAAGGCATCAATTTTCACCAACAGGCTTGGTCTTTATCAGGAATGTACGTAGCCTTAGTGGTCAAGTGGTCGGCACGTCCTTGACCGTGAAACCAAAGCTGGACAATGGCTGCCCAGGTAGTATAATTAGCAGATCTGATTAATTTCTAACCAGGAATAAGTGGGGCAGGGGTAAACGTCATGGCAAAGACAGTGTCCATAGTACCCAAAGAATCCATTAAAAGAAAAAATAAATAAAATAGCCAAACAAAGGGCTTGTGCAGATTGCCTGAGATGGAGGAGGTTGAGGTTGGTCTCGTTGATGAGTGGGTGTCACCGGCGATGTGTCACACATCGGAAAAGTGGTGCGCGTGGGAGCTCGTGCAACGACATATGGCAGCGCGCCGGACATGGTTATGGTCACCGGAGAAGGGTGATGGTGATCGAAGGTTGCATGTCGGAAAAAGGGAGACACTGTTGCTGTCAAATAGTAGTAGAGAGTGCAGGCACTGTTTTTTGCGAAGCTACATGTACGAAGGGGAAGGGATTGAAGAACCATAATCTACTAATACCATATTGAAGTGTTTACAGAAGTTGTGTTGTTATCTTACGCACACTGATTTATTTATAATCATAGGTACAAGATAATTAAGGAGACAAATGATAATGAAATCCCTACATATATATACAGATATACCCAAATTCCCTATTTACATTCAATCACATCAAATCATATATTTAACACCTCTATATGCTTGTATTAATGTTGATGGATTGGCAAGTGCACCAATTCATCCCAAGTAGTAAAGTTAAAACGAAAGTCTGAGTATCGTATTCACAAAAACTTTGTTTGAACTTAGGTAGATAAATATTTGATTAAGAAAAAGATTTGAAAAAGTTATAGAAAAATAGTAATTTAAATTGATAGAAAATTAAATCAAACAAGAAAAGAATTAAACATGAATTAATTAATTACATAAAAGATGAGAAAATCCAATATTATTGTAGAAGGAAATTCAAAAGATGAGAATGTTGGGAACTTAGCCTACCAGAGCTACTCCTTGATGTAATGTTAATGATTTTTCTCTATTTATAATTATTTCAATTTACACTTGTATCTACTAATATACTCTAACTTTGGTCCCCCGCATGAAAGAGCCTAATTTATCTATTTTCTCTTCCAAATCCCTTTGTAGAGCTAAAATAGTAAATTGCATTAAGAATAAAGATGTATAATAGGCTAAACAAATATCAACCTATCCCTAATGATGACTTTATTTAGATATTCTTTCCCGGTTCTATTAGAAAATAACGTTTCCCAACGCTACCCCTAAAACTTACCATGCAAATGGGTGATTAAGCCAAAAGTAATAATATTAAGCACAAGAAAGGATAATCCAAATGTAATGTTATAAATAGATAGGAAAAAAAATTATATCAAGAATAGTTGGCTGCCAAGTTCCCCACAAAGGGGGTTTAGCCTCTCATTATCATGGAGACTTTACAATTGCAAGAGTGGAATATTTAGTAAAGGGAGACAAGATAAGAAAGGGAATGACAGGAAGGAATGGCTACCATTACTTGCTTCTCCTTCTTCTAGCCTTTGCCTTCTATAAGGAATTGTATTCTATTGGAATTTTTGTGTGTCTTTTCCTTCTTCTCTCTTCTTCTTTTATAGGTGCAGATTAGTGGGCTTTTTGCACTAAGCCCGCCTTTACTTTCCTTAATTATTCTTCTTTCCTTAACTAGCCATGCTTTCCTCAATTAGCCCTTTTTTTGCTCAATTTGCTTACTTTCTTTAATTAGCTCTGATTTCCTTAATTATTCCTGTTTTTCTGGGCTTTATTTTACTCACTAAGCTTCATAAATCTATCACTTTTAATATTCGCTGCACAAAAACTTAAGTGATGTTAATTTAACAATTATTTTCTCAAAAAGGAAAAAATAGGAGAAAAAAATTACAAATTCCTCTATAATTTAACCCCCAAAATATACTCATAATTAACAATTATCAAACTCCCCCAAATTTAAATCTTTGCTTGTCCTCAAGCAAAAGGAAAAAGTTCAAATTTTACCAATCACAATTCATGAGATAACTACATACATTCCAAAAAGCTTCATTGACCAATTCTCAAGTTCATAGTTGTCATAAGTTCATGAAAGGAGTAGAGTAAGATGTACTTCAAATGAAATGGTTAGCAAGAATGACAGATCACAAGGAATAATCACCAACTTCAGTCCTCACAAGGCTAGTGTTTCTCTCAATTCCACAAGTGTCTCAGTAAAAGTGTTTGAATTATAACAACTGAAATGTAAAATTCCCAATTTTGCACATTATCTCAGTCAATGCTATAATACATGCAGAATGTGGATCACTAAGGACTTTATTAGGCTTGTAACATGGCTGGGCTAACAAAGAAATCATGGTTTTTCTAGGATTCAAAGCTTAGGATCTAGGAGAGCATTTAATCCCCCAAATTATTTACAAACCATAACTTTGAATTTTTCACTACACCAACCTTATTGCTTTGCTACTCTTTTCAGCACCTTTATTTTCTTCGATGATGGTTTACTCCAACTTTTATTCTTTAAAATAACATAACTTTTTTTCTTTTTTTTTTGCAAATGTAAAAACATTCATACTGGGCTGGAGTAACACCATATTTTGCAACTCAATTTAACTTGTGTTGTATATTTGTTTTCTTGCAATAGAAAATCACCCAAAAACATTCCCCCAAATTTAGGACAAATTTGTTTGGATCCATGAGTACTCTCCTACAACCTAAGAAAGGGTAGTTAGTAAATATCACATTTTGGGCTTGGGATCCAATGACATAAATTTTACATTAGGCTTAAAAAGGGTGCAAGGGATGCATTAATTCACAGGATGACTTTTTGGCTAAGTAGCTGAATAAAATAACAAACAAGGCCTTGATCATCTCCACATCGTACATGCATTTTAAGAAATCGAAGAATCATGCTAAATCAGGAAATTAAAACCAGTCATTCTCTCACAGTTGAAAGTTCACACAACTTACCGATTTTCATTGAAGTATGAAGGTTCTCGTTCCATGATTTTCTGTCAGAAATACTAACCTTTTCACTCTTGTACTGTTAGTTCACACTCCATCACTTACACTGACACCTGCTATCACAAGAATCAAACATTCACAAAAATATTCATTAGTACGCAGTTAGTCTCACTCATGTAATCGGTTCACTCAAAATGTGTTGTAACCAATCAATAAGTATCTACTTCTCTATCATGCATCAAACTAAATTAAAAATATTAAATGATTGAATTTAAACTACTGAAATTAAATTGTCCTAAATGCAAGAAATTAAAATGAAAATAAAAGGAAATGAAACCAAAATAAATAAAGATAGATAAAGAAAATAAAGAAAAATCCTGATCAAAATAGGCCTCAATCCTGTATGGGCCCTGGATCTCAATCTTCTTGTGCAGCAATGATGTCTGCAACGTAATCATCATCAGTTCTAGTCTCCGCGACATCACCATTACCAGTACCAGAGGTATCACCCCCCCTACAGAAGGAGGCTAGACTCTTGGCCAGACAACTTGTACAGGCATTTGGTCACTTCTTATCACTTCACTCATGCAAGACATTCCTTCAGTTTTCTTAACCTCCTAGAGCTAAGGCAAGCACACATTATAATTGAAATAAATTGAACACAACTATCCTAAGAAATAATAGAAAAACACACAATGTAATTAAATAAATAAAAAAAATAAAGTAAGAAATCCTGAGTTGTCTCCCAGTAAGCATTTCTTTAACGTCACAAGTTTGACGAGTCAAATGCCTTCAAGGTGGCATGAATGTCACATAAAACACATCTTCCTTGAATTTTTGCTTCTTAGTCAAAGACTCCATGAAAATCATGTATCCCGGAAATGCCTTCCATACCATTGCAAGAGAAGTGTTGGTGTTCAAGGAGAGAATGACACTTAAACATTTATCACATTCTCCAAGCCTTTCTTCCTTGCCAATCAGTTGATGAGGAGAAGTATTGACTTGGAGAATGCTTTCTTGTTGAATTTTTACTTGTGAGCATTTCTCCCATTATTGTTGTGTTCTCTCCTTACCTTTTCCTTCGTCTTTTTCTCTTGAATCATGCTCTTCTACAAGACTTTCCTCATAAGCTTCAACCTCTACAAAGCTTTCTTCCCTTGTGACCAAGGGTAATTTAGCCACTTGTTTTGCTAGCTTACCAACTTGAATTTCTAGATTTTGAATTGTGTGTTGAGTAGCTTCTGATGTTTCCATGAGTTGCATCAACAAATTATCAAGGTTAGAAATTCTTTCTTCTTCATATTGATTGTAAGGTTGTAACTCTTTCTCCCACCAACAATTTTCCATGGAGTAACTCTTGCCATCCTCAATCTCCAGATTTTGAATTGAGTTTTGATTGGCTTTAAATCTAGCTTGGGATGTTTCCATGAATTGCATAAACATATTCTCCGTATTAGAAAGTCTTTTTTCTTCATATTGATTCTAAGGGTATAACTCTTGTATCGACCAAGAATTTATCATGGAGTAGAGATGACAATTATTATTGAAATGCTCTCCTCCACAAAAATCACAATTTATCGGTGGTGGGTGACTGACCCCTAATTGTATGCTTTCAAGATGCTCAATCCACCTCTTTAAAATATCTTCCATGGATCAAACAAGAAAAGAATTAAACATGAGTTAATTAATTACATAAAAGATGAGAAAATCCAATATTATTGTAGAAGGAAATTCAAAAGATGAGAATATTGGGAACTTAGCCTACCAGAGCTACTCCTTGATGTAATGTTAATGATTTTTCTCTATTTATAATTATTTCAATTTACACTTGTATCTACTAATATACTCTAACTTTGGTCCCCCGCATGAAAGAGCCTAATTTATCTATTTTCTCTCCCAAATCCCTTTGTAGAGCTAAAATAGTAAATTGCATTAAGAATAAAGATGTATAACAAGCTAAACAAATATCAACTTATCCCTAGTGATGACTTTATTTAGATACTCTTTCCCAGTTCTATTAGAAAATAATGTTTCCCAACGCTAACCCTAAAACTTACCATGCAAACGGGTGGTCAAGCCACAAGCAATAATATTAAGCACAAGAAAGGATAATCCAAATGTAATGTTATAAATAGATAGGAAGAAAAATTATATCAAGAGTAGTTGGCTGTCAAGTACCCAACAAAAGGGGTTTAACCTCTCATTATCATGAAGACTTTACAATTGCAAGAGTGGAATATTTAGTAAAAGGGGAAAAGATAAGATAAGGAATGGGGGGAAGGAATGACTCTCATTGCTTGTTTCTCCTTCTTTTAGAATTTGCCTTCTCTAAGAAATTGTATTCTGTTGGAATTTCGGTGTCTTTTCCTTCTTTTCTCTTCATCTTTTATAGGTGCAGATTAGTGGATTTTTTGCACTAAGTCCGCCTTTACTTTCCTTAATTAATCTTACTTTCCTTGATTATTCTTCTTTCCTTTATTAACCTTGTTTTCCTCAATTATCTTGCTTTCATCAATTAATCTTTTTTTCTTAATTTGCCCTGCTTTCTTCAATTAGCCCTTGTTTCCTCAATTAGCTTGTTTTCCTTAATTATTCCTGCTTTTTTGGGGTTTATTTTACTAAGCTTCATAAATCCATCACTTTTAATATTCTTTTCACAAAAATTTAAATGATGGTAATTTAACAATTATTGGCTCAAAAAGGAAAATTTATGAGAGAAAAATTACAAATTTTTCTATAATTTAACCCCGAAAATATACTCATAATGTAGTTATCAATTAAATCATGACCATTTATCTCCCTCCTATTTCTTGTCACCTCAATTGTTATTTGTGCCATTCTCTTCATGGTTTGAAACATCCCCCTTAGGCCTGGTGTGACATTACAGTTCTGCCTTGCCACAATTGGCATGGCTGATCACTCAATCTTCTTCATTCATTCTCCTGAAGGCCATATTACATTTGTTGTCTATATTGGTAATAGTCATCGCTAGATATGATGAGGTTGGCATCCAGCACCTAAAAAAACCATCCATATTGTCAATTTCAAACAAAGATTTGGACCCTCTCAAATATTTCTTGGAAATTGAGGTTGCCTAGTTCCATTTCAGTGTTACTATTACTCAAAATAAGTATGCATTGGACCTTCTTGACGAGACCAATATGCTCGTCTGTTCTCCTGAAGCTCCCTATGATCCTAATGTCAAGCTTCTTCTAGGTCAAGAAGCCATTGGAAAACTTGAGAAGGTATCGACTCCTAGAAGGCAAACTTTTACTATCTCACTCTTACCAGACTAGGCATCACCTTTGTTGTAAGTGCAGTGGGTTAGTTTCTAAATTCCTCTTGTGATAGTCATAGGATGTTGTATGCATTATTCATTGCATAAAAAATGCACTAGGTAAAGCATTTTTATATGAGGACAAAGGTAAAGCAAAGATCACTTGTTTACTCTGAGGAGTGGGCAAGGTCACGCTGTTTACAAAAAAAATTGGTTCAATTTATTTGAATTGCTTATTTCAATAATACAACACAATTCTTCTAATATTAACAAGAAATAGGGAAGGGAGCAATCCATTAAAATAACAAATGTTATCAACAACATACCACACAAGTACCTGTGGTAGCCCTGAACTAGGATGTATGTGAACAGTCTGTGAATGTTTAACCATTCAATATGATCCATTCTTTTGCAGTCGTGCAAAGTGTGGGAAAAACCCTGCAGCAGTTAAAAATTAGATTCGGTGCACTAAAAAAGATCTACATTGCAAGAAATTGTTAGTTTTATAAGTTTACCAGATGTAATGGATTTCTTGATGGCATCTAAATCATTATCATTTGAAGTTAGTTTAATCTCAACCCTCTCTAAAAGACCTGCCAGTTGATCACGGATATCCCTAGCTCGTTTCACACTCCTTACCTGAACATCAAAATAACAAACAAATTTAGAATATTACAGTAGAAATCAACACACGAATGTACAAAAGATGAATAAATTTTAACAAAGTAAAGAAGACATGATTGTTGAAATAGTTCAAATTTCAGAGTAAACAAACAAAAGCATTTTAACAGAGTAAAGAAGACCAGAGTATCAAATTTCACAACCATGAATCATTATCATTTCACCGATAGATGATTGTTGAAATAGTTCATATGTGATTCAAAATGGTGGGGGAACTAAACATGGGCAGCATAGTCATAAGCCCACATACAAGTTCTAAACTGGTCTTTCATGAATCAAATACTATCAATAGAATAACATAAAAAAAAGTAATAAAAGAAATGGTAAGATATCCTTCAAGAAAGCCAAAAGGGAAAAAGTAAATCAAAAAATGAAAAGGGCAAGTAGTAATTACTAAGTACAACTTCACAAAGCTAGCTATCAACCTAAAACCACAAAAATTTACCACATAAGCATCATACATCTCCACAGTCATAAAGGAGAAGATGGAGGTGTTTTTTCATGGTAATAATAAATTTTACAGTCTTCAGATTGTCCAAAATTTTCCAAGATTATTATTAAACTCAAATGCTTTCTAAATGAACTAACAAAATTAACCAAAATTAAATTTAGAAATAGTTTAACATTTCTAAATTATAACTACTTTGTGCTTAACCATGCAGATGGGTGTACTACTTTCTTCTAGCACTTTCACTAAATATGGATGCACCAAATAATGGGTTTGTACTTTGTTAGACAAAGATCCATACCTGTATATAATTCTCATAACACCATTGCGTTGAATAATTGGTCTCCTTCCATGAATTGTAGACCTGAATAATAATAATAATAATAATAATAATAATAAGGTTCAGTAAAAATCTAGACTGAAGAAACACCAATAATCGATTATAATTTAATAAATATGCAACCCAATGATAATCTGTCCATGTCCCACCCAGGTGAAAAAGTAAATACACAACAAGCACAACAACAAATACTGAATCTATAATTAGATCAACAATAGAGTCTAACATTTCACACAAAAGAAATATGGATATAGATAAGATGATAACCAACAAAATACAGAAAAAAAGTCAGAAGAAATAGAACCTTTAGACATGCCATATGGTCTCCAACATTTCCAGTGTGAAAATTCAACCTTGCATTGTCTGCATGTACTTGTTTATCTTTTGGACAGTAAAATATTGAGTTTCCAACAGAAATCATAGCAGCAATAGAAATAATATCATCTGAACACTTGTAATTTTCTGAAGCCACAATCATTTTTGACAACATTGGATCAAGTGGGAACTCTGCCATCCGTCTACCCACCTTAGTTACTCACCAAGCTTATTTAACGCACTTATGCAAATAGAAGCTCCAAAGCTTTCAATAAGGCCTCAGCAAGTGGAGGATCCATAAAATCAAAGTTCAATAAGTCATGAATACCAAGACTTTTTAAAGTCAAAACTACATTTGCAAGGTTAGTCCGCTGTATTTCTGGTACAGTGTTATCATCCAAATCATTGTGATAATTGTATGCAGTATACAGTCGGAAGCACTTTCCAGGACCCGTTCTTCCAGAACGACCAGCTCTTTGATTTGCTGAATCTTTTGAGATAGGAGTCACCAGCAAAGACTCCATTCCTGTTCTTGGTTTATAACCTTTCGTGCTCCTCCGGGAGTGGGTTCAAATATTTTAGCTTGTAGTTCAGTTGGAAGGTTGGCATATATAGGGCATATTATTAACTCAGAAATTTTAGTCCCCAAGCCTCTAGTTCGATGTGACAACACTATGCACTTCTAGGAACCAAAATGATTATTTACTCCAAAAACAAAGTGGGTAAGTACACAGGAGGATATTATAATGAACAACTACAAATAAGATTATTTATTCATTTAACCTGAACATGTTCATGAAATACATTCAAATATGAGCAAGGACCATGCATTAATGAGTTACAGATTGGTCAGTAACCAAATAAAATAATTGCACAACAATATAGAACAAAAGAATCCATGCAATCAACACCATGTCAGATTTCTTACATGTATAGAAAAACATTTACACTAGACTTAATCAAATATATGCCTAAAGTGTCTTGAATATCACAATCAAAATGCTGATTGTTCAAGGAATAGAATTAAATTGTCTCAACTCTCAATCTGCTAGAATTATAAATAAGACATGCAAATTTAGCTCATCACAAGAATTTGCTACCCATCTTTACTAATCCAAACAGAATATCAGTTGAGAGTGTTCTTTCATGAGCCTCATCCACCATCACAACACTGCAACATTTGCAAACATAATACAAGAACAATCATAACATATCCAACTAAACCCCAAATATGAATCGAATATAAGCTCACCTACAACTTGCCAAATCTGGCTCACCAAAAAATTCCCTCAGTAACATTCCATCCATCATGTATTTTAAAATAGTCTTCTCTTATGTACAATCTTCAAAATGGATGGAGTAACCAACCTACAATTAAAAAGTTTGAATTACACATTTGAAAGACCAAGACACGTGAAAGAGATATGTACGTGATCTAATTGCATATTAAAGAGAAGTTAAAATTTACCACTTATGTACATAAACATATCCATTTTCTAATAAATAGGAAATCTTAAAAGAAAATAAACTTTATAATAATAACCAACAAAGAATCTGTGTTAAAATATTTAATAACGGAGGAAGCCTACCTCATGTCCTAATTTAACACCCATTTCTTCAGAAACTCGAGCAGCAACACTCATAGCTGCAACACGTCGTGTTTGAGTACATGCAATCTGCCCAAAAATATAGCCACCTTAGGCTTGCTTGTTTCCTACAGAGAGCATAATAAGTTTACAAGATGTGAAAAGTTTCAAGCATTCACAGTTGAATGACACAATCAAAATTAATTCTTAAACCATGACCATGTTCTTGAAATGTTTTTTAGGAACTAAAGTAACCTGCAATGAAAAATAAACAAATAGCTACTTGTTCCACATTAAAAGAGTTGAGAGAATTTGAGACAGAGACAGAGAGAGAAGTTTGAGATTGACAAAATTGATATTATTCAACCCAAGTGTAAACTGATTGCAAGGATGAATATATAGTTGGATAACTACCATCAAACCTAACTGTAAACTAACCTAAGTTAGTTGACAGCTGATACAAAGCTGTTAGGCACTAACTAACTACACTATCAACTGATAACAGACTAACTACTAACTAAAGTAGTTAGAATATCAGTTAACTAACAGATAGCAAAAACAAAGCACTGCGAGTAATGAATATTCCCTTATACTCCTCCAGAAGCTCATGAGGGCTTGGAAGAATGCCTTTCAACCACTTGGTCCAGAATGAGAGAAATGAAGGAGAGAGAGCCTTGGTCTGAATATCCACCAGTTGATCCATGGCAGTAACATGAACAACATTAAGTTGTATGGTTGGAACTTTCTCTCTGACAAAGAGCAGATCCAGCTTTGTATGCTTGGTTCTTGAGTGAAGAATAAGATTATGTGTGACACCCTCTACCCTCACAAATAATGAATAAAAGGAAATAAAATCATGCGGAATTTTTTTTAACACATTGACTTTAAATTAATTTCAAAAGATAAAGGGCTCACATTCACTTAATGAAAACATAGTAGAAATTGTTCGAATAAAAACAAAGTTATCACGGCTCAAAACAAGGTCGTCCATGTTGAATAAATAAAACAAACTAAAACAGAAACATAATAGGATTATATCGTTTATAGAAATTATAACATGCGAAGTAAAATCCTATGCCCCAATGTCACACTTATCAGAGCATGTCTCTATCATAGACTAAGTCTCTCAGTCTCTATCATGGACTCATCATATGATGGCTCACCTGAAACAAAATGGCAATCAACCCAAACACAAACACACACCGAGAGTGAGTTATCACATTCGTATATAATAAAATATTAGAGTATGTGAAACATATAATACTTAAAGCTGTATTTATATAAATAACATCACTGCCCAAAATCACACACATTATTCACACCCATTGGAGTTCATACACTCCAGACAATAACATCAAACCACAATTGTTAACTCAATGAAAGTCAAACACAAGCGTTATGCAACAAATACACTAGACTTAAGCCTACATGCAATGTGGTACCATTTTTTAGTGAAAAGCCTCGTCAAACGCTTAGGAGTACATGACAGGACATGCCTCACAATGGGTAAGTCAGGTCACTCTCACTAAGTGAAATCATAGGGAGACCAGTCACGGTCACGCTGTTTTGCGAGAATGCTCTAACCATGTGGGATCGACACAGGCTTAAAGAAGCACTCAAACCGGATGACCCCCAAGGCCTACACTCCGAAGAGTTCGTCAGGGTGATGTAAGCTCCATTGGAGCTTGTAGGCCTAGGATCTTCTTCATCAATGGATTCCTTTGCTTCTTGGAAGATGAATGGAAGTGGAATGGAGAAGGAAGAGAGAGAGGGGAGAAGATGAGTCTAGAAGAAGCTCACCACCATAGGAGGTCATGGATAAGAACTTGGAGGAAGAAGGAGATGAATGAAGGGAGAGGAAGAGAAGAGCATGAAATTTTGTGCTCTAAAAGAGCTCTGAAATCTGAAGTTTAATTTTCAAATGATCAAAGTTGAAAAAATGCACACACATGACCTCTATTTATAGCCTAAGTGTCACACAAAATTGGAGGGAAATTTGAATTTCAATTCAAATTTCACTTGAATTTGAAATTGAATTTGTGGAGCCAAATGTTGGAGCCAAAATTTTACTAATTATGATTAGTGAGTTTCAGTTATGGTTCAGCCTACTAATCCATGATCAATTCCAAGATTCTCCACTAAGTGTGCTTAGGTGTCATTAGACATGTAAAGCATGAAAGACATGCACATAATGTGACTATATGATGTGGCAATGGGGTGTAGTAAGCAAATGCTCACCTCCCCCTCTAAAATTTAATTGGATTGGGCTTCTACCAATTCAATTAAATTTATTTCCCAACACACACATCAAATATTCACTTAGTGCATGTGAAATTACAAAACTACCTCTAATACAAAAACTAGTCTAGGTGCCCTAAAATACAAGGACTGAAAAATCCTATATTTCTAGGGTACCCTACCTACATTATGGAGCCTTAAATACAAGGACCAAATATAGTGACATCCTAATCTAATATGTACAAAGATAATTGGACCCAACCTTGGTCCATTGGCTCAGAAATCTACCCTCAGGTTCATGAAAACCCTAGGGCCTTCTTCAGCAGCTCTAGCCCAATCCTCCTAGAGCCTCTTACTCATGGCTCTAGTGACTGGTTCCTTCCTAGGGAGGATTGCATCAGCCCCTCCCCCTTGAAGAGGATTTGACCTCAAATCTGTTAGTTTCTCATCCTCAATATCAGCTCCACCTGCAAAAGGAATTAAATCAAAAATGTTAAAAGTGGTGTTGACTCCATACTCTTCTGGGAGGTCCAACCTATAGGCATTGTTATTGATCCTCTCCAAAACCTGGAAAGGTCTATCCCTAGGGCTAAGCTTGGATTTCCTTTTAGTAGGGAATCTATCCTTCCTAAGATGGAACCAAACCCAGTCACCCTTATTAAGAATTAGTTCTTTTCTTCCTCTATTGCCTTTAGTTGAATACATATTTGTTTGGTTCTCTATTTGGTTCTTAACTTTCTCATGCAACTTCTTTACAAACTCTGACCTAGATTCCCCTTCTTTATGTATAAAAGAAGTGTCCAGTGGAAGGGGAATGAGGTCTAACGGTGTTAGGGGATTGAACCCATAGACAACCTCAAAAGGGGATTGCATAATGGTTCTATGAACCCCCCTGTTGTAGGCAAATTCTACATGAGGAAGATACTCATCCCAAGACTTATGGTTGCCTCTCAGAAGAGCCCTTAAAAGGGTGGATAAAGACCTATTAACTACCTCTGTTTGCCCATCAGTTTATGGATGACAAGTGGTAGAGAAAAGAAGTTTAGTTCCTAGCTTAGCCCATAAGGTTTTCCAGAAGTGGCTAAGGAACTTAGCATCTCTATCTAACACAATGGTCCTAGGCAAACCATGGTGTCTCACAACTTCCCTGAAAAAGAGTTTTGAGATGTGGGAAGCATCATCCACCTTGTGGCAGGGTATAATGTGTGCCATCTTGCTAAACTTATCCACCACCACAAAGATAAAGTCTACACCTCTTTGGGTTCTTGGAAGCCCAAGGACAAAGTCCATACTAATGTCTACCCAAGGTGTAGATGGGATGGGTAAGGGTGTGTATAGCCCATGAGGCATCACCCTAGACTTGGCTTGTAAACAAGCCACACACCTAGTGCAATGCTTATGGACATCTTTCTTCATATGGGGCCAATAAAACTTTTCTTTGAGTAAGACAAGAGTCTTGTCTATCCCAAAGTGGCCCATGAGCCCACCCTCATGGCTCTCTTTCACAAGTAATTTCCTAATGGATCCTTGGGGTATGCAAAGCTTTCCCTCTTTGAAAAAATACCCCTCAGCCAAATAGAATCCATCTTGGGCCTTTTTCCCACAACTCTCATAAATGGGAGAGAAATGTTCATCTAAAGCATACAAGTCCCTAATATTATCAAATCCTAAAATTTGAGCTCCTAGGGAGCAAAACAATGTGTGTCTCCTAGAGAGGGCATCAACTACCACATTTGTTTTTCTCTTTTTGTATTTGATAACATATGGAAATTAATTTAGGTACTCTACCCATTTTGCATGCCTTTTGTTTAACTTGCTTTCCCCTCTAATGTACTTAAGTGATTGATGATCACTATGAATGACAAATTCCTTGGAAACAAGGTAATGTTCCCAAGTTTGGAGGGCTCTTATTAAGGCATAAAGCTCTTTATCATAGGTGGGGTAGTTGAGGGTGGCACTATGAAGTTTTTCACTAAAATAAGCAATAGGGTGCCCACCTTGTAACAATACGGCTCCAACTCCCACTCCAGAGGCATCACATTCTAGCTCAAAAGTTTTAGAAAAGTCAGGAAGAGCTAGAACATGTGCCTTAGTAAGCTTTTCTTTGAGCAAAGTAAAGGCTTGCTCTTGTTTTTTACCCCAGGTAAATGCCACATTCTTCTTCACCAGCTCATTGAGAGGTGATGCAATTGTAGAGAAATTAGGAACGAACATTCTATAGATGCTTGCTAACCCATGGAAGCTCCTAATATCTCCCACACTTTTTGGGGTGGGCCATTCTTGGATGGCCTTGATTTTCTCAGGGTCCACTTGGACCCCATTTCTACCAACTACAAACCCTAAGAAAACTATATTATCTACACAAAAGGTACACTTCTCTATATTTTCATAGAGGGTGTTTTTCCTAAGGACTGAAAGAACTTGCCTGAGATGTCCTAAGTGATCATCTAGGCTCCTACTGTACACTAAAATATCATCAAAATAAACAGCTACAAATCTACCTATGAAATCCCTTAAGACATGATGCATAAGGCTCATAAAGGTGCTTGGTGCATTAGTGAGCCCAAAAGGAATCACTAGCCATTCATACAAACCAAACTTGGTCTTGAAAGCAGTTTTCCACTCTTCACCCTTTTTCATCCTGATTTGGTGATAACCACTTTTAAGATCAATTTTTGAAAAGATATTGGCACCATGCAACTCATCAAGCAAATCATCAAGTCTAGGAATGGGGTGCCTATACTTTATAGTGATGTTGTTGATGGCCCTGCAATCTGTACACATTCTCCACGTACCATCCTTTTTGGGCACCAACAACACTGGCATAGCACATGGGCTTAGGCTCTCTTGGACCCAACCCTTCTCCAAAAATTCTTTAACCTGAGACTCTATCTCCTTAGTCTCCTGAGGGTTTGTCCTATAGGCTGGCCTATTAGGAAGGCTTGCTCCTGGGACTAAATCTATTTGATGTTCTATTCCCCTTAAAAGAGGTAGCCCAAGGGGTATCTCTTTGGGAAATATATCACCAAATTCATGTAAGAGTTCTTGGACCTTTTGGGGGTAAGTTCTCAAATGTAGGAATTGTGGCAGTGCAAAGGGATGTTTCCCTTGATAGGAGAAGGTAGAAAGATTGTTTGAGAAGGAGTGCTCTTTTAATATCACCTTTTGTTGCAAAATGATTTTCCTTCGTAACAATCTTCTTGAAGGAATCATTTCCCTCTTTTTCCTTCCCCTTGGCCTTTGAAGACAAAGCCTTACTATCCTTCTTTTTCTTTTATTTTTCTAGTTTTTCTTCCTCATCCCTTTTATCTTTCATAGTTAGTTGATCTTTGGCCACCTGTGAAGGTGTTTGAGGATGCAACACAAATTTAGTGCCAAGATGGGTGAGGGTAATCTCATTAGTTAGGCCATTGTAAATGATCTTCCTATCAAATTGCCATGACCTTCCTAAAAGAATATGTCCTGCCTCCATGGGAACTATATCATAATTAACTTCATCCTTATATGTCCCAATGGAGAAAGGTACCTTCACTTGTTGGTTAACTATCATTTCCCCTTGCCCATTGAGCCATTGAAGTTTATAAGGTTTTGGGTGGGGAATGATAGTGAGGTTCAACTTGGAAACTAATCTTGTGCTACAACAATTGCAACAAGATCCACTATCCACAATGAGAGAACAATTTTTATCTAAAATTTTGCATCTTGTATGAAAGATGTTCTCTCTTTGGGATTGAGATAGATCACAAGATTGACCTCCAAGGAACCTTCTAACCATTAAGAGGTCACCTTCTTCATGCGAGTAAACTTCCTCACTAGACTCTTCACCCCTTACATCATCTTCACTTCCACTAGAGGAAGGGCAAGAAGTAGTCTCCTCTTGACTACTATAAATGTCTTGACCCCTCATGATCATGGTTTTCTTTGTGGGGCATTGAGAGGCAATGTGACCTCTCCCAAGACATTTGAAGCATTTAATATTGCCAGTCTTTTCTTGGGAACTAGTCTTAGGGGTGTATTTCTCTATGGTTTTACCCTTATCTTCCTTGGATTTTGAAGGTGCAGCCCCCAAAATTCCATGGGCTTGGTCCTTCCTTGGATAAGAGAGAGAGCCATAAGATTTTGAAGAAGGTTTTCTTTTAAGTTGTTGCTCCACTCTTATACCCAAGAATCCTCCATTCCCTAACAAGGGAAGTCCACCAATAGAGGGCATACCCTTGAAAGCTAAGGGTAGCCAATGCAACTTTTCTCTCTTCACTAATATGATGGCAAGCAAAGAGTTGTTCAACCTTCATTTCCCAATCTAAGTAGGCCTCAACATTATCTTTTCCATAGAAATATGGGAGGCTAATGTTAACCTCTTGAGGCCTTCTATCCTTTTCTCTTCTTTGGGAGTGATGTTTAGTATGTGAACTATGGCGCCCTCTATAATAGTTGCTAAGTTCTTCCTCTCTTATTTTCTCTCTTTCATCTTGACTTATTTCTTCCACTCTTTTTTACCTTTTTCTTTTCTCTCTTGTTTTTCTTTCCACAACTTAAGGGATCTCAACTCATCTAATATCTTATACAAGGGGTCCTTAGGAGTAGAACCCTCACCATTAACACTAGATGAAGAATGAAGACTCATGTTGGTTCCTAAGTTATGGTTCTTTCTTGTTGGGGGTTTGAAAACAAAAGGTAAAAGAAACTATGGTTGAAACTAGCCAAAATAAACACTAAAAGAGGTGTGAAAGATAAGGTAAAAACTAATTTGTAAAAGGCAACCTATCTAGGCGGTTTGACAATGGAGGGTAAAGGAAATAAGCTATGAAAGTAAGCAAGAAATTAAAGTGCAAGAAATGAAAACTAGGCGGATCCTAAGAGTTTGGATGACCTCATTTAAGATTCCCAACAAAACACTCACTATCCTAAGGGAAAATTGCTTAAAATTATTACACACAAATGGAAGTAGGGTGACCTATTGGAGGCTCCCAACTTACTTCCAATGAAAGGCCTTTTTGTTACAAAATTTGAAAGCAAAGAAAATTGCCAATTACAAAATTTAAAAAAAAGTCCTCAATTGTGGTGGCTATTCTCTCTTTGGTGTTTCACTCAATTTGGAGTGCTTCTTAGTCCAATAGCTCTTAAGGTGGTTGGCCCCTTGCTTCTTGACTCAAATTCTTCAAGGTATGGCACCAATCCTCCTTTCCAATTCCCTATATGGCAACTCACAAGTAAGGAAACAAAGAGACAAGCAATAACCAAAGACAAAAAAAAATGAAATGAAAGCTAAACCAATATAGTTTTAACAAGACAAATTTTCAAGGATTATTCAACAATTAAAGCAATGAAAAGCACACAAAAGCAATCTAAAAAAAAAGACTCAAGAAACCTCTAGTTTTGGCACTTGTTTTCACAATAATTTTCAATTGAAATTTCAGAACTAGGATTGGTATAAAATAGGCACCAATTATAGGACAAATTTTGAGCCAAAACAACAAGCACACTTCCCTTTCACTTTTTTTTCCCGGACACTGATTTTTCTGCCAACTTGTGTGATTTTTATTATTTTTTCCTTTATTCCAAACGCTTGGTCCTTTTTTCATAATTTTGGTCCAGATGTCTAGAAAATTCAGTAAAAATTTTAGCTCAAAACACGTAGTGACCAATTCCCAGTAATTTATACAAGTTCGTATGTTCAAGCTGCCAGCACCAGCGATTTCAACCTAGAAATCAAGAGTAGCGTTTATGCTGCTTAAGGCTTGGATAGTTACAATTTGTGTTTGCTTATGCTGAATTATCTTGAATAACACAATTCAAGAGAGCTTAAGACTTATTTTGATTCACAAATCCAGCCACAACTCAGCACCTCAACTCAACTTCATCATAGGCATCATGTAGGAAACTTAGAAAACAAAAAAAGAGTTCAACAACAAGACTACTTATAGGAATTGATTTAGAACATGTTATGAATTAAATAACATGCATGAATTAGACTCAAAATTCAAAAGATAGGCTAAGAATGACAAGAATACATGAACAAATGTATCTAGAATTCAATCAACAAAATCAAAATTCAACACAAACTTAGAACATCATGTGACAATTACTATGACTAAACATGACTCTAAGACAACATGGATTAAGTAATTTACACTTAGATTTTTGTGTTTTCTTTTCTAATCAATATTTGGGAAGAAAATTTAGATCTAAGTTTCAGCACAAGAATATTATGAATGAAAAATGATAGAACCTAAAATCAACACAAAAACATGATTCAAGAGTAGATCTACAAAATTTGAACCATAGAAATGCAAGAACAAGTGTAGATCTAAGATTTAATTGGTTTATTTTTTTAATCTACTCTAAACAGCACCAAGCCACAAGACAATGGAGGATATACATGGAGAATAAGATGAAGAAAAAGGAATTAAAGAGAATTCACTAAACAAAAAGATAGAGGAAGCAAAAGAACATCACCTAGATGAAGATGCTCTTGATACCACATGATGTAAGCTCCATTAGAGCTTGTAGGCCTAGGATCTTCTTCATCAATGGATTCCTTTGCTACTTGCAAGATGAATGGCAGTGGAATGGAGAAGGAAGAGAGAGAGGAGACGCCACTTCAAGGAGAAGATGAGTCTAGAAGAAGCTCACCACCATAGGAGGCCATGTATAAGAGCTTGGAGGAAGAAAGAGATGAATGAAGGGAGAGGAAGAGAAGAGCACGGAATTTTGTGCTCTAAAAGAGCTCTAAAATCGGAAGTTTAATTTTCAAATGATCAAATTTGAAAAAATGCACACACATGACCTCTATTTATAGCCTAAGTGTCACACAAAATTGGAGGGAAATTTGAATTTCAATTCAAATTTCACTTGAATTTGAAATTGAATTTATGGAGGAAAATGTTGGAGCCAAAATTTCACTAATTATGATTAGTGAATTTCAGTTATGGTTCAGCCCACTAATCCAAGATCAATTCCAAGATTCTCCACTAAGTGTGCTTAGGTGTCATGAGGCATGTAAAGCATGAAGGACATGCACAAAGTGTGACTATATGATGTGGCAATGGGGTGTAGTAAGCAAATGCTTACCTCCCCCTCTAAAATTTAATTGGATTGGGCTTCTACCAATTCAATTAAATTTATTTCCCAACATACACATCAAATATTCACTTAGTGCATGTGAAATTACAAAATTACCCCTAATACAAAAACTAGTCTAGGTGCCCTAAAATACAAGGGCTGAAAAATCTTATATTTTTAGGGCACCCTACCTACATTATGGAGCCCTAAATACAAGGACCAAATATAATGACATCTTAATCTAACATGTACAAAGATAATTGGACCCAACCTTAGGTCATGGGCTCAGAAATCTACCCTAAGGTTCATGAGAACCCTAGGGCCTTCTTCAACAGCTCTAGCCCAATCCTCCTGGAGCCTCTTGCTCATGGCTCTAGTGATTGGTCCCTTCCTAGGGAGGATTGCATCATAGGGCCTCTCCCTCCTGATTCAAGTCCAACCCAAAAAAACACATTTGAACACACAAACTCTACCTATGAATTATGCAATACACACAACTACTCAATTGTTTTCGAAAGTCAATTTTTTTATAAATAATTTTAACTCATCGTGCTTCAAGTGATTAACTCGTCGGGTTCCCACAGTGGATCCCATCACAACTCATCGCGCATTAACTCGTCGCCCTTAAAGGATCTTACGGTTATTGATTACATAATTCATAGCTCACAACTCGATACAAACAACATCTCAACAATCATGTAATTTACAATCCATTGCGTACCAGATGAGTATCACTTACACACAATCTCAATCATAATTTAATAATAAAATAATTTATGGCATCTCATGTATCCTACACATATCATTCAATAGTTATATTTACTTGACACAACAAAAATATAAACTAAATTGAAATATATTAATTCAACAAAATAAAATAAAATAAAAACTTTTACAACAATTAATTTATAAAGTAACAAAAATAATCACTATGAAACAATAATTTCTATAACAACCTTATTTTATTTATTCTTCTTATTATTATTATTATTTTTATACATCACAGTGAAAATGCATACTTGGAATATACTAAGACAAAAATAAATAAAGTACCAAACCATTTTTTTTTATACTTCCAATATTTCTTAATGCTCAAAATATATTAATTCAATAAAATAAAAATAATTATTATTATGCAATAAGTTTACAGAAATATTTAATTTATTATATATATATATATATATATATATATATATATATATATATATATATATATATATATATATATATATATATAACTGAAAAAGCAAAAAGCATACGTATCAATATTACTATGGCTGCACTTACCAATATAATATCTTTAATGATTAACATATTAAATATAACGTAAAATTAACACATATAAAACATAACGTATAATTTACATATATAATTTACGACAGTATTTAAAGCGGAAACCAACGAAGAAATATTTCAACAATACTTGAAGTGGAGAATGTAACTAACATAACTGAAATATATGTAACTATTGTACAAATATTTGATTATTAATATATATATATATATATATATAACATTTGCAATTATTAAAACGTAACTACTATTTAATTATTTAAATTTGAAATATATGTAACAATAACTATTTTTAATTATTAACGTATATAACAGAAAAGAAATAAAATAATAATTTCACAACAATATTTAATTTATTTCTGAAAAATAAATAATTTCTATAACCTTATTTTATTTATATAAAACTGAAAAGCAAGAACATAAACCATAAACACGTATACAGTGAGCCAATTAAATTGGTTTGATATTTTTTTCTTTGTAATTCACAAGCATGTACATACGGGGAATCAACTTCCAGAATCTAGTATGAATATAGATACTAATAAAAGCAAGAACCACGGATATGAGTATTGCCGGTGCTGCACTTACAATTATAATATTTTCAATGATCATCATATTAAACATATATTATTGCACCTTGGAAAGAATATTTTTTTTTCAGCTACCATCCATTTACCAATTAAATATGCAGGATCATTAACGAATTAAACATATATATATTACACCTTCAAGGGAAGCATCTAAGTATCAACATTTTTACAAATTCACTCCAAGAAAACTATTAACATCAATAGAATTTTTTTTTTCTCATGAAAATCATAAAAGATAACATCAACGGACCCTAGGTTTATTTTTAGAATTAATGCACTTCACACCACTCAAATTGGAGCCCCACTTCCAGTTATATACATATGATTGCTATTATTGTATAATTCAAATTTAAATCAAACTTTGCAATAGGCAAAAAATTCATGTGAAACTAAAACTTGCAGCATATGTAAATAAATTAATCTTTGCACAAGTGAATTTAAATCACAATGACAAACAAAAATTTAGGAAAAATTGAGTTTAAGTTAAAAAGGAACAACCCAAAATAACCCAGAATTGATCCTCTAGGGATCCCTATACATGTTTATTCTAATCCCTAAGCGTGAGTAACTCATCCCTTACCTCGATGTAGTCACTCAAACGTTCTCCGTTAGCAATTGTGCCATTTTTGGTGCTCTCTAGAGCTCCTCATCCAATTGCTCTGTTAGGGTTCTTGTGCGTCAGAAGAAAAAGAAAGGAACAAAAGTGTTTTGTAAAAGCTACTCTAGGTTAAAATTTGGTTTATATAGTGGGAATTTATGACCTAATTACTTTTACTTATTTATTTATTAATTTTATTTATTATAGGAGAACTTAAAAAAAACACGACTGTTACATTATGAGCTAATGAAACAGTGCTGGTGTTGTCACACAGAATAATAGGAGTAGTGTGAGCTACTTGGAATTTAGAAAGAAGAGACTGAATCCAAGTAACCTCTGCTAGAATAAGTGTCATGATTCTATATTCTGCCTCAGAACTAGATCTTGCAACAACTGATTGCTTCTTAGACCTATTGGAAAAGTTCCAAGTCTCACATCGGCTAAAAATAAAAAATAATAAAGCCAGGATAGAATATAAGTGAGGGACAACCCTCACCTCATGAGCTAACTTTTGGGGTTGAGTTAGGCCTAAACTCACATTCTTAAGAATCTAAGATGGATTCAGAGCATATTCAAGATTAATCCAAAGGGTCACCCATCATTGTTATCCACGCACCAAGCCCAAGAAGTGTTGGGCGTAAAGGGGTGTATTAGGAAAAATCCAAGTCTCACATCGGCTAAAAATAAAGCCAAGATAGAATATATAAGTGAGAGGCAATACTCACCTCATGAGCTAGCTTTTGGGGTTGAGTTAGGCCTAAACTCACATTCTTAAGAATTTAAGAAAACCGCCAAGAGATGAGATTAGGTCCAAGAAAAATAGCCAGCCCCAAAAGTAGACCTCCTATCATCAGGATCAGAGGTTCAATCTGCATCACAATAGGCATGAAGAGCAAAAGGATACCTAAGAGGAGCAGACTAAAAGTGCAAACCCCAAGAAATAGTACCCATAAGATACCCCAACCAGTGTTGCTTGGAGGGTTTAGACATGAACTGACAAACCTTGTTAATAGAGAAACTAATCTATGGTCTTGTAATTCTAGCATACAACAAAGCACCAACAATGGACCTATACAGGGTATGATCAGAAAAATATTCAAAACCAAATTTGGTCAATTTATAGCTCCCAACCATAGGAGAAGAGATAGGATTTGATTCATCCATTTTAGTTTCGGCCAAGAGATCTCTGATGTACTTTGATTGAGTTAAAATGAGAGAACCATCATTCTGTCTTTGAACTTCAATACCCAGAAGATAGTCCAAATCACCAAGATCTTTGAGGGAAAAAACAAAATTCAGTTTTGAAACAAGAGAATGAATCAAAGTGGTGTTGTTGCCCATGATAATAATGTCATCTACATAAACTAAGATGTAGACAACAAACTGATTCTCAGAAAAAACAAAGAAGGATCACATTTTCTTGAAGAAAAATTGAAGCTGAGAAGAGTACCTTTTAGTTTGTCAAACCAGGCTCCAGGAGCCTGTTTTAGGCCATAAATAGCTTTATGCAGTCTACAAACCTGAGTCTTATTGGAAGAAATGAATCTAGGAGGTTGAGTCATGTAAACCTCTTCCTCAAGAATGCCATTTAGGAAAGCATTGTTGACATCATGTTGTTGAAGAGGCCAATTGTGAGAAACAACAAGAGAGAGAATCAACCTAACAGTAACAGGTTTGATTATAGGAGAAAAGGTCTCCTTGTAATCAAAATGTGAAAACCCTTAGCAACAAGCCTAGCTTTATACTCTTGTTAGCTGAGCCATTCGAATCTTCCTTTACTTTAAACACCCACTTACACCCAATTTTTGTTCTATTAGCGGGAAGATCAATTAATGTCCAAACAACATTCCTTATTAGAGCATCATATTCAAATTGCATAGCAAAATACCATGAAGGATCAGCTAAGGCATCTTTGGTTGATTTTGGTTCAAGATGAGCTAGTAAAAAGAGTAGGATTGATTTTGGGTTTAACAATACCAGACTTTGCACAAGTACAGATAGGATGAGTATTAAGAGGCTTGTTGGGAGAGCATCAGTAGGAGAAAAGGTGGGATTTTGGTCTTGTGGTATAGTAGTATTGGTCAGGTCTTGTGATAAGATGGGACTTTGGTCTTGAGGTAAGGCAATATCCCTATCATTCAAGGGTTGTGAATGAGAAGTGCTATGAATCTGTTCACTGTGAGAAGATAGATGAGATGAAGAAAGTGAGGATAAGGTGTTATTTGTGTTACTAGATGATAATGCAAGCTAAAAGGAAGATAACACAGTAAGGGTAGATGTAGTATCAAGAACTTAAGAAGTTATTAAAGATGGCTCAGGAAATAGGGTAGGATAAGGGCAGCTATGTTCATTGAAAATGACATCTTTTGAAATCTATAATCTGCCATAAGCAACTACACACTTGTATCTTTTATGTGAAGGACAATACCCCAAGAATACACACTCTTGAGATCTAATTTGAAGCTTGTGCTAGTTGTATGGCCTTAGCCAAGGAAAACAAGAACAACCAAACACTTTCATAAAAGAGTAATCAGGTTGTTTGTTGAATAGTTTCTGATAAGGAACTTCATTATTTATAGCATATGAGGGCAATCTGTTGATGAGGTAAATGCTTGAGACAAAGGCATGGTCCCAATAATGAAAAGGTAACTTGGCTTGAGATAGAAAAGTGAGACCCAACTCCACAACATGTCTGCGCTTGCTTTCTACTACTCCATTTTGGTGATGAGTATGATGACATATTAGTTTGTGCTGAATACCATGCTCTATCAAGAATTTTGTGAAAGGTCTGAACTCCCCTCCCCAATCAAACTGAATAGCCTTGATAGACATATTAAACTTATTTGAAACCATAGTTTTAAACAGTTTAAAGATTTCTAAAGTGACAGATTTATTCTTAAGTACATCTAAGTGAACCCGGTATTAGCATCAACAGAAGTAACATAATACCGAAAACTAGAAGAAGATGGGGATGTGGCAAGTCCACAAAGATCAGTAAAGACAAGATCAAAAGGTTTTGCATAGATAGTATGAGAAAGATAAGAAGCAAGTCTATGTGACTTTCCAATACAATAGTGATTACAAAAATCTGTTGGTTCTTTATTAATATTTGGAATATTAAAAAGTCGAAATACAATTTTCATAGCAATAACACTAGGGTGACCCAGCCTACAGTGCCATGTTGCAAAAGAAGTAGCACTACTAGTAGCTGTATTTACAACATTCTTATCTACAACAGCTTTATTTGATGGAACAAATTGAAAATCAGAGTCACTAGTGACTGTATTTACAACAAGACTTTGTACAAAACCTTTGACAAACATTTGAAGGAAGATTGCACTTGAGCATAGAAGCAAGAAGTTGAGGGAACTAATAGAGATCACTTCCCACACATCCTTTAGGCAGAACAAGTTTAGAAACTTGTGATTTAACAAGACAAAATGATAAGTGAAACTCAAAAGGCACATTGTTATCCTTGCAAAATTAACTGACACTAATGAGATTCTTAGTAGTAGAAGGAACAAATAATAAATTACTAAGAGTAAGGGAAAAATCAGGATTAAGAAGAGATAAAAAGGTGGAAACACCTGATGAATTAATGTTGAGACCCTAGCCATTACCAATGGTGATTTGGTTAGGTCCCTCAAAAGGTGTCACTTGTTGTGTGTTTTGTGACATATTAGTCACATGATGGGAAGCGCCAGAATCTAGATACCAAGTCTGAGTCTGAGTGGGAGCAGATGATGAACTAGCCAGATAAATTTGAGGACTAGATAGTTGTTTAGAAGATTGTTGACTGGTCTGTTGTGGCTGAAGAACAACATACTGAGGTTGAGCAGATATTGATGAGTGACTGCTGAAGAGAGGAAAGCACATACTGAATGGGTTTGAGCAAATAAAACTTGCTGAGAAGTCTACCACTTTGAGCTGAAGTAGATTGAGTAGGAGGCAAGTGAGGCTAGTGGAGGAAGATTAGGAACATAATCTTCCTCTAATATGTGATAACAATAAGCAGCAGCATGTCCAAATTTATAACAAATCTGACACTGAACATAAGAAAACCTACCTCTACCACCACCACCACGATTCTTTCAGCCAAAGTTCTTAGACTGTGTAGAATTAGGATTAATAGAATTATTAAGGGATGAATTTCCAGAGTTGAGATTAACAGAACCTAAACCTTGAGTAAGGTTAATAGAACCTAAAGCTCTTTTTTGAGATATCTCAATACGCACTTCACACATAAGCAGTAGTGTTCCAACTTCATCAACAGTGAATGGACCAAACCAACTAGTAATCATAGAAATCGATGACTTGTTCATCAAGAAGACCATCGAGAATTAGGTCAAGTTGTTCAGAATTGGAAACAATTTCACCAATCGAAGTAAGCTCATTAACAAGCGTCTGAACATGTAGAAATAATTCAAAATAGAACAATTATCAAGGAAGAGATTTCAAAGCTCATTACGAACCTTAGCTCTCGTGAGAGAAAGAAAATGTAATTGAATTCAATCCCAGAGTTGCCACGACAATCGACATTAAATGACACATGAGAGAATGTCATTGGAAATGGTGGACTACAACCATGCAAGAAGAAATTGATCTTATTCATACCAAACGCAATACTCGTTGGTGACTTTATTAGGATCACAATCTTCAATCAAAGCATATTTTTATGGAATTTTTGGATTAATGATGTAGCCTTCAACATGATGACTATGAATAACAAGTTCAACATTGAATCCAAAGATGATAATTCTTCTCGTGCAACTTCTGAGAAATGGAATGCGCAAAGGACTTTGAAGAAGCATTTACCAACGAAGTTGGTTGTGTTAGTGGGGAGGAAGGAGGAGAAACTGAAGGAAGAATCAATGCGGAAGCCATGAACAGAAAAAAGGTTTTGACCTAAGTTGTGATACCATAAAAGACTTGAGAGAATTTGAGAGAGAAAGAGAAAGAAGTTTGAGATTGAGAAAACTGATATTATTCAACCCAACTGTAAACTGATTACAAGGATGAATATATAGTTGGATAACTACCAACTAACGTAACTGTCAACTAACTAACTAGACTATCAATTGACAACAGACTACCTACTAACTACAGTAGTTAGAATATCAGTTAACTAACAAATAGCAAAAAGAAAGCACTGTAAGTAATTCCTTTGTCCCACATCGCTTGGTTTGTAAAACTTGAGTCTTATTAGTGTTATATATAGAGACATCTTGTAAGCTTTAAAATGTGCAAATAATAAAAAGTTCTCTTAGTGTAGCCGTGGACGTAGGTACATACATTGTGTCTTCTCTGTTTTCTCCTTATTCCTTTCTCTTCTTCTTATTGCTCTATACTAACAACTGGTATCAATGTCGATGGTTCGACTTGGTGATCAGCTCAGATGATTAAGATGGCGACAATGGATCTTAGCCTTGGGGATCCCTTGTATCGAAAGTCTTCCTGACGATGAGTCCAAGCAGCGTATCCCACAGATGGAGCAGCGGTGCAAGTACCGCAAGTAGTTAGAGCATGTAGGCTCTAATGGCTATACTCATGGATGATAATGACTTCTGCTTGAGGGGGAGGCTATCATATGGAAGAGACTCACACTTGAGGGGGAGATTGTTGGGTTACAAGTGTGAGGTGAAGCCCCATATCTGACAAAAGTGGAAAAGTTAAGCACCATATAAGTGAGGAGAATACCCATAAACCTGAGCCTTAAGGTTTTGGGTTAAAGTGTGGTGTCAATTTCCCTTATATGGTGGCTTGTGGTCTATTGGTGTAAATCACGGTGTTTTACTCCCCTCGATTTCCCCAAAAACTGGTATCAAAGCTTTTGGTTACTCCACGGGATTTCCTTAGTTTAGAGGAATTAGTGGGAGTCTTCTCAGTTTAGAGGAGGCAGTGGGAGCAACGGCATTAGAAGAGGGGAAGGTGAAGATCGAGAAGTTCGATGGCAAAGATTTCAGCTTTTGGAAGATGCAGATAGAGGATTATCTATATCAGAAGAAGTTGTATTCAACCCTTATCAGGGGATAAGCCAGACGACATGAAGCAAGAAGAATGGAACTTGCTAGATCGACAGGCTCTTGGCGTGATCAGATTGACATTAGCCAAGAACATTGCGTTCGACATCAGAAATGAGAAGACTATTGCAGGCTTAATGAAGGTATTATCCGATATGTACGAGAAGCCGTCAGCAGCCAACAAAGTATACTTGATGCGTCGGTTGTTCAACCTCAAGATGGGAGAAGGTATCTTTGTGACTGATCATATTAATGAATTTAATACTATTCTTGCCCAGTTGGAGTCAGTGCAAATTAAATTTGAGGATGAGGTGAAGGCATTGATTCTATTGTCATCACTACCGGATAGTTAGGCTGCAACAGTTACTGCAGTTAGTAATTCTACAAGGGAGAACACATTAAAGCTTAGTGACATTTGTGACTTGATCTTAAGCGAAGATGTTTACAAGAGAGATTCAGGAGAATCTTCTAGTCATGTTTCCAATTCAGCATTGAATACCAAAGGCAAAGGAAGGACTACCCAAAAGGGTTAGAATGGTCGAGGTAGATCAAAGTCAAGAGGAAAAGGTCAGACAAAATTTTGAAGTGACATTATTTGCTAGAATTGTGACAAGAGAGGTCACTTTACCAATTAGTGCAAGGCACCAAAGAAGAACAAGACTCACAAAAACAAGAAGCACGATGATGATGAATCCCCAAATGCAGAAATTGATGAATTTGATGATGAATTTGCAACTTGGATAGTCCTGCTGATTCATGGATTATGGACTCAGGTGTGTCGTTCCACACCACTCCCTCTAAGGATTTATTGTCTAACTATATTTCTGGAAGGTTTGGGAAAGTTTACCTTGCAGATGAAAAATCTCTTGACATTGTCAGAAGAGGTGATATTGACATCAAGACCTCCAGTGGATCCCTATGGACATTGCACAATGTCAGACATATTCCTGCCTTAAAGAGAAATTTAATATCTATAGGGCAGTTGGATGATGAGGGGCATTACACCACTTTTGGAGATGGAGCTTGGAAGGTGATGGAAGCTTGCTTGTGGAGCTTCTATGGAGGCTGAATCTTTGTGCTTCAATGAGGTCCTTCAATGGTAATTTTCCACCATGGAGATGCAGCAGAAGGCAAAGGAGAAGAGGAGAGGGGAGGCACCATCCACTAGGGAATAAGCCATGGAAGAAGGAGCTTCACCACCAAGAATGTGCCTTGGATAAGAAGCTTGAAGAGGATGCATTAATGGAGGAAAAGAAAGAGAGAAGGGGGGAGCACGAAATTGAAGGAATAAAAGAGGGAAAGAAGTGGAACTTTGAAGTGTGTCTCATAAGACTTTCATTCATCAAAGTTACAACAAGTGTTACACATGCTTCTATTTATAGACTAGGTAGCTTCCTTGAGAAGCTTTCTTGAGAAAACTTCCTTGAGAAGCTTCTTTAAGAAAACTTCCTTGAGAAGCTAGAACTTAGCTACACACACCCCTCTAATAACTAAGCTCACCTCCTTGAGAAGATTCCTAAAGAAGCTAGAGCTTAGCTACACACACCTTTCTAATAGCTAAGCTCACCTCCTTGAGATGAGAAGCTAGAGCTTAGCTACACACCCCCTATAATAGCTAAGCTCACCCCCATGACAAAATACATGAAAATACAAAATAGTCCCTACTACAAAGACTACTCAAAATGCCTCAAAATACAAGACTAAAACCCTATACTACTAGAATGGCCAAAATACAGGGCCCAAATGAAGAAAAAACCTATTCTAATATTTACAAAGATAAGCAGGCTCATACTTAGCCCATGGGCTCAAAATCTATCCTACAGCTCATGAGAACCCTAGGGCCTTCCCTTGGATCTCTGGGCCTATCTACTTGGAGTCTTCTATCTAATGCTATTGTGGGGTAGGATTGCATCAGAAGGTAACAAAAGGCAATCTCGTTGTGGCTCGTGGAAAGAAGCGAGGATCTCTTTACATGATTGCAGATGAGGATATGGTAGCAGTTACTGAGGCTGTCAATAATTCAACCCTATGGCATCAAAGACTTGGACACATGAGTGAAAAAGGAATGAAGCTTATGGCGACAAAGGGTAAGCTATCAAGCCTGAAGCATGTTGATGTTGGTGTTTGTGAACATTGTATCTTTGGAAAGCAGAAAAAGGTTAGCTTTTCAAGGGCAGGGAAGACTCCTAAAGTTGAAAAGCTAGAATTGGTGCACACAGATGTTTAGGGGCCAGCCCCAGTGAAATTTGGGTGAAACTCACCCTATTATGTCACCTTTATCGACGACTCTACCAAAAAGGTATGGGTTTATTTTCTTAAAAATAAATCTGATGTGTTTTCTGTGTTTAAAAGGTGGAAAACAGATGTTGAAAATCAGATAGGTCTAAAGGTTAAAAGTCTGAAATCTGACAATGGCGAGGAGTATGATAGTTAGGAGTTTAAGGACTTCTGTTTAGAACATGGGATCAAAATGATTAAGACAATACCAGGAATACCTGAGCAAAACGATGTTGTAGAAAGGATGAATAGAACCTTGAACGAGAGAGCGAGGTGTATGCAGATCCAATATGGCTTGGCTAAAGCATTCTAGGCAGAAGCAATAAACACAACAACATATCTCATCAATAGAGGACATCAGTTCCTTTGAATTATCAGCTGCCCGAAGAAGTATGGTCTGGAAAGGAGGTAAAACTTTCACATTTGAGAATTTTCGGTTGTGTTTCATATATACTTATAGACTCTAATAGTAGAGATAAATTCGATTCGAAGGAGAGGAAATGTTATTTTATTGGTTATAGATCTGAAATGTATGGCTACAGGTTTTGGGATAACCAAAACAAGAAAGTTATCAGAAGCAGGAATGTCACTTTTAATGAGAACTTATTCTATAAGGACAAATTTTTTGCAGAATCTACATGTGCAAGTAAACTATCAAAATTTTTTTAGAAAGCAACACTTAAAGAAATTTCATAAAGTGATGTAACCAATAGAAACCAGAGTACATACATAGAGGTTGAGTCAGAACTAGAACCATCAACTCCTCCAAGAAAATCAAGGATAATTTCAGTACCACCAGATAGGTATTCCCCTTCATTGCATTATTTGTTGTTAACTGATGTTGGTGAGCTAGAATGTTTTAGTGAGGCTACGTAGGGGAATGACTCTATTGAGTGGGAGCTAGCAATGAAAGATGAGATGACATCCCTTTAGATGAATAAGACGTGGTCTTTAATTAAATTGCCAGAAGGAAAGAAAGCTTTACAGAATAAGTGGGTCTATAGGCTAAAGGAAGAATCTAACGGTAGAAGTAGATACAAGGTGAGACTTGTGGTGAAAGGGCTTAAGCAGAAACAAGGAATTGATTTCACAGAGATCTTCTCTCCAGTTGTAAAGATGACTACCATCAGAGTTATTTTGAGTATTGTAGCTGTAGAGAATCTTCACTTGGAGCAATTAGATGTTAAAACTGCATTCTTGCATGGGGATTTAGAGGAAGACATCTATATGACCCAACCAGAAGGTTTTGAAGTGCCAGGCAAGGAGAATCTTGTGTGCAAGCTTCATAAAAGTTTATATGGCTTGAAACAAGCACCGAGACAATGGTACAAGAAGTTTAATGAGTTTATGAGCAACTTAGGATTCAACAGATGTGACATGGACCATTGTTGCTACGTTAAGAAATATACTAATAGCTATGTTATCCTTGTCGTGTATGTTGATGACATGTTGATTGCAGGATCTAGTATGACAGAAATTAACAGGTTGAAGCAGCAGTTGGCAGACAACTTTGAAATAAAGGATCTTGGTCTAGCTAAAAAAATCCTTGGTATGAGAATTCTTAGAAATAGATCAGAAGGAATTTTGAAGTTGTCTCAGGAGATTCTAAGACCAGGAATACCCCTTTAGGATCTCATTTGAAGTTTTCAAAGAAGCAATATTTGCAGACAGATGAAGAAAAATGTTACATGTCAAGAGTACCATATGCATCAGCAGTCGGGAGTTTGATGTATGTTATGGTGTGTACCAGACCTGACATAGCACATGCAGTGGGAAATGTCAATAGTTTCCTATCAAATCCAGCAAAGGAGCATTGGGAAGTCGTAAAGGGGATACTCAGATATCTGAAGGGTACTTCAGGGATGTGTTTGTGCTTCAGAAAAAGCAATCTCACTTTACAGGGATTTTGAGATGCAGACTTGGGATGAGATTTTGATACCATGAAAAACACCACAGGCTACATTTTTACTTTAGGAGGTACTGCTATGAGTTGGAAGTCTAAACTTCAAAATAAAGTTGCTCTCTCAACCACAGAAGCCGAGTACATAGTTATCTCAAAAGCAGCTAAGGAGATGATTTGACTAAAGAATTTTTTCAATGAATTAGGGAAAGAACAAGATAATGCTTCAATGTTCAGTGATAGTTAAAGTGTTATAGGTCTTGCTAAGAATCAAGTCTTCCATTCTAGATGCTAGCATATTCAATTAAGATACCATTTTATCAGGGAGTTGATAAATGATGGAGACTTATCTTTGCTAAAGATCTTAGGATCAGAGAATCCAGCAGATATGTTGACTAAAGCTATTACAACTGACAAGCTGAGGCTTTGCATTGCCTCAGTTAGCCTTCAAGGATAATTAAAGATGAAGGCGCACACTAGGTAAAGAGTTGATGAACTCATTGCTTACAAGGAGCTGCTAGAGTTTGGAACTTAGACCCCAAGTGGGAGAGACAAGGCATACAACACAGGAATAGAGAAAAATGAAACATCGACAAAGTAGCACTGCCTCGTCAATATTTTGCATGTTTTGAAAGAAAAGTCAATATAATGGGAGCGTCAAAAAAGGATTTCAAATGAAATTCATCTATGGTAATCACATAAAAAGAAATCAAATCGCACCATTCCACTCTTTGTGTAGCCAGCTTCATGAAGATATTAAGGGATCTGTGTTGTCTTTCCATAACCAGTTTCTACAACAATTACAAGTACCTATATAAAGAGATTATTCAAATTAAATTTGAATGAATATACAATTGTATGCAAGAAAATACTAATAAAAAGGTAATGAAATCAAATGAATACAAATATAGAATAGTTCACTGACAACAGAGATGAAATTCATTCATTCTCAACACCAAATAAAAAGTAATCGAATAAAAAAATATGGGAAATGGAAAGAAAGGAATAAAGAGGAAAGAGTGGGGGGCATGCCTGGTGATTATGAACAGCTTCGACCAATTCATCCCGATAAGGGTACATATGTAACCTTTTCCTCTCTTCCTTTAGAAAAAAACAATAGAGAAAGTGAGTAACTCTAGTCACCTTTTATAAATTAATCTTGCCAGAAGATTGAGATTTTTATTTCTTAACCCTCATGTTTTAAATGGATGACTAATAATCAACCTCCTAGCTTACGTTCTTTCTCAAAGAATTAAAATATCAATAATATGATTAATGTAATTATTTCATTAACGAATATAAAAATAGCCTCAGGTTATCTTTCCTCAGGTTATCATTTACAGTAATTCGCGATGAGGGAGACAGAGCAAGGTAGAGAGAGAAATAAAGAGTGGGTAAGAGTGGGACCCCAATGAAATCACACCGGAAACGGGTATGGCCAATAGATTGAAATGAGACAAACAAATTGGATAGATGCACCTGACATTCATTCCTTCTACTTCACCAGATTTCCTGAAGAGATGAACGAAACAGAATTGTGGTATGAGTTTAAAAAATGGGGGGACGTGCGAGAGGTTTTCATTGCAAGAAACTGTAATAGGAGGGGTAAGAGATATGGTTTCGTAAGATTCAACGGGGTGGAAGATGTTAGATGGCTTGAAAGAAAACTGGACAACCTAGTAGTAAGGGGACTGAAAATGCATGTCAATATACCAAAGCATGGAAGAGAGAGGATGATACAAGGAGAAGCCAACATGAACGATAAGTACAGGATGGAAAAAACCTCAGACACGTTACTCGAGGGCGAGAAAGGTAAAGATAACCTTGAAGGTGCAAAGGACAACAACTCCAACAAATGACAGCGACATCCTTGTATGCAAGAGTGTTGATGACAGGCAGCAGCAACACGGGACGAGGAAGAAATTTCACAAATCCGAGTCCAACAGGAACAATCTCTTATTTGCTAGTACAGTTGAACATACCTGTGGAGGAAAAGACATGGCTAAGCAATACCTGGGTGGGAAGACTGAAGAATCTTGCGATGTTTGATAGAGTGCAAGACGATTTCATGTGGAATGGGGATGATGACATCACGCCAAAATATATAGGACATGACATGATATTGCTACTAGGACTCACAGAGGTCAGAGCTCAACAACTAGTTAGGGAAGCAACTAAGCAAGGTTGTCCTTATTTTACTTGCTGGAAAAGTGGAATCCTTATATGAGAATTGGGTACCGACTCGTTTGGATGTTGTGTTGGGGAATACCTCTACATGCATGGGATTTGGAGCATATTAAATAGATTGTGTCGGTGATAGGATAAGTGGTGGTGGTGGTGGTGGTGGTGGATGACGAAGTGGAAGAACTCCAGAGGCTGGATAGGGCTCGGGTACTAGTTAAGCCACCACAACAACCAATAATCAAACACAATGTATCAACATGGATTAATAGGGTGGGATACATAGTACACATGGTTGAAGAAACTTGTTACAACCCCGATAGATGCATATGTCGGAGAGGGAGCTTCATAAGGTCATCGGAGGAAATAAGCTCCGATGAGAGCCATAAAGGGACGCCATTGCTGGACGGTGATGTAACACCGGAAATAGTACTGTTGTCGAAGAACAATTTTTTGATTGGCGGCGAGCAGCTATGAGAGGTTTCTGAGGTACAACGGACTGAAGGAAAAGACTACTCGCATGAACCACATGGTAATAACTTTAGGGTACTGACACGAACATAGAAGCTAGTCACATCCAAGATAACTAGCAGAAAAAAAGAAGTTGACCGGAGCAACCATAGGGCTGACAGAAGTGAACAAATTGAGGAAAAAGGGATAATAGCTAAAGTCAATCACAGCCTTATCCACCGAAAAGAACCTGGGGTAAAAGCATGAAAGAAATGATAGAGAAAGGACAAATGAAGGAGACAGGAAAATGTATAGCAGAAATCAGGGAAGAGGAAGATGCACTAGAAGGGATAAAGGGCAAAAATGATAGTGGGCATGAGGTGGGCCCACTGCTTTTAGAAATATTTGAATTAAAGGATACAGAGTCACATGCTGGTGTACTCAAGGCTGAGGGTGACGGGCCCTTAATGGGCCTTACTAAAAACAACTTTGCTGAAAATAATGAAGGGGCAGAAGGCAATACAAATTGCAAACAAAATGGGACAACATGTGTGAAGAAGGTATACTCAAGAAGCAGAGGGTGCAGAAAGCAATTGGACCACAATATAACAGATGGGCCCACTGGTGGGCTCTAAAAAAATCAAACACCAACATCCAGATTGAAGCCAGTAGCACGAAGGGGAATTCTGACAAATATTCGCCAGTAATGAGAGGTAGTGGGCTGAAAGAAGTGGCAGATTGGGAAGAAATTGACAAAATACAACATGTAACATAGATTTCACAACAAAATAACAATCACGAAAGTTGTGATCAAATAAAAGAAGAAAAATCATAATGGACCATGGCGCAGAATCTGGGAGTTACATGTGGGAGAGGGGATGCAATAGTGGTCACCAAGTTGATTAGTATGGAGGAAAGGGACAAGAAGGAGGCTGACAGGTTGGGAAATAAGGGGGCTGGATAATGAAGATCATCACTTATAATATAAGGGGGTTGAGGAGGGGGGTAAAGTGGGCAGCAATTAAAAGAATGGTAATAAAGGAAAGGGTAGATATGTTGTGTCTACAAGAGACTAAGAAGGAACAAATAGATAAATTTGTTTGTCAGGCTATGTGGGGAGATATAGAGGTAAGGTGGGAGAAACAACCAATGTGTAATAGAGCACAGGGTTTACTTTGTCTGTGAAATGAAAAATCTTTCAGATTGGAGAGGAAGATAAGTGGGCAAGGTTTTACTTATTTAGAAGGCATATGGGTTCCTGATGGGCAAAAAATGTCTATAGTCAACATATACTTGCCATGTGACATGGTTCAGAGGAGAAACTTGTGGGAGCACATCAGACATTTGAGAGATTTAAGCCCAGGAGTATTGTGGTGCATACTAGGAAATTTTAATAGTATTAGAAGCTCAGCTGAGAGAGTAGGGCTAAGTCAGGGGGGGTAAATGATAGTAATGTGGAGGAATTCAATGAATGGATCGATTACCTTGAGGTTGAAGATGTGCCTTGTATGGAAAGAAAATTCACTTCGTACAAGCCAAATGGAACAACAAAGAGCAAATTGGACAGAGTCCTTCTCTCTGCTGAATGGTTTCTCAAATGGCAAGGAACTACACAATTTATACTGGAAAGAAACTTCTCAGATCATTACCCAATCTTGCTGAAATCTGAAAGTATTAATTAGGGACCGCGACCTTTCCGGATTTTGAATTGTTGGTTCCATGATAAATCATTCCAAAGGGTTGTTCAAGAATCCTAGATGAATAATCATGTAAGGGCTTGAGGGGATTTGTGCTTAAATAAAAAATAAAGGGAATCAAGGCAAGGCTGAAAGTATGGAATAAGGATCAATTTGGAGATTCACAACAGAAGCTAGCAAGCATCAAGAAGGAATTAAACAAGCTAGAAATTTAAGGAGATAAAAGACAATTATCTGACCAAGAGCTGTTGACCTAAAAAAAGTTGCAAGAGGAGTTGTGGGCAGCTGCTCAATCTCATGAGTCCCTACTAAGGTAGAAGGCAAGGTCAAGATTGATCAAAGAAGGGGATTGCAATTCCAAGTTATTCCATAGGATTGTAAACTCAAATCGCAGATTCAATACTTTGAGAGGAGTGTTTGTGAATGGTGTTTGGATTGATGAACCAGGAAAGGCGAAAGAGGAAATATGCTTGTTCTTCAAGAACAGATTTCAAGAGGAAGATTGGGTGAGGCCCAAACTAGATGGGGTCAGATTTAAAGCCATTGGACAGCAGCACAATGTCAGATTGTCGAAGCCATTTAATGCAAAAGAAATAAAGGTTGTTGTGTGGGAATGTGGGAGCGATAAGAGCCCCAAACCAGACGACCTTAACTTTAAATTTATTAAGAAGTTTTGGGGAGTTATCAAGGTGATGTGCTTTAGTTCATGGATAAATTCTTGGTTCATGGAACATTCTTGAAGGGGTACAATGCCTCATTCCTTGCTCTCATTCCTAAGGTGAATGACCCATAGAACCTAAACGAATATAGGCCTATTTCTTTAATAGGTAGCATATATAAAATTGTGGCCAAGGTGCTAGCGAGGAGGATGAAGGAGGTGTTTCCATTAATAATATATGAGAGACAAACTGCATTCATAGAGGGTAGACATTTGTCACACAGCACCCTTATTGAAAATGAAGTAATTCATGAAGCAAAAAGAAGTAACAAACCATGTTTGATGTTTAAAGTAGATTATGAAAAGGCTTATGATTCAGTCTCCTGGGATTTCTTGTTGTACATGTTAAGGAGGATGGGATTTTGCGATAGATGGCTATCTTGGATTGAGGGCTGCCTAAAATCCGCTTCTATATCCATATTGGTAAATGGTAGCTCTTCGTCTGAGTTCATTCCCCAAAGAGGTCTAAGACAAGGGGACCCACTAGCTCCCCTTTTATTTAACGTTGTTATGGAGGGACTCAATGGATTGCTGAGAGAAGCAATGGAGAAAAACTTGTTTCAAGGTTTACTAGTGGGAAGAAATGAGATGGAAGTTAGCATCTTACAGTATGCAGATGATACAATTTTCTTTGGGAAAACATCCATGGAAAATTTCAAAGCGATCAAGGTGATCTTGAGAAGCTTTGAACTTGTCTCAGGCCTCAAAATTAATTTCTCAAAGAGTAATTTTGTGGCAATCGGGATGTCGAAGAGATGGAAGGTGGATGCTACTAGGTATTTAAATTGCAGTCTATTGGCCATACCTTTCCTTTACCTGGGTATCTCGATTGGGGCAAACCCAAGGCATAGTGATGCCTGGGATCCTATTGTCAAGAAATGTCAGAGAAAGTACGCAAAATGGAAACAAAAGTTACTTTCATTTGGGGGAAGAGTCACTCTCATAAAGTCAGTTCTAAATTCAATTTTTATCTATTTCTTTTCTTTTTTCAAGGTTCCTAATAAAGTTTTGGCAAGCTAGTGTGGATACAGAAGTTGATTCTATGGAGATGGAGGTATGAAGCAGAAGAATATAGCTTGGGTAAAGTGGGAGCCAGTGTGTCTACCAAAGGAGAAAGAGGGAATGGGAATCAAGGATCTAAGGAAGTTTAATTATGCACTTCTCGGAAAGTAGAGATGGAACCTTCTCCATAACCAAGGGGACTTGTGGTCTAGGATACTGATTTCAAAATATGGTGGATGGTGGATTCTGGATGGAGAAAGAATGGGCAGTAGTGAATCAGCATGGAAGGGCATCAATCTCATAGCTCATTCCGGTGAAGATGGCAGTTGGTTAGCTTAACTCAAGTCTAGTGATAGTTAAGTATTAAAGAGCACCTACCACAAACATGAACAAAGTGGGGTCCGAAAACATATCTGAGCCAATTTTTGTGAGTTTACATCTAGAAGCCATAGGAGATGAGATAGATTGATCCTCTGTCATGCTAGTCATCTGTAGCAAATCTCTAATATATTTACTCTGAGTAAGAAATAGTGACTTGTCAGAGAGTGTAATGACTTCAATTCCAAGAAAATAATCTAGAGAACAAAGTTGTTTGAGGGAGAACTTGGAATTCAACTGAGAAGTGAGATGTTGAATCAGAGAAATAGAACTTCCAGTGATGATGATATCATCCACAGAGACAAGTAAATAAACTGTGTGAGAATCACTCTTCTAGATGAAGGGTGAAGGTTCATATTTACTTGCAGCAAACCCAAACTGAAGTAGTATGGTCTGAAGTCTTTTAAAACCATTGTCTAAGAGCCTATTAAAGGCCATAGAGAGCTCTGTTTAGTTTGCAGACCAATGTAGTGTTGAAGTTCTGAAAACTTGGTGGCTAAGACATATAGACAGTCTCATATAGAAAATCATTCAGAAAAGCATTATTCACATCTAGTTTAGCAAGGGACCACTGATTAGTGATAGCTAATGTTAAAATAAGTCTGATGGTAACAAGTTTCACTACAGGGGAGAAAGTTTCAAAAAAATCAAAGTTGAATACTTGATTAAATCCTTTTGCCACAAGCCTTGCTTTGTACTTATTGTGAAGCACCCACTGCCACAGCCTCAGCCACCACTACCAGCACCACCACTGGCACCACCTCACCGGCCACCAATGTAGTTGAAACCTCCACCAAAACCACCGCCACGGTTAGATCCACCATGGAAATTGGAAAAAAAATTCAAGCTCCTATTTGTTTGGCACTATTTGAGTGTGAGTATAGTTCACTATAGGTGATTCCATAAGTTGTTTCGATTATAGTAATGATCAAATGATAATCCAATGAGAGACCTTCAAGGATGGAATCAATATGCTCCTAAAGCATGATCGAGCTTCCAATAAAAGCAAGAGAGTCAACGATCACCTTAATTTGTGACAAGTACTCATGCATTTACTTGCCTACAAGTGTTGTCAATCAAAACTGAGGTCAAAGCTCATCCGCAGTAGCTCAGGTTTGCTTATGGAAAGTGATGCAATCCTCCCTAGGAAGGAACCAGTCACCAGAGCCATGAGCAGAAGGCTCTAAGAGGATTGGGCTAGAGCTACTAAAGAAGGCTCTAGGGTTCTCATGAACCTCAGGGTAGATTTATGAGCCCATAGGCCAAGGTTGGGTCCACTTGTCTTTGTAAATATTAGAATAAGTTTTCCTTCTTTTGGGCTTTGGGCCTTGTATTTTGGCCATTCTAGTAGTATAGGGTTTTAGCCTTGTATTTCAAGGCGTAGCTAAGCTCTAGCTTCTCATCTCAAGGAGGTGATCTTAGCTATTAGAGGGGTGTGTGTAGTTAAGCTCTATGGAAGATTCTCAAGGAGGTGAGCTTAGTTATTAGAGGAATGTATATAGCTAAGCTTTAGCTTCTCCAGGAAGCTTCTCAAGGTAGCTTTCATTTAGTTAGTGACCTAGGCTATAAATAGAAGCATGTTTAACACTTGTCATAACTTTGATGAATGAGAAACTTATGAGACACACTTCAAAGTTTAACTTTTCTCCCTCTTTTTCTCCTTCAGTTTCATGCCCCCCCTCTCTCTCACATTCTTTTCCTCCATTGAAGCTTCCTCTCTAAGCTTCTTATCCAAGGCACTCTCTTGGTAGTGAAGCTTCTCCTTCCATGGCTTATTCTCTAGTAGATGGTGCTTCCTCTCACCTCTTCTCCTTTATCTTTCACCGCAAATCCATGGCTGAAAATCATCATTGAAGGACCTTAGTGAAGCTCAAAGATCCAACCTCCATAGAAGCTTCACAAGAAAGCTTCCATGAAGTGGTAATTAGAGCACAAGAGCTTCAAGTAGGTGCTTCTTAAACCTCCATTAATTTTCAGCTTTAATTTCTCCTCCATTTTTATTTCTTCATTTTTCTCCATGTATCTCCTCACATGTCTTGTGCTAAATGTTTTTAACATGATTCTCTAGAATTTCCACCGATTAAACTTGCTATAGAAGGTAGATTTGATTTTCTATGGTTCAAATTTATTGTTCTTGTTCTTGAACCATGAATTGTGTTAAGTTTAGGTTCCTTTGAGTTTTGTTTTGCTATTTTTTGTGGCTGAAACCTAAACCATAAAATTCATACAAAAACATTAAAGTAGAAGACAACCTTAAAATCTAGAGTGACTTGTTCACCTATTGTAGTTTTGTCATAGAAGTCATGTCAAGTCATGAAACTTGTCACATAAGATTCCTTATGTTGTGCTAAATTTTATTTTTCTTGTTTCTTTGTCTAACTCATTTGTTCATGAGTGTATGAAATTATTTTAGCCTATATTTGATTTGATTCAAATCTTGCATGTTAATTAGTCCTTAACATGTTCATGCAAAATTCTTAGAGAGTCTTTGATTGTGAACCTTTTCTTGAACTTTTAGATTTTCTTATGATTGTGTCTATTGTGAATTTGAGTTTTGGTGATTGAATTGCTGGCTGAAATTTTGATCCTAAGTGAATGTTGAACTCCTAAAACTGTGGTAAACAAGCCTAGTCAGTTCAACATACATAGGAGGGTTGAAATTAAGCCTAAGCCAATCAATATACCATGCTTAAAAAATTCAAAGTCTGAAATTGCCGGTGCTGGCAGCTTGAACATACGAACTTGTAAACATTACTGGGAATTGGTCACTACGAATTTTGAGCTGACAATTTTACTGAATTTTTTGGACATCTTGAAAAAAAATGTGAAAAAATAACCAAGTGATTTGGATAAAAGTAAAAAATAAGAAAAATCATACAATTTGGCAGAAAAATCAGTGTCCAGGAAAGATAAAAAAAAAAAAAGTGAAAAGGAAATGTGCTTGTTATTTTGGCTCAAAATTTGTTCTATAGCTAGTGCTTATTTTAGAACAATCTTAGTTTTGAAATTTCAATTGAAAAGTAGTGTGAAAAAAAGTGTCAAAACTAGAGGTTTCTTGAGTCTTTTTTTTAGTTTTTTACTATACTCTAGAGTCATTCTAGGTTTCTCTTTGAGTCCTAGCTTCCTTTTATGTACTTTTCATTGCTTTAATTGTTGAATAATCCTTGGAAATTTGTCTTGTTAAAACTCTATTGGTTTAGCTTTCATTTCATTTTTTGGTCTTTGGTTATTGCTTATCTCTTTGTTTCCTTGTTTGTGAGTTGCCATATAGGGAATTGGAAAGGAGGATTGGTGTCATCCCTTGAAGAATTTGACTCAAAAAGCAAGGGGCCAAACACCTTAAGAGCTATTGAACTAAGAAGCACACCAAATTGATTGAAACACCAAAAAGATAATAGCCACCAAAATTGAGGACTTTTTTGTAACTTTGTAATTGGCAATTTACTTACCTTCATTGCTATCAAATTTTTTAACAAAAAGGCTTTCATTGGAAGTGCGTTGGGAGCCTCCGATAGGTTACCAAAATTCCATTTGTGTGTAATAATTTTAGGCAATTTTCCCTTAGGATGGTGAGTGTTTTGTTGGGAACCTTAAATGTGGTCATCCAAACACTATTAGGATTCGCCTAGTTTACATTTCTTGCACTTTAATTTCTTGCTTACTTTCATAGCTTATTTTTTTTACTAGTCACACCTAGTTTATCTTGTTATTGCATAATAATTTCTTCTTGCTTATCACGCTTATCTTGAGTTCTTTTGGAACCCTAGCTTTTACCTTTTGCAAACCCCAAACAAGAAAGAACCACAACTTAGGAACTAACATGAGTCATCATTCATCTAGTGTTAATGGTGAGTGTACTAGTCATAAGGATCCTCTATCTAGAATCTTAGATGAGTTGAGTTCCCTCAAGTTATGGAAAGGAAAACTAGAAAGAAAAGAAAAAGGAAAAGAGAAGGTAGAAATAAATCAAGATGAGAGGGAACAAATAAGGAAAGAAGAAAGAAGGAAAATACTAAAAGAGTTAAGAAAAGAAAAACATGCCTTCTATAGTAGTCATGACTCATGCAAGAGCCTAAGTGAAGAACTTAGTGACTATTATGGAGGAAGAAATAGGTCACATCCTAGAGCTCACTCCCATAGGAGAGAAAAGGAAATAAAGCCTCAAGAGACTAGCATTAACCTCTCATACTTCCATGGGAAGGACAATGTAGAGGCTTATTTAGATTGGGAAATGAAGGTTAAGCAACTCTTTGCTTGCCATCATACAAGTGAGGAAAGGAAGGTTCCTTTGGCTACCCTTAGCTTCCAAGGGTATGCCCTCTATTGGTGGACTTCCCTAGTTAGGGAAAGAAGAATTCATGGGGATCCTCCAGTAGAGTATTGGAATGACTTGAAAAGTGCCCTTAGGAAGAGGCACATTCCCTCCTACTACAAAAGGGAGATTATGGACAAGCTCCAAAGGCTTAGACAAGGGAGTATGAGTGTTGAAGAGTATAGGCAACAAATGGAACTACTCCTTTTGAGAGCTGGACTTAAGAAGGAGGAAAAAACAAGTATTGCTAGGTGATGTGCCATTATTTTCTCCTATTTCTTAACCCTTTTTGCACCATTTTAATTACTGATTAGTCTTAATTGTCAAATTAATTAGGCAGTTTTATTATTTGGGCTCATTCAGCTAATTTGATGTTTTTAATCTAATTTCAGGAATTAATGAAGCATTGGGCTTGAATCCAGAATTGGGCTTGGACTTGAAGAGGGCAGACTATTTTATTCTACAAAATTTTATCTTATCTAGACTTTATCTTATCTAGATAGTATTTAGATTTGATCTCATCTAGATATTACTTCATCTAGATCTTATCTTATCTAGATTTGATTTTATTTTATTTATGGGCTTGGATTTAAAACAGATTTGTAAGCTTTGGGGCTAGAAAACTATATAACAGCACCAAGGTTCTAGTTTAGGCTCTCTCTCTCTTCTCTCTCTTCTCTCTCTCTTGTTTTCGTTTTTAGTTTTAGGCTTCTCTTCTTTTAGACACTTTTTCATTTTGCGATTCCAATTGTTACTTTTCGTTTTAGCAATAAAATTTCGTTCTCTATTGATTAATGGAAGGCTAAGTCTCCAGCGTTGTTTTCTCTTGAGGATCAAGCACAATTCTCTTTGAGGTTCTATTATTACTATTAAATTCTGATCAGTTTTTCCTCTTCACTAATTACTCTGTATTTGTTGCTATTAATTCATGCATGCTTAGTGCTTGATTAATTGTCTTTGCGCTTAATTTACGTTCATGCTTAATGATCGTTTATGATTAATTGGTGTATGTCTTGCTTAATCACATAATGAATGCCTTATGTTAAATTTCGCTTAGTAATTTAATTTAGGGTTGGATTAAGTGGTTGAACTGATAAAGGATAAACTCTCGTAACCTAGGATAAGAGACTTGCTTGTGAATCAAGGGGAAGCAACGTGTTTTAAATTCTGATATTTTCTAATTCACATCTATTCGTTGTTTAATTTACAAAAGCAAACAACCCCCCCTAATTCGTTACTATTTTCCTACTATCTGTTATGAACATTTGGTTTATCATTGCTCGTTGGGAAATGACCTAGGATCACTTCCTAGTTACTACATTTTAATGTTTATTTGATTCGGGTTCGGCCTCGATCACTAGGTTCCTTAGTGGACTTAATATGGAAGTGAGGGGCAAGGTTGAGCTCCTTCCATATAGGGACCTAAATGACCTAGTCCAAATTTACATAAGGGTAGAGCAACAATTTAAAAGGTCAAGGCATCTTAGGGGCTGCACCTTCTAAGCCCAAAGATGATAAGGGGAAGGCAATATAAAAGCAACCCCCTAAGGCTAGTATACAAGAGAAGACTAGCTCTATAAAGTGCTTTAAATGTCTTGGAAGAAGACAAATTGCTTCTCAATGCCCCACCAAGAAAACCATGATTATGAGGGGCCAAGGCGTTTATAGTAGGCAAGATGAGGCTACTACTTCACCTTCCTCTAGTGAAAGTGAAGAAGCGGAAGGGGAAGAATCAAGTGAAGAAATCTACTCCCAAGAAGAAGGAGACCTTTTAATGGTCAGAAGGCTTCTAGGAGGCCAATCTTGTGACTCTACCCAATCTCAAAGAGAGAATACTTTTCACACAAGGTGTAAAAAAATTTATAACACATTCTCTCTCATTGTAGATAGTGGTTCATGTTGCAATTGTTGCAACACAAGATTAGTCTCTAAGTTGAGCCTTGTTATCACTCCCTATCCAAAGCCTTACAAACTTCAACGGCTCAATGAGCAAGGAGAGATGATAATCATTCAACAAGTGAAAGTGCCCTTCTCCATTGGAACATATAAGGATGAAGCGACTTGTGATGTAGTTCCTATGGAGGTAGGACACCTTCTCTTAGGTAGGCCATGGCAATATGATAGGAAGATCACTATAATGGCCTAACTAATAAGATAAACCTCACCCGCCTTGGAACAAAGTTTGTGTTGCATCCTCAAACACCTTCACAGGTGGCCAAAGATCAACTAACTATGAAAGATAAGAGGGATGAGGAAGAAAAACTAGAAAAACAAAAGAAAAAAAAGGATAGTAAGGCTTTGTCTTCAAAGGCCAAGGGGAAGGAAAAAAAGGAAAAGAATTCCTCCAAGAAGATTGTTAAGAAGGAAAATCATTTTGCAACAAAAGTTGATATCAAAAGAGCACTCCTTAAATAATCCTTCTACCTTCTCCTATCAAGGGAAACCTACCTTAGCACTACCATAATTCCTACATTTGAGACCTTACCTCCAAAGGTCCAATAAATCTTACATGAATTTGGTGATATATTTCCCAAAGAGATACCCCTGGGCTACCTCCTCTCAGTGGAATAGAACACCAAATATACTTAGTCCCAGGAATAAGCCTTCCTAATAGGCCAGACTATAGGACTAACCCTCACGAGACTAAAGAGATAGAGTCTCAGGTTAAGGAATTGTTGGAGAAGGGATGGGTCCAAGAGAGCCTAAGCCCTTGATCTGTGTTAGAGTTGTTGGTGCCCAAAAAGAATGGTAAGTGGAGAATGTGTACAGATTGCAGGGCCATCAACAACATTACTGTAAAGTATAGGCACCCCATTCCTAGACTTGATGATTTGCTTGATAAGTTTCATGGTGCCAACATGTTTTCAAAAATTGATCTTAAAAGTGGTTATCACCAAATCAGGATGAAAGAGGGTGTTGAGTGGAAAATAGTGCTTTCAAGACCAAGTTTGGTTTGTATGATTGGCTAGTGATGCCTTTCGGGCTCACTAATACACCAAGCACCTTTATGAGGCTTATGCATCTTATCTTAAGGGATTTCATAGGTATATTTGTAGTTGTTTATTTTGATGATATTTTAGTGTATAGTAGGATCCTAGATGATCATTTAGGACATCTAAGACAAGTTCTTTCAGTTCTTAGGAAAAACACTCTCTATGCCAATATAAAGAAGTGTACCTTTTGTGTAGATAATATAGTTTTCTTAAGATTTGTAGTTGGTAGAAATGGGGTCCAAGTGGACCTTGAGAAAATCAAGGCCATCCAAGAATGGCTCACCCCAAAAAGTGTAGGAGATAACAGGAGCTTCCATGGGTTAGCAAGCTTCTACGAAAAGTTTGTTCCTAATTTTTCTACACTTGCCTCACCTCTCAATGAGCTGGTGAAGAAGAATGTGGCATTCACTTGGGGTGAAAGAAAAGAGCAAGTCTTTGCTTTCCTCAAAGAAAAGCTCATCAAGGCACCTGTTCTAGCTCTTCCTGACTTTTCTAAAACTTTTGAGCTAGAATGTGATGCCTCTGGAGTGGGTGTGGGAGCTGTATTGTTGCAGGTGGGCACCCTATTGCTTATTTTAGTGAAAAAAATTATGGTGCCACCCTCAACTACCCCACCTATGATAAAGAACTTTATGCCTTAATAAGAGCCCTCCAAACTTGGGAACATTATCTTGTTCCCAAGAAATTTGTCATTCATAGTGATCACGAATCACTTAAATACATTAGAGGGCAAAGCAAGTTAAATAAAAGGCATGCAAAATGGGTAAAGTACCTATAGCAATTTCCATATGTTATCAAATACAAAAAGGAAAAAACAAATGTGGTAGTTGATGCCCTCTCTAGGAGGCACACATTGTTTTGCTCCCTAGGAGCTCAAATTTTAGGATTTGATAACATTAGGGAATCGTATGCTTCAGATGAACATTTATCTCCCATTTATGAGAGTTGTGGGCAAAAGGCCCAAGATGGATTCTATTTGGCTGAGGGGTATTTGTTCAAAGAGAGAAAGCTTTGCATACCCCAAGGATCCATCAGGAAATTACTTGTGAAAGAGACCCATAAGCGTGGGCTTATGGGCCACTTAGGGATAGACAAGACCCTTGTCTTACTCAAAGAAAATTTCTGCTGGCCCCATATAAAGAAATATGTCTATAAGCATTGCACTAGGTGTATGGCTTGTTTACAAGCCAAGTCTAGGGTGATGCGTCATGGGCTATACACACCCTTACCCATCCTATCTGCACCCTGGGTAGACATTAGTATGGACTTTGTCCTTGAGCTTCCTAGAACCCAAAGAGGTGTAGACTTTATGTTTGTGGTGGTGGATAGGTTTAGCAAGATGGAACACTTTATACCATGCCACAAGGTAGATGATGCTTCTCACATCTCAAAACTCTTCTTCGGGAAAGTTGTGAGACTCCATGGTTTGCCTAGGGCCATTATGTCATATAGAGATGCTAAGTTCCTTAGCCACTTCTGGAAAACCTTATGGGTTAAGTTAGGAACTAAGCTTCTTTTCTCTATCACTTGCCATCCACGAACTGATGGGAAAACAGAGGTAGTGAATAGGTCTCTATCAACTCTTTTAAGAGCTCTTTTAAAAGGCAACCATGAGTCTTGGGATGAGTATCTTCCTCATGTAGAATTTTCCTACAACATAGGGGTTCATAGAACCACCAAGCAATCGCCTTTTAAGATTGTCTATGGGTTCAATCCTCTAACACCCTTAGACCAAATTCCCCTTCCACTTGAAACTTCTTTTATATGTAGAAGCAAGCTTCATTGCTTCATGATGATGAATCAAGATTGATTCAAGGTTTTTTTATGATAACAAAGATGATGAAAAAAATTCCCAGAGAATGATTTCAAGATTGAGTCAATAACAATTCAAGAATCAAGAGAAATATTCAAGAGAAAGTTTCATCAAGAAGATTCAAGATTCAAGATTAATCAAGATCAAGATTCAAGACTCAAAGATTCAAGAATCAAGAGAAGACTTAATCAAGATAAGTATTAAAAAGTTTTTCAAAACATTGAGTAGCACAAGAAGTTTTCACAAAATCATTACCAAAGAGTTTTACTCTCTGGTAATCGATTACCAGATTATAGTAATCGATTACCAGTGGTTTTAAAATGTTAAGATTTTCAAAATTGAAAATGAAGAGTCACATCTGTTGATGCGTAATCGGTTACACCTTTATGGTAATTGATTACTAGTGACTGTTTTAGAAAAATTCATTTTCAAAAGTCATATTTCTTCAAGTGACTTGTTTTTGAAGATTCTTTCAAAAGTCATATCTTTTTAAGTGATTAGTTTTAAAGGAATTGCCAAGAGTTACAAGTTTTGACTTGAGTCATGAAGAAACTATAAATATGTGACCTTGGCATGAAACAATCTTTCATCTCAATCATCTTTCAATTTTGATCCATCATCTCTTTCAATCATTCTATCTTTCAATCTATCTTTCAACCTCTTCTTTCAGAACTTTCTGGTTTCATCTTCTCTTCATCTTTCTAAAAGTTTTTGTTCAAGACTTTCTCTTTCAAGAAAATTTCTTTGTTCAAAAACTTGTGCTATTCATCTTTTTCATTCCCTTCTCCCTTTGCAAAAAAGAATTCGCCAAGGACTAATCTCCTGAATTCTTTTTGTGTCTCTCATCTCCCTTTTCCAAAAGAACGAAGGACTAACCGCCTGAATTCTATTGCGTCTCCCTTCTCCCTTGTCAAAGAATTCAAAACGACACAGTCTGAGAATTCTTTTGATTCTTCCCTTTCCCATAAACAAAAGATTACAAAGGACTAACCGCCTGAGAACTTTGTCTTAACACATTGGAGGGTACATCCTTTGTGGTACAAGTAGAGGGTACATCTACTTGGGTTGTTGTGACTGAGAACAAGAGAGGTTACATCTCTTGTGGATCAGTTCTAGTGGAGGGTACATCCACTAGGTTGTTCAAAGAGAACAAGGGAGGGTACATCCCTTGTGGATCTTTGCTTGTAAAGGATTTTACAAGGTTGAAAAGAAATCTCAAGGACCGCAGGTCGCTTAGGGACTGGACGTAGGCAGAGTTTGTTGCCGAACCAGTATAAAACTCTTGTGTGTTTGTCTTCTTCTTCCCTACTCTTTTAATTTCTGTTGTGCACTTTAATTATCACTTTTACTTTTGGTTAAGTTTCTATCTTTGTTCTTTATTTTCTTAACATTATAGTAAAAGCCTAAGAAGGGTAATTTTTAATTAGTAAAGGTCTAGTAATAATTAATTCAACCCCCCTTTCTTAATTATTCCGAGGCCACTTGATCCAACAAGTGGTATCATAGCAGGTATCTTGTAGAAAGTTTAACAACTTCAAGATTCATGGCCTCTTTAAATTCTTTGTTTTTCAAAAGTATTTTTAGGAACAAGTCAAATCTAAAATCATTTCAAGATGAAGACCAAGCCAACTTGTGTCTCATGACAAAATCTCATGAAAACAACAAAGAAGAATCTGTAAGGAAGAAGTGGTACATTGACAGTGGATGTTCCAAGCATATGACAGGAGATGTATCCAAATTTACAACCATTTCTCCTAAGAAAAGTGGACACGTTACATACGGCGACAATAACAAAGGCAAAATTATTGGACTCGGTAAAATAGGTACGAGTTCCTCTACTCCCATTGAAAATGTGTTACTCGTAGAAGGTTTAAAACATAGTTTACTGAGTGTTAGTCAATTATGTGATAAAGGTTATAAAGTATCTTTTGATTCTGAAAAATGTGTTATCAAGCATAAGCATGACAAAAATATTGAGCATATAGGTTTTAGAGAAAATAACATTTACATGATTGATTTAAAACAAAAATCTGAAAATGATATATGCTTTCTAAGTAAAGACTGTGATCCATGGTTATGGAATAAGAGAATTGCTCATATTAACATGGATCATCTAAATAGATTAATTTCAAAAGATCTAGTTATTGGTTTACCAAAATTAAAATTTGAAAAAGATAAGTTATGTGATGCATGCCAAAAAGGTAAACAAACAAAAGTATCATTTAAATCAAAAAATATTGTTTCTACCTATCAACCATTACAATTATTGCACATGGATTTGTTTGGACCATCTAGGGTCATGAGTTTTGGTGGAAGTTACTATGCATTAGTAATTGTTGATGACTATTCTAGATATACTTGGACTTTATTTCTTACTCATAAAAATGATGCATTTCATGCATTTACAAGACTTGCCAAAGTCATCCAAAACAAGAAAAATCTCAAAATTATCTCCATTAGAAGTGATCATGGGGGTGAATTTGAAAACAATAATTTTGAAATTTTTTGTGATGAACATGGCATAGAACACAATTTTTCTGCACCTAGGACACCCCAACAAAATGGAGTAGTAGAAAGGAAAAATAGAGCTTTAGAAGAAATTGCTAGAACTCTTTTAAATGACACATCACTACCAAAATATTTTTGGGCAGAAGCAGTCAACACCGCATGTTATATTATGAATAGAGCCTTAATAAGACCCATTCTTAAGAAAACCCCATATGAACTTTTTAACAATAGAAAACCAAACATTGCTCATTTACATGTTTTTGGATGTAAATGTTTTGTCCTAAACAATGGTAAAGAAAGCCTAGGAAAATTTGATGCTAAGGCAGATGAGGGCATATTCCTTGGTTATTCCCTACATAGCAAAGCCTTTAGGATATACAACAAAAGAACCATGACAATTGAGGAATCAATACATGTTACTTTTGATGAAACTAATATTACCTCTCCAAGAAAGGAATTTCTTGATGATATTGCAGATTCTTTGGAAGATACACACATTCAAGAAAGAAATCTAAAAAGGAAGAGAGATGAAGAAAATGAGGATGTTCAAGATGATATAATCCAAGAAAATGATGATCTTCCCAAAGAATGGAAAACTTCAAGAAATCATCCTCTTGACAACATCATCGGAGATATCTCAAAAGGGGTAACAACTAGACACTCTCTCAAAGATTTATGCAATAATATGGCTTTTGTTTCGTTAATAGAACCTAAAAACTTTAAAGAAGCCATTATAGATGATCATTGGATAATAGCTATGCAAGAAGAATTAAATCAATTTGAAAGAAATGATGTATGGGAATTAGTAGAGAAACCTTCAAACTATCCAATCATAGGAACTATGTGGGTATTTAGAAATAAATTGGATGAAAATGGTATAGTAATTAGAAATAAAGCTAGACTTGTAGCAAAAGGATATAATCAAGAAGAAGGTATAGACTATGAAGAAACCTTTGCACCCGTAGCCAGATTAGAAGCCATTAGGATGATATTAGCTTATGCATCTATTATGAATTTTAAACTATATCAAATGGATGTCAAGAGTGCTTTCTTAAATGGTCTAATTCAATAGGAGGTATATGTAGAACAACCTCCTCGGTTTGAAGACTCACAAAAATTAGATCATGTCTATAGATTAAAGAAAGCACTCTATGGTTTAAAACAAGCACCTAGGGCTTGGTATGAAAGATTAAGTAAATTCCTATTAGAAAAGAATTTTACTCGAGGGAAGGTAGATACCACCTTATTCATAAAAAGAAAGGATAATGATATCTTATTGGTACAAATTTATGTTGATGATATAATTTTTGGATCTACTAATGAATCTTTGTGCAAGGAGTTTTCTATTGATATGCAAAGTGAGTTTGAGATGTCAATGATGGGTGAGTTAAATTACTTTCTTGGACTACAAATCAAACAAACAAATGATGGGATCTTTGTCAACCAAGCAAAGTATTGCAAGGAACTCATCAAGAGATTTGGAATGGAAAACTCAAAACACTTGGCTACTCCTATGAGCACCAGTTGTTATCTTGACAAAGATGAAGCCAGTCAACCTGTTGATGCAAAGCAATACAAAGGTATGATTGGATCTCTACTTTACTTATCTGCAAGTAGGCCAGATATTATGTTTAGTGTATGTATGTGTGCAAGATTTCAATCAAATCCAAAGTTTTCACATCTAATGGCAGTAAAAAGAATCATAAGATATCTATTAGGAACAGTTAACTTAGGATTATGGTACCCTAAGAATTCTTTATGCAATTTAGTAGGATATTCTGATTCGGATTTTGCTGGATCAAAAACAGATAGGAAAAGCACTAGTGGCACATGTCAATTCATAGGATCTGCTCTTGTTTCTTGGAATAGCAAGAAGCAAAATAGTGTAGCATTATCCACAGCAGAAGCATAATATATTTTTGTTGGTAGTTGTTGCGCACAAATTCTGTGGATGAAACAACAACTATCTGATTATGGAATTGTATTAGATCACATTCCCATAAAATGTGATAACACAAGTGCCATAAACATATCCAACAATCCAGTTCTCCACTCTAGAACCAAGCATATAGAAATTAGGCATCATTTTATTAGAGATCATATTCTAAAAGGAGATGTTGTTTTAGAATTTGTAGATACTAAAAATCAACTTGCAGACATCTTCACAAAACCACTAAACAAAGATTCCTTCTACACTATTAGAAAAGAATTAGGACTGCTTGATGCTAGTGATTTGTCTAAATGATCTATATTATTATGACATTTGAACAATTTAGTATTTCTTTAATTGCATGGTATGATTGAACTATTATGAATTATGTTATCTATCCATGTTTCTTGCTTCATGATTGGTTTATATTCTTCAATGAATGTCTTGTGAATGATTAATAGTATATGAATGTTTTATACTTATTATGCACTTTGGCTTTTTGTCGATGCCAAAGGGGGAGAGAAATAGGGATTAAATCAAGAACTCACATAAGTAATTAACTTAATTTCAAGTGAAGCATAAACTCAGAAACAAAGGGGGAGAATATGGAGAATTAAGTGAGAGATCGACTAGGAAAAAGTGTGTGTATGTGTTTCTTGATTTCAAGGTTGTCATTATCAAAAAGGGGGAGATTGTAGAAGCAAGCTTCATTGCTTCATGATGATGAATCAAGATTGATTCATGATGATGAATCAAGATTGATTCAAGGTGTTTTGATGATAACAAAGATGATGACAAAAATCCCAAGAGAATGATTTCAAGATTGAGTCAAGAACAATTCAAGAATCAAGAGAAAGATTCAAGAGAAAGTTTCATCAAGAAGATTCAAGATTCAAGATTAATCAAGATCAAGATTCAAGACTCAAAGATTCAAAAATCAAGAGAAGACTTAATCAAGATAAGTATTAAAAAAAATTTCAAAACATTGAGTAGCACAAGAAGTTTTTACAAAATCATTACCAAAGAGTTTTGCTCTCTGGTAATCGATTACCAAATTATACTAATCGATTACCGGTGGTTTTAAAACATTAAGATTTTCAAAATTCAAAATGAAGAGTCACATCTGTTGATGTGTAATCGATTACACCTTTATGGTAATCGATTACCAGTGACTGTTTTCGAAAAATTCATTTCCAAAAGTCACATTTCTTCAAGTGACTTGTTTCTGAAGATTCTTTCAAATGTCATATCTTTTTAAGTAATTAGTTTTAAAGGAATTGCCAAGAGTTACAAGTTTTGAATTGAGTCATCAAGAAACTATAAATATGTGACCTTGGCATGAAACAATCTTTCATCTCAATCATCTTTCAATTCTGATCCATCATCACTTTCAATCATTCTATCTTTCAATCTATCTTTCAACATCTTCTTTCAGAACTTTCTGGTTTCATCTTCTCTTCATCTTTCTAAAAGTTTTTGTTCAAGACTTTCTCTTTCAAGAAAAGTTCTTTGTTCAAAAACTTGTGTTATTCATCTTTTTCATTCCCTTCTTCCTTTGCCAAAAAGAATTCGCCAAGGATTAATCGCCTGAATTCTTTTTGTGTCTCTCTTCTCCCTTTTCCAAAAGAACGAAGGACTAACCGCCTGAATTCTTTTGTGTCTCCCTTCTCCCTTGTCAAAGAATTCAAAACGACATAGTCTGAGAATTCTTTTGATTTTTCCCTTTCCCATAAACAAAAGATTTCAAAGGACTAACCGCCTGAGAATTATTTTGTTTTCCCATTTACAAAGTTTCAAATGACTAACCGCCTGAGAACTTTGTCTTTACACATTGGAGGGTACATCCTTTGTGGTATAAGTAGAGGGTACATCTACTTGGGTTGTTGTGACTGAGAACAAGAGAGGGTACATCTCTTGTGGATCAGTTCTAGTGGAGGGTACATCCACTAGGTTGTTCAAAGAGAACAAGGGAGGGTACATCCCTTGTGGATCTTTGCTTGTAAAGGATTTTACAAGGTTGAAAAGAAATCTCAAGGACCGCAGGTCGCTTGGGGACTGAATGTAGGCACGGGTTGTTGCCGAACCAGTATAAAACTTGTCATACCCTAATTTCGTCCGGGGACCTTTGCTTGATGACATGCGACCATTCTTTGGTCCTCGTGAGGTGCTTGGCACCCATCATTAGGCAATTTATGAAATTCCAGGACATGCCGAAAGACCAAAAAAATATTGATGCACAATCCGTAAGTTTCCGTGACACACCGGAAATCAAATGGAAGCATCGTTGCATAATTAAGTGAGGTTCCGTAACATTCCGTAAGTCAAAAGGGGGATGATTATGTAATCCGCAAGGTTCCGTAACATTACGGAAAGAAAACAAGTATCGTTATGAAATTCGTAAGTTTCCGTAACTTTACGAAAAAAGAATCACCAAAAAAACAGCAGAGGGGGGTGTACTTAGTAAAAATGGGGGTGCAAATAGCACCCAGGCCCACTTGGGCCCTCTAGAATATTCCTCCAGAAGGCTGTTGCTTCTGGAGGAAGCAACCTGGCTCGCCTGGGCGAGCTGAGCTCGCCTGGGCGAGCTGGGCGTTAACCACCTCCCCTATTTTGCTATAAATAGGGGAGGAAGTGAAGAAGAAAAGGGTTCAGCCCCTTTGGCACTTCTCTCTCTTTCAAATTTGCTTGGAAAAATTGTTTCCGTGAAGAAAATCTAAGCCGAGGCGCTTCCGAAACGTTTCCGTAACGTTTTTCCGTGAGGAATTTCGCAAAGGTTCCAACCGTTCTTCGACGTTCTTCATTCGTTCTTCATCGTTCTTCGATCTTCAACGGGTAAGTACCTCGAACCAAGCTTTTCGATTCATTCTATGCACCCATGGTGGTCCACATTGTGTTTCGTGCATTTTTATTCTCGTTTTGTTTACTTTTTATACCCCCTGTTGACGTGCTTAAGCCATTTTACTTAAGTCATTTCTCGCTTAACTTAAAAATAAAATAAATTTCCACCGAACGTTTGAATTGTATTATCCATTAACTTCGGTTAAAATAAATTCCGACCGTTCGGTCGTGCCGTAACCACGTTGGAAATCAAAAAGAGGTAAAAAATAATATAATAATCAAAAAGACATCTTTTAGTAAAATAAAGCGGAAAATCAATCGGACGTTTTCTCTTTGGGATTTCTCATTCTTAATCGAATTGATTAATAACTAAAGTGAAACTAAAGGCTAAAATCAATTCGCCTAGTCAAGCTCGTCCATAAAAATAGGCTTTTGAAGTTTGTCATTTCATTTTCTCACTAAGTAAAATGGATCATTTTTAAGGTCCAACGCCTTAAAATGATCACCTCTTAAAGTAAAAAAGAATCACTTGATAAAAAAGAACTACGTAGGTCTGATTTTCTCATCCCAAATTGAGGAATACGTAGGAGCAAAGGGAAACACCCTTGTCGACCACAAAAAAGAGAAAATATAAAAAGGGTATAAAGGATATAGAGACATAAAAAGGGAACATAAAAAATCAAAGTCATGTTTGCACATTCGATTAAAGGCTGCCGTCCCTTGGGGCGGACGTGTGGGGTGCTAATACCTTCCCCGTGCGTAAATACAACTCCCGAACCTTTCACTTAAAAGTCCGTAGATCGCGTCTTTTCCGGTTTTTCCGACGTTTTCCTCAAATAAACGTTGGTGGCGACTCCGCGCGTATTCCTTTCGTGGAACACGCATCCCGCGAGTCACGCGTCGCCCTCCCGCCGAAGGGTAGGTTGCGACAGTTGGCGACTCCACTGGGGACTGTTTTTAGAGAGTTAGGCCATTTAATTTTGTGCAATGTTTTACCGTGACTTACCCCTTTGTTGGTTTCCTTTCATTATGTTCTTGTGTATATAAACTCTTTGTTGCTTTTAGTGCGTTTTAAATGTATGCATGAAGTAAATATCTATTCATTTGATGCACACAAACACCAACACTATTTGCACACACTGTGAGTGAAAAAGGGCCCTATACCCGGGTTCATGGGAGCATAAGGAGTGGAGGTGAATCTGTGATCATGCTAGGTCTCCGACTTGCTTGATTACAGTGAACCCTCATCTAGAGCTTTTCTCTTTGAAAACCTATTGTTGCTAGTAGTCCCTACTGCTACAATATGTTCTTCAAAGGGGATGATACCTCTAGAAACCATCAAGAGAGATATAACTACCTTGGGGATTATTGCTAAAAGCCTAGTTAGTTCTCTCCCTTATAGGTCCCTTAAATAGGGGCACGAAGCAAACACGTTGCGTGCCATTTTTCACACTGCCATGCATGAGTATCATATACCCTTTTGCTTATGTTCGGTAAATATTGTCATACTGTGCACATTCCCGCATTGTGTCTTTTGCATAGGCATTGCATATGGGTTCTGTCTTGATCCCTACTGTAAACAAACCAACGGAGGGTCCGTGTCGCCTTCTTAAAAACGTGCGTTGGGGCATTTCGCTACCCCTAGACGTCGTATCTAAGAAGGGGACAAATTCCCCGGACCCCCGCATTCCTAGATTGCATCTGTGTCATATGCATTCCATCATGCATTCATCCATCCCACCCATGAGATATCGGAGTTTTGATTTGCACCAGCTTTTGTCTCACTTTAGTAAGCATGGGAACAAATCAAACCGGCAAGAGGTTCTACCAAGTCAAGGTCAAAAGCCTAGATACCACCAGCATCAAGGAATTAGGGCGGTTGATGGAACCCCTCCAAATGCAAGCCTTCCGCAAGACTTACGGAAAGACCTTAGAGTTGACCATAGCAGAGGTGTCCATAGAAGCCATTGCATCACTTACCCAATACTACGACCAGCCTTTGAGGTGCTTCACATTCGCAGACTTCCAATTAGTACCAACCATTGAAGAATTTGAGGAAATTTTAGGATGTCCTCTCGGGGGAAGAAAACCATATCTTTCCTCCGGGTGTCTCCCCTCTTTGAGCAGAATTGCAACTGTGGTCAAGGATTCAGCAAGAGGTTTGGACCGCATAAAACAGACTCGGAACGGCATAGCGGGCCTACCACAGAAGTACCTAGAAGACAAGGCGAGGGGTATGGCCAATCAAGGAGACTGGGTCCCGTTTATGGATGTGTTAGCTTTGCTAATTTTTGGGGTCGTCCTCTTTCCAAACGTGGATGGTTTGGTAGACCTAGCAGCAATCGACGCTTTCCTTGCCTACCACCATAGCAAGGAAAGTCCGGTGGTAGCTGTCTTGGCAGATCTATTTGACACATTTGACCGAAGGTGCGAAAAGAGTAGCGCACGGATCATCTGTTGCTTACCCGCCCTCTGTGTTTGGTTGGTTTCACACTTGTTCCAACAAGACACAAGACATCCATGTCCGCTCCTGAGCCATCGCTCGTGTACTGAAAAGAGGAGAATAGATTGGGACCAGCTCTTGGCCGGGATAGGAGGTAGAACAATCAGTTGGTTCCCCCGATGGAAGGAAGGAAAAGAAGGAGTCCTTTTCTCATGTGGAAGATACCCAAACATTCCGCTGGTAGGAACGAGGGGTTGTATTAACTACAATCCCGCGCTCGCTATAAGACAACTAGGGTACCCCATGAGGGGAGCACCGACGGAAGAAAGCATGTCTCCTTTCCTTGTGAGGGATTTCGGCGCACAAAATTCCAAGACTATACAAAGAATCCATAAGGCGTGGGAAACCCCGTTAAAGAAAGATCAAGAGCTTAGAGGCATTCGTAATGGCATCATTGGTGGGTACCACGAATGGCTGAAAGTTCATATACGAGGTTTAGATTGGCTTGCCAAGTTAAAAGTCGTCAGCAAAGAGAGTTTTGAAGCACCGGAAGAGGACGAAGAAGTCCAAGCTCTCAAAAGCGAGTTAGGAAAGGCAAAACTTGCCAAGGAGAAGTTCAAGTTGGCCGAAAATTATCTCCATTAGAAGTGATCATGGGGTGAATTTTGAAAACAATAATTTTGAAATTTTTTTGTGATGAACATGGCATAGACACAATTTTTCTGCACTAGGACACCCCAACAAAATGGAGTAGTAGAAAGGAAAAATAGAGCTTTAGAAGAAATTGCTAGAACTCTTTTAAATGACACATCACTACCAAAATATTTTTGGGCAGAAGCAGTCAACACCGCATGTTATATTATGAATAGAGCCTTAATAAGACCCATTCTTAAGAAAACCCCATATGAACTTTTTAACAATAGAAAACCAAACATTGCTCATTTACAGTTTTTTGGATGTAATGTTTTGTCCTAAACAATGGTAAAGAAAGCCTAGGAAAATTTGATGCTAAGGCAGATGAGGGCATATTCCTTGGTTATTCCCTACATAGCAAAGCCTTTAGGATATACAACAAAAGAACCATGACAATTGAGGAATCAATACATGTTACTTTTGATGAAACTAATATTACCTCTCCAAGAAAGGAATTTCTTGATGATATTGCAGATTCTTTGGAAGATACACACATTCAAGAAAGAAATCTAAAAGGAAGAGAGATGAAGAAAATGAGGATGTTCAAGATGATATAATCCAAGAAAATGATGATCTTCCCAAAGAATGGAAAACTTCAAAGAAATCATCCTCTTGACAACATCATGCGAGTATCTCAAAAGGGGTAACAACTAGACACTCTCTCAAAGATTTATGCAATAATATGGCTTTTGTTCGTTAATAGAACCTAAAAACTTATAAAGAAGCCATTATAGATGATCATTGGATAATAGCTATGCAAGAAGAATTAAATCAATTTGAAAGAAATGATGTATGGGAATTAGTAGAGAACCTTCAAACTATCCAATCATAGGAACTATGTGGGTATTTAGAAATAAATTGGATGAAAATGGTATAGTAATTAGAATAAAGCTAGACTTGTAGCAAAAGGATATAATCAAGAAGAAGGTATAGACTATGAAGAAACCTTTGCACCCGTAGCCAGATTAGAAGCCATTAGGATGATATTAGCTTATGCATCTATTATGAATTTTAAACTATATCAAATGGATGTCAAGAGTGCTTTCTTAAATGGTCTAATTCAATAGGAGGTATATGTAGAACAACCTCCTCGGTTTGAAGACTCACAAAATTAGATCATGTCTATAGATTAAAGAAAGCACTCTATGGTTTAAAACAAGCACCAGGGCTTGGTATGAAAGATTAAGTAAATTCCTATTAGAAAAGAATTTTACTCGAGGGAAGGTAGATACCACCTTATTCATAAAAAGAAAGGATAATGATATCTTATTGGTACAAATTTATGTTGATGATATAATTTTTGGATCTACTAATGAATCTTTGTGCAAGGAGTTTTCTATTGATATGCAAAGTGAGTTTGAGATGTCAATGATGGGTGAGTTAAATTACTTTCTTGGACTACAAATCAAACAAAACAAATGATGGGATCTTTGTCAACCAAGCAAAGTATTGCAAGGAACTCATCAAGAGATTTGGAATGGAAAACTCAAAACACTTGGCTACTCCTATGAGCACCAGTTGTTATCTTGACAAAGATGAAGCCAGTCAACCTGTTGATGCAAAGCAATACAAAGGTATGATTGGATCTCTACTTTACTTATCTGCAAGTAGGCCAGATATTATGTTTAGTGTATGTATGTGTGCAAGATTTCAATCAAATCCAAAGTTTTCACATCTAATGGCAGTAAAAAGAATCATAAGATATCTATTAGGAACAGTTAACTTAGGATTATGGTACCCTAAGAATTCTTTATGCAATTTAGTAGGATATTCTGATTCGGATTTTGCTGGATCAAAAACAGATAGGAAAAGCACTAGTGGCACATGTCAATTCATAGGATCTGCTCTTGTTTCTTGGAATAGCAAGAAGCAAAATAGTGTAGCATTATCCACAGCAGAAGCATAATATATTTTTGTTGGTAGTTGTTGCGCACAAATTCTGTGGATGAAACAACAACTATCTGATTATGGAATTGTATTAGATCACATTCCCATAAAATGTGATAACACAAGTGCCATAAACATATCCAACAATCCAGTTCTCCACTCTAGACCAAGCATATAGAAATTAGGCATCATTTTATTAGAGATCATATTCTAAAAGGAGATGTTGTTTTAGAATTTGTAGATACTAAAAATCAACTTGCAGACATCTTCACAAAACCACTAAACAAAGATTCCTTCTACACTATTAGAAAAGAATTAGGACTGCTTGATGCTAGTGATTTGTCTAAATGATCTATATTATTATGACATTTGAACAATTTAGTATTTCTTTAATTGCATGGTATGATTGAACTATTATGAATTATGTTATCTATCCATGTTTCTTGCTTCATGATTGGTTTATATTCTTCAATGAATGTCTTGTGAATGATTAATAGTATATGAATGTTTTATACTTATTATGCACTTTGGCTTTTTGTCGATGCCAAAGGGGGAGAGAAATAGGGATTAAATCAAGAACTCACATAAGTAATTAACTTAATTTCAAGTGAAGCATAAACTCAGAAACAAAGGGGGAGAATATGGAGAATTAAGTGAGAGATCGACTAGGAAAAAGTGTGTGTATGTGTTTCTTGATTTCAAGGTTGTCATTATCAAAAAGGGGGAGATTGTAGAAGCAAGCTTCATTGCTTCATGATGATGAATCAAGATTGATTCATGATGATGAATCAAGATTGATTCAAGGTGTTTTGATGATAACAAAGATGATGACAAAAATCCCAAGAGAATGATTTCAAGATTGAGTCAAGAACAATTCAAGAATCAGAGAAAGATTCAAGAGAAAGTTTCATCAAGAAGATTCAAGATTCAAGATTAATCAAGATCAAGATTCAAGACTCAAAGATTCAAAAATCAAGAGAAGACTTAATCAGAATAAGTATTAAAAAAAATTTCAAAACATTGAGTAGCACAAGAAGTTTTTACAAAATCATTACCAAAGAGTTTTGCTCTCTGGTAATCGATTACCAAATTATACTAATCGATTACCGGTGGTTTTAAAACATTAAGATTTTCAAAATTCAAAATGAAGAGTCACATCTGTTGATGTGTAATCGATTACACTTTATGGTAATCGATTACCAGTGACTGTTTTCGAAAAATTCATTTCCAAAGTCCATTTCTTCAAGTGACTTGTTTCTGAAGATTCTTTCAAATGTCATATCTTTTTAAGTAATTAGTTTTAAAGGAATTGCCAAGAGTTACAAGTTTTGAATTGAGTCATCAAGAAACTATAAATATGTGACCTTGGCATGAAACAATCTTTCATCTCAATCATCTTTCAATTCTGATCCATCATCACTTTCAATCATTCTATCTTTCAATCTATCTTTCAACATCTTCTTTCAGAACTTTCTGGTTTCATCTTCTCTTCATCTTTCTAAAAGTTTTTGTTCAAGACTTTCTCTTTCAAGAAAAGTTCTTTGTTCAAAAACTTGTGTTATTCATCTTTTCATTCCCTTCTTCCTTTGCAAAAAAGAATTCGCCAAGGATTAATCGCCTGAATTCTTTTTGTGTCTCTCTTCTCCCTTTTCCAAAAGAACGAAGGACTAACCGCCTGAATTCTTTTGTGTCTCCCTTCTCCCTTGTCAAAGAATTCAAAACGACATAGTCTGAGAATTCTTTTGATTTTTCCCTTTCCCATAAACAAAGATTTCAAAGGACTAACCGCCTGAGAATTATTTTGTTTTCCCATTTACAAAGTTTCAAATGACTAACCGCCTGAGAACTTTGTCTTTACACATTGGAGGGTACATCCTTTGTGGTATAAGTAGAGGGTACATCTACTTGGGTTGTTGTGACTGAGAACAAGAGAGGGTACATCTCTTGTGGATCAGTTCTAGTGGAGGGTACATCCACTAGTTGTTCAAAGAGAACAAGGGAGGGTACATCCTTGTGGATCTTTGCTTGTAAAGGATTTTACAAGGTTGAAAAGAAATCTCAAGGACCGCAGGTCGCTTGGGGACTGAATGTAGGCACGGGTTGTTGCCGAACCAGTATAAAACTTGTCATACCCTATTTCGTCCGGGGACCTTTGCTTGATGACATGCGACCATTCTTTGGTCCTCGTGAGGTGCTTGGCACCCATCATTAGGCAATTTATGAAATTCCAGGACATGCCGAAAGACCAAAAAAATATTGATGCACAATCCGTAAGTTTCCGTGACACACCGGAAATCAAATGGAAGCATCGTTGCATAATTAAGTGAGGTCCGTAACATTCCGTAAGTCAAAAGGGGGATGATTATGTAATCCGCAAGGTTCCGTAACATTACGGAAAGAAAACAAGTATCGTTATGAAATTCGTAGTTTCCGTAACTTTACGAAAAAAGAATCACCAAAAAAAACAGCAGGGGGGGTGTACTTAGTAAAAATGGGGGTGCAAATAGCACCCAGGCCCACTTGGGCCCTCTAGAATATTCCTCCAGAAGGCTGTTGCTTCTGGAGGAAGCAACCTGGCTCGCCTGGGCGAGCTGAGCTCGCCTGGGCGAGCTGGGCGTTAACCACCTCCCCTATTTTGCTATAAATAGGGGAGGAAGTGAAGAAGAAAAGGGTTCAGCCCCTTTGGCACTTCTCTCTCTTTCAAATTTGCTTGGAAAAATTGTTTCCGTGAAGAAAATCTAAGCCGAGGCGCTTCCGAAACGTTTCCGTAACGTTTTTCCGTGAGGAATTTCGCAAAGGTTCCAACCGTTCTTCGACGTTCTTCATTCGTTCTTCATCGTTCTTCGATCTTCAACGGGTAAGTACCTCGAACCAAGCTTTTCGATTCATTCTATGCACCCATGGTGGTCCACATTGTGTTTCGTGCATTTTTTATTCTCGTTTTGTTTACTTTTTATACCCCCTGTTGACGTGCTTAAGCCATTTTACTTAAGTCATTTCTCGCTTAACTTAAAAATAAAATAAATTTCCACCGAACGTTTGAATTGTATTATCCATTAACTTCGGTTAAAATAAATTCCGACCGTTCGGTCGTGCCGTAACCACGTTGGAAATCAAAAAGAGGTAAAAAATAATATAATAATCAAAAAGACATCTTTTAGTAAAATAAAGCGGAAAATCAATCGGCCGTTTTCTCTTTGGGATTTCTCATTCTTAATCGAATTGATTAATAACTAAAGTGAAACTAAAGGCTAAAATCAATTCGCCTAGTCAAGCTCGTCATAAAAATAGGCTTTTGAAGTTTGTCATTTCATTTTCTCACTAAGTAAAATGGATCATTTTTAAGGTCCAACGCCTTAAAATGATCACCTCTTAAAGTAAAAAAGAATCACTTGATAAAAAAGAACTACGTAGGTCTGATTTTCTCATCCCAAATTGAGGAATACGTAGGAGCAAAGGGAAACACCCTTGTCGACCACAAAAAAGAAAAATATAAAAAGGGTATAAAGGATATAGAGACATAAAAAGGGAACATAAAAATCAAAGTCATGTTTGCACATTCGATTAAAGGCTGCCGTCCCTTGGGGCGGACGTGTGGGGTGCTAATACTTCCCGTGCGTAAATAACTCCCGAACCTTTCACTTAAAAGTCCGTAGATCGCGTCTTTTCCGGTTTTTCCGACGTTTTCCTCAATAAACGTTGGTGGCGACTCCGCGCGTATTCCTTTCGTGGAACACGCATCCCGCGAGTCACGCGTCGCCCTCCCGCCGAAGGGTAGGTTGCGACAGTTGGCGACTCCACTGGGGACTGTTTTTAGAGAGTTAGGCCATTTAATTTTGTGCAATGTTTTACCGTGACTTACCCCTTTGTTGGTTTCCTTTCATTATGTTCTTGTGTATATAAACTCTTTGTTGCTTTTAGTGCGTTTTAAATGTATGCATGAAGTAAATATCTATTCATTTGATGCACACAAACACCAACACTATTTGCACACACTGTGAGTGAAAAAGGGCCCTATACCCGGGTTCATGGGAGCATAAGGAGTGGAGGTGAATCTGTGATCATGCTAGGTCTCCGACTTGCTTGATTACAGTGAACCCTCATCTAGAGCTTTTCTCTTTGAAAACCTATTGTTGCTAGTAGTCCCTACTGCTACAATATGTTCTTCAAAGGGGATGATACCTCTAGAAACCATCAAGAGAGATATAACTACCTTGGGGATTATTGTAAAAGCCTAGTTAGTTCTCTCCCTTATAGGTCCCTTAAATAGGGGCACGAAGCAAACACGTTGCGTGCCATTTTTCACACTGCCATGCATGAGTATCATATACCCTTTTGCTTATGTTCGGTAAATATTGTCATACTGTGCACATTCCCGCATTGTGTCTTTTGCATAGGCATTGCATATGGGTTCTGTCTTGATCCCTACTGTAAACAAACCAACGGAGGGTCCGTGTCGCCTTCTAAAAAACGTGCGTTGGGGCATTTCGCTACCCCTAGACGTCGTATCTAAGA